>NC_034174.2:61086285-61431285 GCF_002021735.2 Oncorhynchus kisutch
GGGCGCTCAAACAATTGTGTGAAGCCCCCAGTGCACTGGGCCCCGCAGAATTGCACCTCTCCCACCCCCCCCCCACCCGTTCGCGAACAAGTGTTATCTTGAGGAAGCTTGGCGAATCTTGACAAGAAGCCTTATCAAGCCTCGCCTCGGCGGAGCTCAAATTGTATACGTTTATAATTTATTTTAATTATTTTATTGTTACAAATGGTGTCCGCAGATATCAATGACTGCCTGGACCAGGTCAAAGGGGGGAAAATGCAAGGTATGTTTATTGGGTTTCTCCCAAATGGCATCTTATTCCCTATATAGTGCACTACTTTTGACCAGAAACCCTATCATGGGGAATAGGTTCCAGTAGGGACACATGTTTTATTTTTCCGTAATGTACGGTCCTGGTCGAAAATACATATTCCGGACACTTCCTGGCATATTGGAGTTGTTTTAGTTCTTTCTCTCGTCTTCCCCCTCCTCCCCCTTTTTCCTTATGGCAGGTTAAAAATGGCAAACTGCTGAGACTGCTTTCAGAACACAGGCATGACAGAGTTGCTCGGGCAATGCTAACAAAAGAGCGGCAGAAAGACATGAATGCTTGTGTAGAGGGGAGAATGGGAGGGAATAGGCGGAAGGTCTTCATGACTACATAGATCAGATTACCATAAACATTCTCGTCCCCTGCAGGAAAAATAAATCTTTCTAATTCTTTTCCAACCCTTCACAATGGCTTGTTTTTCCTCACCGCCTGTTCCATACCTCCCACAACTCACCCCCAACACCCTTGCCTCTTTATTTTTCCTTTCCTGTGTTTCCTCCCCTCCCTAGGACATGGTGGGGGGGTACCGTTGCGTTTCCCGTCGGGCCGTCGGCGGCGAGTCAGCGTGGTCGAGGCACGAGTGCGAGAAGACGTAAACAGTGCGCCAGTGCCCGCTTGAACGGCGGCCGTTGCAGGACGACGTCAATGGCTTCCAGTGCCTGTGCCTGCCCGGTTTCTCTGGCAACTTCTGTCAGGTGCAAGATTGGCACCACACCCCCCTCACTGTGCCCAGGAGCCCACCCAGAGTTGGTCCAAGTCACCTTAAACCACAACACTGATCCAGGAGCAGATATTGCTCCATCCTTGTAATGGTTAGAATTGGAGGTATATAAGCTGATCCTAGATATGTGTTAGGGTAGCCAACTTATCTTGAGTAATCGTGAGTAAGTTGCAGTCACCTCAAACCACTGATCCACGGGTCCTACCGTATTTCCCCATACCTTTTTAATGGTTAGGTTGGAGATGGGGGTAATCTGATCCTAGATCGGTGTTAGAGCCAACTTCCTTGACTACCCCCCTCTCTCCTGTGTGAATCTCCTCACCATAATATGTTTTCATTGATATCCTCTTCAGTTGTTTCCCCCCCATTTTTTGTCCCCCCCCATTTTATTTTTGATTTTACTTTCCTTTCCTTCCCCCACTATAATCGCACCTGCGTTTCTCTCTGCGATTGTTTCTCTTTGCAACTCTAAACTGGAGCTTTGTCGCACCTGTTAACACTTGTGAACCTTCCGTCTGGGCTAAGTCTGTCTTCTCTTTTCCCTCCAACTCCCCACCGCTAAGCGTTTGTATGGTTCTTTAGCAGGTTTCCGTGGTGAAGTCCACATGGGTTATTATGGAAAAGGTAAAATGGCAGGTATTACTTTACATGGCTTGTGTCTAAACCTTCTTTGTTTTTGGTTCGGCCTTCTCAGTTGGATATCGACTACTGCATGCCGAGCCCATGTCAAAACAGGGCCCAGTGTTTCAACCGGCTATTGATTACTTCTGCAAATGTCCAGAAGACTACGAGGGCAAGAACTGTTCCCATTTGAAGGACCACTGTCGGACCACACCATGCAAAGGTTCATATTTGCGTTTTGGTTTAGCCTTGTGCAGTCTTTACAGTACTGTAAAGTCGGTTTTCAGTGTTAGCCTAGGCAGTTTTGGGCTAGCTTGGCTAATGCTAATGAAAGCTAATCCCCAAAATTTTAGGTCACTTGTCTCCCTTTGCTTTTTTTATAGCCAATGGTAAATCTGAGAGGGGGGCTTTTTTAGCCCGCAGAGTCTGTAATCTAATCTGCTAACTCAAGGCCATTGTGCTGGGTGGGTGTCACACCATTGTGTGTGTGTGAAGACTAGGGTTAGCAAGCCCGCACGGCACTAACCCGTTCTCCGCCGGGTCCCCCAGGGCCTCGTTACCATGGGAAGGGTTAAGGTTGGTTTCATGTTTTCGAGTCGCTACTGCTGCCAGACTATGTTTTTGACAAGACACTCCCTTCAAGAACACCCCCCCCCGCCCCGCCCTCCTGCTTCTGACAAATTGCCTCTGCTTCTTAAAATGTTCCTCTCCTCCCTACTAGACTTTGTTCGTCTCTCCAAACGCCCCCAGAAAAATCTGGCAAAACTGTGAAGTGCTCTGTGTGATCTTCCTGCTGAATACTCAATAGACCCCCTTAATTTTCTCACTCTGTGCCGTGTGTATGCACGCATTTTTGAGAGCGTAATTATGACAGTCTACGGGTTTATACCCTTGACTTGTACTTGTTTAACTACTTTTATCTATACACACCACAGATTGAAGAATTAGAGGGCCTTGGCATATGTTGTATCTATTGAATTTATTTTATTGGAAGCTGTGTGGCCCCAAGCGTTTGAAGGTTTATACGATGTGTGGTAACATCAGTTCTGTGCAATGGATATCAACATTTATGTGATTGCCATATATGCACACTGTCCTGACCTCGCCCTTTGTTTCTCCCTCAGTGATTGACAGCTGCACGGTCATTTCCGTGGCATCCAACAGCACACCCCTGGGGGCGTGCGTCTGATTTCGTCCAACGTGTGCGGGCCCCACGGGCGCTGCCGGAGCCAGGCTGGGGGCCAGTTCAGCTGCGAGTGCCAGGAGGGCTTCACCGGGACATACTGCCATGAGAGTAAGTGACTCCCCAGTCCCACCAAGGAGTGAAGAACGGTAGATGAATGGCTGGAGGATGGCTAGGGAGGTGGATGGATGGATGGAGGATGGCTAGGAAGGTGGATGGATGGAGCCTTTGATGGATGGTGGCTGGCTAATGTGTGTATTAAGGGGTCAATGTGGGGGTGTGAGTGAGGCATAGATAGAGGGGGAAATGTGGCAGAATTGTGAGGTTGAAGTGGAGAGGGCAGATAATGGAGAGAGAGAATGTTATTGCAGGGGTGGTAGAGGATGGGATGGGCCCTTTCCGACCATAAGTACACCACAAGAATCTCCCTCCCCGTTATAAGGATCATTCCTGTTTCTTGGCGTGATCTCTGTCACGACACATGCATCCTTGGGTTCAAAGCGTGCTCTCGCTCCTTCCAAACCCGGTGACTTTGTTCTCACCAACAGTTCTTTCAGGGGAGAGTGGTGACCCCTTGACGATAATTATTAGCTCCCTGTTTGATGGATGGCTGTTTTTAGCCTCTGGCTCCCTAGCCCAGAGAGGTCAGGCAGGCTAGCCCTGGCCCTACAGTCACTGTGTTATCTAATGGAGGCCCCAGGCGAGGCCTATGCTGTCTCTCAGACACAGGCCTTGATTAATGACCCTGCTCAGCCTTTGCTAGCCTGTCAGGGGGTGGGGAAGTTGTTAAATGAAGGGGGCTCCATGCCTCCCCACCCCTAACTCTCATTCTCTTAAGCCAGGAAGTCTGCCTATTCTTGCCCGACCTTGTCTCTCCCACGCACACACCCAACACCAAGCTCTCTGTTGTGGTTTTGGGTGACAGAAGGAGTTTTGGGAAGGGCTTTTGGTAGAAGGTTACTTGACCGGAGACGACAGTCAAAGTAGGGAAACCGCAAGGCCTCTGTTGAATTTGTAATGTGGAAACAATGCGAGTTGTTCACATAATTGGAAATGGTAAATGAGTCCTTGAAGGGATTTCATGGTGCACACCTTGATTGCATGGCTTGATATTGTTTATTTTCTCAGACTTTTTTTTTCTTTTTCTCTTTTCCTCACTCTCAGATATAAATGACTGTGAAAGTGGCCCATGTCAGAACGGGGGAACGTGTATTGACAAAGTCAGCCTGTACCAGTGCATCTGTGCCGAGGGCTGGAGGGACCCAACTGTGACGACAGGTAAGTACATTTTCTTCTCAATACTGTTAAGTAGTCATATTGTTTGATATGAATAATGGGCTTTCACTTTCTTTGAACCACCGGTGGATAATACATTGTTGTTGAAGTTATATACAAGTTATTTAGTTGCCTATCACCCCACAACGTAGTACAAGTATTCAAAAAGTGAATGGTTCTTTTGTTTGTATCATTTCAAAAGTATTCATACAGTTGTACACAAGTCTATATATGTGCTTATGCATTACATGCAGGTGGAACAGTGCATTGACTATTTTATTTTATCTGACTTGCTTCTTGGTATTGAAGCGTTATCAGCATTATAACGCCTGGTAGGCGTTATAATGCTGGGGGGGGGTGGGTTAGGATTTAAATGGCCTTGGAGATGCCAAACAGACAGTTAAAATTTTTTTTGTCTCCTCAGACATTGATGACTGCAACACCAACCCATGTCGCAACCGCGGCACGTGCCGAGACCTGGTGAACGACTTCCTACTGCGAGTGTAAGAACGGATGGAAGGGCAAGACATGTCACTCAAGTAAGCCCCCCTTACTACAGTATCGCACACTTTTTTTTTTTCTTTTTTTTTTCGCCCTGCGGCCATGTGAAGTGTGTTGTGGTGTGAAATATGCGTGTGGGTGGGATATAAGCGTGTGCATGCTTGTATGTGTTCGAAAGGGTGTGTGTTTATGTGCATAAATAACACATACCTGAAATATAGGTTTTAAGGCCTAATGGTTTCCTGACATTGACTATGAATAGTTGCTAACATGTAATATTTTTGCTTCCAGGAGAGAGCCAGTGTGACGAGGCTACGTGCAACAATGGCGGAACGTGCTACGATGAAGGGGGACACCTTCAAATGCATGTGTGCCGCCGGATGGGAGGGTGGCCACCTGTAATATAGGTATGTAGTGTAGCCGGCCAGTGCTAAATTATTTCAGCTAATGCTATTCCAACTGAGCATTCACCACAACCACTATGATTTGGTTTTTCCCTCAACATTTGACAGTAATGCAAGGCCCTCATTTTAAATTCCTAAAAATAGACATTTTGAGTCTGACAAAACACTTGGTTTAGATTTTCCATTGCTAAACTGTAATTGCTGAGATAGCTGCTTCTGTTAACTAGTAGTATAGCTGAAGGCTTGGTTCAAAACTAGGGCCAAAGGTTTCTTTTGCCCATGTAGCATTTGCTAGTTAGCAGGTAGGCTAACGGTTGTGTTTGCCCATGTAGCTTTGGGAGGCTAACAGGGTGGCTAATGTTATGTTTGCCTGTGTAGCATTTTCCAGCTAGCTAGCATGTTGGCTAAAGGTTGTGTTTGCTTCTCCAGCTAAGAACAGCAGCTGTCTGCCTAGTCCTTGTGAGAACGGAGGCACCTGTGTAGTCAGTGGAGACTCTTTCACCTGCGTCTGCAAAGAGGGCTGGGAGGGCCTGACCTGCAACCAAAGTGAGTGACCCCAGAGTGTGTGTGTGTCCTCACTAATACTAATAAATCCTTAGTAGATAATTGTAGTCTTGTGCACTATTAGTTGTTCATAACTTGATAGTGTAAAATTCACTAGAACTACATTTAACCTGCCGTAGTAGATAAATACAGTTTGGCCTTCATCCTTTATGTAATGAATGTATCGAGCTAAATCTTAACTATAGGGAAAAACATACTTTTTGGTTTTATTCTTAGATTAATGTTATGTGGCCTCTCAGCTAGCCACAAATTCATATTGAGTTAGTATTCTGACATGCACTCTGTGTCTAACCCAACTTATTTTATTTCAAATTTGACAGATTCCAACGACTGCAATCCCCACCCTTGGTAAGTCGATCCCAAACCAAATTAAGCCCAGTAAACATATCTGCCCGTAGGAATGTCCTGCTGCTGATAATGCACACAGACTTGCATATACACTCCGCGTCGACAAAGAGCCACAAACAACTCGCGTAACTTTGTTTGCTCAAGACTTCACAATCAGACATTTACCTTGTTCCACTTCCTCCTCTACCCAATGTCATTTTTTGTAAAGAATAATATAAATGTATCTGTTGAAGGAACAATTTTTGTGGTGAAATCATTTAATAGAGAGAATTCTGAGTGATGCTTATTTAGATACTTTCTTAGACATGGAATTATATTTCCCACCCATTTAGTCAATTCTTATTGGTTAAGAGCTATGACCCCTGACTCTCTCTCTATCCTTTTCTCTACAGCTATAACAGTGGAACCTGTGTGGATGGAGATAACTGGTACCGGTGTGAGTGTGCCGCGGGATTTGCCGGACCAGACTGCCGGATTAGTGAGTATTAACCCTTTGCACCCCCCCATCCCCCTCACTATTCTTAAGCTGTGACAAAAGTCAGAGTTAAGTCGGGGCTAAATCGGGTTTAAGTCTTTTGGCTTTGGTGATGCTTGTAGGACAACACAATGGAGGATGAGACTTATAAGTTGGCTAGATAAGTTCATGTTGCTGTTAGCCCTTTGATCCAGTTAAAGAGAGCTCAGATGGAGAAGTTGATCACCTGCACTAATTCCCTTGACTATTCAGAGTTAGTCCAACTGTTAACTAGCACCAAGGACTAGGAATGAAACTAGGGTATAGTTTTTTTATTTTTATAATGAAGTTACAAAGTAGTATAATTAGCATAGTTTGATAGCATAGTTTGGGGTGGCAGGTAGCCTACTGGTTAGTGTTGGACTAGTAACCGGAAGGTTGCAAGATCGAATCCCCAAGCTGATAAGGTAAAAAAATTAAAATAATCTGTCGTTCTGCCCCTGAACAAGGCCGTCATTGACAATAAGAATTTGTTTTTAACTGACTTACCTAGGTAAATAAAACATGTTTTTTGGGTCTGTGGCTCTGGGAAATATCAGTCTAAGCAAAATGATTCCAAGACATCACTCAGTCTGTTAGTCAGTAGGATAGATGGACCGATGCATATAGATTGATGAAGTGACAGAAATAGAGTAGTACCCTAACAGTTGCCAATCTTGTCCCATCAGACATCAACGAGTGCCAGTCGTCGCCCTGCGCATTCGGCTCCACCTGCGTAGACGAGATCAACGGCTACCGCTGCCTGTGTCCACCAGGGAGGGCTGGCCCCAGGTGCCAGGAAGGTAAGACCTCTACCCTTCATGTGTTCCTTTGGAGCCGAGGCTCATACTGTCTTCAATAAATACATTTTCCATCATAATCATCCCTGTTGGATTCTGCCATGACAATGGACTGTATCTTAGTCAGTAACTTGGTCTGAATTTTTGTTCCTTGTGCTATAGCTCTTTAGGTGCTGTTTACCTAACTATAAACAGGACATCAGATAAACAATGTATAAGTGCACGGTACAATAGCTTTATTACCATAAACATCACAAGAACCTAAGTCTTAACAAGAGTCAATGTAGGTGTAAACAGTCAACCTGAATAAAACACAATACATCTATGATTTTGGGCATCTATAGCAAATGTTTCAGGTTCAATCTTGAGAGACTAAAATGGCCACCTCTTGCTTTGCAGTTACTGTGAGACCCTGTGTTGTCAACAGTCTAGTGGCTGTGGATGGGACCAAATGGGATGACGATTGCAACACCTGCCAGTGCCACAATGGGAAGGTCACCTGTACAAAGGTACGAAACCACAGGCTATATGACCAGCTTTTTTGTTCTTTGTACCATATTAAATACCCATTGTGATGTGAGCGAACTATGCAATTAATGACCACAAGTTATCACCATCACTGACCACAGTTAACCACATTCCTGTCTCCCTCCAGATCTGGTGTGGTCCCAAATCCTGCCGGGTCCACAGTAAAAGTCACAGCGATGGCGAGTGCCCAGTTGGTCAGACGTGTGTGCCCGTCAGGGACGAGCGCTGTTTTGTCAAGCCATGCCCCAGCCAGGGCGAGTGCTGGTCGGCCTCCCACAGTCTCCCGCCCCATGCGAAGTGCCACCCCGAGAGCAACTGTGCCAATGTCACATTCACCTTCAACAAGGACACCATGCCACAGGTGAGTTGGTGCAAGCCACATCATATAACATTTCATTCAAACTTAAACTAGGAAGTCAATTTAACCAATGGCAAAACATTGTCACATCCAGTTTGGCAGTATTTCTTATACCTTGGTAAGACTAGGAGCAGTATACAGTTTTGGATAAACTGTGATTTTGATACTCTCTGTGTGTGTTGCAGGGCTTGACTGTTGAGCACATCTGCGGTGAGCTAAGGAGTCTGTATGTGGTGAGGAACCTCTCGTCGGAGTACTCGGTGTCCATGACATGCGAGCCATCGACCACCACCAACAACGAGATCAATGTAGCCATTGTAAGTACCTTTTTGGCTCAAATTTTGCCCTCAATTCCATGATTATCAAGAACAAGCAAATGGCCGTTTTGAAACAAGACACTCATCCTAAGAATAACTACATTCGCACAAGGATTAATTTGTCCTGTTTCTCACAGTATACTCAATATTATTTTAATGCGATATGGAAGTTAATTTACATTGTTATTTTACTTGTATGAAGAACATAACTCAATTATTATTTATTTTTTAGTCAACGGAGGACCCCAGACGAGGCAAGGCCCCTATCAAGGAGATCACGGACAAATTCATAGACCTGGTCAGCAAGCGAAACGGAAACAGCACTATCATCACAGCCATTGTTGAAGTCCGTGTCCAGAGGAGGCAGACCCACAACCCCAATGGTGAGAGCACAGGACACAGGCAGCCATTTATTGTTTTTGAAAAGACATTGACCTTCACTAGTGGTGGGATGGTTGTATGTACCTAGGTTTGAAAAATTCTTGAATGTTTTCCAGAAATCCTGGTTGAAGGATTTGGGGAATTTTGCAGTTGAAAAGTGTTAATGGGAAGAGGGAGAATATAACATTGCTGCTGCTGTCAACTTCTGCTTAGAGTATAGTTTTTGATATCCGAGTCTCCCTCGTTTGTTCTAGTCTTCGATAACTGACGCCTTCCCTCCCTCCATTTCTCCTTCCAGCAGACTACTTGGTCCCCTTGCTGGTGTCCGTAGTCATCGTCATCTGGCTCCTGGCTGTGGCCTCTGCGTTTATCTGGTGCCTCAAGCGGCGCCGGAAGCCCAGCACCCACACGGGTGTCAGCACCCAGTCGACGTCCCCTGCGACAACCGCCGAAGACACCAACAACGCAGTCAACAACGTGCGTGAGCAGCTCAACCAGATCAAGAACCCCATCGATAAACACGGTCCGACCAACGGCCTACCCCCAGTTAAAGAACACCCCAACCACTATCACTACGAGGACAAGAACTCTCTTACCAACGCCAAAATTAGAACAAACAACTCAGACGTGGGTAGCCACCATTCGGATGACGAGGAGTCTGAGAAGAGGCTTCAGAAGGCTAGGTTCCCCAGGCAGACGCCGTATACTCTAGTGGACCGGGAAGAGCGGAGCCCACAGCCACTCAGCACGGCCGGCAAACACCCCAACTGGACTAACAAACAGGATAACAGAGACTTGGAGTCGACGCAGAGCTTAAACCGAATGGAATTCATTGTATAGCGCACAGCTTGGCGACCTTGGCCCGACCACTTCAACCAGTTTATCATTGTTGGAAGGTCAACTGAGGGGCGCTCCAAAGTTGTTGATACTGTTGTCATATTTTTGAATCAAAAAGTTGTGATTTACCCTTCACAAAGAAGACAAATTTCCATGTGTTTAATTTATGTTTCGACAAGCTGGCTTACACTGGCAATAACGGTTGGCTGTGGTTTGGCTGGATGTCCGGGTGCTGCGTTTGCTTGCAGTCTTTTGCAAAACCAGTTAACTTCGAGGCAGCACTTCTGTAAATAGAGATATCGATGTACGTGTAAGAACATCTCTACGTTGTTCGGTAAGCTGCTGTCGAAGGCTTTTTGCAAGCTTTTTCCCGGTAGTCTTGTGTATGATGAATATTAATGTGGGTTTAGCCTCGTAACTGGTTTTGTAGTTGTACGCGCTTCCGCATCACCATACCACAGCAACTAACAAAAAATATAATTTATTTTTGTTTGGGGCAGGTTGAGTCTGTCAGCAGTTGCTGCCGATATGAAGAATTTGTGTCAATGTAGAATGTTGTATAGATCTGTAAATATTTTTTTTTTATTAATCATTGTTTATATTGATTGATTTATTAACTTAATAATCAAGAGCCTTAAAATATCATTCCTTTTATTTATATGCAATGTTTAGATTTGAAGGTTTGACAGCTTTGTAAGCTTACAACTTCCTTATTTTTGAAAATATTGTTTCAGTATATACAGTATGTTTCGTACTGTGGATTTGAAGGTTAAAGTGCAGATGGTCGGTCAGCTTTAATTTGAGGATATTTTCATCGATACATTTTTTTTTTTTTTTTTTTTTACATGGTCTCCCCATTTCAAGGAACCAAAAGCATTTGGACAAATCCACTTATGTGTATTAAAGTAGTTAAAAGTTTAGTATTTGATCCCTTATTCTGAGCATGCAATGACTACATCAAGGTTGTGACTCTACAAACTTGTTGGATGCGGTTACAGTTTGTTTTGGTTCAGATTATTTTGTTCCCAATAGAATTGAGTGCTAAGTAATGTCCCATGTGGCTCAGAGTATGGTGCTTGTAACGCCAGAGTTGTGGTTTCGATTCCCATGAATGGACCAGCACAAAATAGTACCAAAATGTATGACCTCACTACTGTAAGTTGCTCTGGTTAAGAACGTCTGCTAAATGAATTAAATGTTAATGTCATTTTTGGAGTCACTTTTATTGTAAATAAGAATAGAATATGTTTCTGAACACTACATTAATGTGGATGCTACTATGATTACAGATAATCCTGAATGAATCGTGAATAATAATGATGAGTGAGAAAGTTGGAGGAACAAAGATCATACCCCAAGACATGCTGACCTTTCACCACTACCAATAATGGGAGAATAGCATCTTTCGGAAGGGTATGATGTTTATGCCTCAACTTTCTCACTCAATTTTGTTCATGATTCATTCACGATTTTCTGTAATCATGGTAGCATCCACATTAATGGATGGAAACACCCTCAAATTAAAGCTGACAGTCTGTAATTTTAACCTCAGTCATTGTATAATTTCAAATCTAAAGTGCTGGAGTACAGAACCAAAACATCAACAAAATGTTTCACTGTCCAAATACCTTTGGACCTCCACTTTGTTTCATAAATGCCAAAAGTGTTCTTGAAAGAATAGTTTATTTTTTAACAATTTGGATGGGCATTTTTGTCCCCCCCAAAAAAACGAAACCTGTTTTTGTACGATGTCTGTTTGAAACCATTTCTATGGTAGTTTTGCCAGGACTCTTTTGTAAGTACTTAAATGTAAGTGGGATGGCAGGGGAAAGGACTAAATCACATGGAGGATGATTTTGCTGCTGCAGGGTCATTTGAATCAACTAAATGTGGCAGACTCATTGCTTGCCAATTAAATACTTTTAAGGGAACAAAATTTTTTTTTTTTTAGCTTGACATTTGCATGTACAGCATAAAATGTGTCAAGGACAGGAAAAAATTATATTCCTAGATACTTTGGAAAAGATTTACCTGTTTTTGATGTATTTGTGATTACTTTGCATATTATTTGCATATATGGTAATTAACTCTAATGAATGGTGGAATTGGTTTTGTGTGCCCTGGGTGGGTGGCGATTTCAATGGAATGGTCTGCAATGAGCAAACTCGGGTCACCGGGCCATGCAAAACGAACTCGACCAATGAGATACTTGAAGAGAGGAGGTCCAATAAGAACACTGTAGAAATGTCATGTGACACACAGCCTTTCTAGATCAGAGACCACAAGGCTGTAAACTTTTAATATAATTTTTTGTTTGCCCTTAAGATCATGATATAAGAGAAAGTATTTGTGTACATTTCACTTTAGTGTGTTAAGAACTTGAGAATAAAAGTATTTTGGGGGGGAGCAGTTGTTCCTGGCAAGTCTTTGTTTTGTTTTGGAAAGTAATATTTATTAAAATATTTTGTACAAAAACAGATGAGTCTGTGTTTTCCATTGCTTTCTGAGGCAAAGGGTCTGTCTGGTGGCATAAGTCGGCGGGTATAGACTAGACGACATGCCGGGTGAGCCGCATTCGCTGTTGAGTGTCAAACAATGACGACTTTGTCTGAGGCTCGACCATCCCTGTCCTCTCTCACACATGCACGAACAGTCTCAGCAGACCCGTGAGAGAGTTTAAAAGGCCTGTACACAGCCCTAACCTGCGTGGGAACAAGCCTGTCTTTCACCTAAATAAACAGCATGAGACACTTGCAAATGCATTTATAGAGGAATCACTCCAAATGGAAACAAACAAGCTTTTTCCTGCCACTTAACTTTGAGATTTGTCTCTACCCATTACGCTGTGGTTGAAAAATGGGAAAGTAGCAATTGTGTGTTTTTATTTAAGCAATAAGGCACAAGGGGTTGTGGTATATGACCAATATACCACGGCTAAGGGCTGTTTTTTGGCGCAATGCGGCGTGCCTGGACACAGCCATTAGCCGTGGTATATTGGCCATATACCGCAAACCCCCGAGGTGCCTTATTGCTATTATAAACTGGTTTCCAAAGTAATTAGAGCGGAAACAAGAAACGTTTTGTCATATCCGTGGTATAAAGTCTGATATACCACAACTGTCAGCCAATCAGCATTCAGGGCTCGAACCACCAAGCTTATTACAATTATACAAATTACACAAACTTTGTCATTGGGAGGAGAGTGATAGCCTACTTCTCATACAAAATGGAGTCTGACACGAGTGAGTCTTCAGGATTTTGAGATTATTTGGGGTATAAGCAGAGAATGTGGATATTTCGTCTTTTTGGGATTGAGACCTCCCCTGTTTATTATTTTGGGATGCAAAACTTTTCATCATTCCCAACTCTCAAACTATGTCCTAAATGGCACGCTATTCCTTATATAGTGCACTAATGTTTGTATTGACTGTCTACTTAGTAGTGCACTTTATAGGGAACAGGGTGCCGTTTGGGATGCACACTCTCTCCACCACTGTGGTCTCTCAGCTGACACCCAGCCAACGAATGCCAATTCCTCTCTTCCTGGTTTCTCAGCCAGTGGAGACTCAGCAAAATATTCTATATGTGTTTTTATTGCCCCTGTCTCACTTTAAAGGGGGTGAGGTTTGTGGGTGGTTGGGTGTGTATCTGTGTCTTTGTTAATGCATATGCGTGTTTGTGTCTATTTATGCTGCTGGTGTATGTATGAACAGAAGCTCTATCAAAACATTCATGACACACCCTACCCTGTCTTGTCCTCGGTCCCTATAGTCCTGTATAAAACCCGAGACAACCCAATTGATCCCATGTCTGATATCGACATTGGGAAACCCATTTCATGGCTACTAGGTCATGAAATCAAAACCACTCTGTGTACTTTCCACAAGGTCGGTAGAAAGCGGATGTTTCTGGTTTTCAGACAGATTTTCAGCCCACGTGGGGACTCTGCTCAGGTGACTTTTTATGCTTGCTACATTAGGTTACACCAGTTTTTTTTTTTTTTTACTGTAGAAATGAAAATGGACCTACAGTTTCTTGACTATGTCCAGCTTGCTAATAATCACCCAAATGAAAGCTAGACAGTCAGGTAGCATTGAAAAAAAAAATAATATGGATAGATTTTGACGAGGAAATATAACCAATTCTCAATGCGGCCCTTCGGACCTCATTGAAGACTGAATGCGTCCCCCAGGGCAAAATGAGACATCCCTGCATTTACCGAGGTAAAGTAGGTTTTATATCAGACATTCAACAGACGTTAGTATATTTAAACCGAATACCTTACTGTGAAATGCTTACTTACAAGCCCTTAACCAACAATGCAGTTAAGAAAAATAAGAGTTAAGAAAATGTTTTTACTAAATAATTTTCAGTAAAAAATAAAAGAGCAACAATAAAACAATAACGAGGCTATATACAGGGGGTACCACTACCAAGTCAACGTGCGGGGGTACAGGTTAGTCGAGGGAATTGAGGTAATATGTACATGTAGGTAGGGGTAAAGGGACTATGCGTAGATAATAAACTGTGAGTAGCAGCAGCTTCAAAAAAGTGGAGGGGGGGGGGGTTGTCAATGCAAATAGTCCGGGTAGCCATTTGATTAGCTGTTCAGCAGTCTTATGGCTTGGGGGTAGAAGCTGTTAAGAAGCCATTTGGACCTAGACTTGGCACTCCAGTACCGCTTGCCGTGCGGTACCAGAGAGAGCAGTATATGACTAGAGTGGCTGGAGTCTTTGATAATTTTTAGGGCCTTCCTCTGACACTGCCTGGTATAGAGGTCCTGAATGGCAGGAAGCTTGGCCCCAGTGATGTACTGGGCCATACGCACTACCCTCTGTAGCGCCTTGCGTCGGAGGCCGAGCAGTTGCCATACCATGCGGTAATGCAGCTAGTCAGGATGCTATCGATGGTTCAGCTTTATAACATTTTGAGGATCTGAGGACCCATGCCAAATCTTTTCAGTCTCCTGATGGGGAATAAGCATTGTCGTGCCTTCTTCACGACTGTCTTGGTGTGTTTGGACCATGATAATTTGTTGGTGATGTGGAAGGAATTTGAGGAATTTGAAGCTCTCAAGCTGCTCTACCACAGCCCCGTCGATGAGAATGGGGGCGTGCTTGGCCCTCCTTTTCCTGTAGTCCACGATCATCTCCTTTGTCTTGATCACATTGAGGGAGAGGTTGTTTTCCTGGCTTATAGGCTGTCTCATCGTTGTTGGTGAACAGGCCTACCACCGTTGTGTCGTCAGTAAACTTAATGATGGTGTTGGCCATGCAGTCATGGGTGAACAGAGTATAGGAGGGGACTAAGCATACACCCCTGAAGGGCCCCCATGTTTTTATTTTTTTATGTTTTTTTTGTGAATTTTACCCCCTTTTTCTCCCCAATTTCGTGGTATCCAATTGTTAATAGCTACTATCTTGTCTCATCGCTACAACTCCCGTACGGGCTCGGGAGAGACGAAGGTTGAAAGTCATGCGTCATGAATATTGACCTGTTTAAAGGCTACGGCGAGCGTGATCACACAGTTGTCCTGAACAGCTGGTGCGCTCATGCATGCTTCAGTGTTGCTTGCCTCGAAGCGTGCATAGAAGTCATTTAGCTTGTCTGGTAGGCTTGTGTCACTTGGCAGCTCGCGGATGGGCTTCCCTTTGTAGTCCGTAGTAGTTTGCAAACCCTGCCACATCCGACAGGCATCAGAGCTGGTGTAGTAAGATTGAATCTTAGTCCTGTATTTACGTTTTGCCTGTTTGATGGTTCATCAGAGGGCACAGCGGGCTTTCTTATAAGCATCCGGTTTAGAGTTCCGCTCCTTGAAAGCGGCAGCTCTAACCTTTAGCTCAGTGCGGATGTTGCCTGTAATCCATGGCTTCTGGTTGGGGTATGTACGTACGGTCACTGTGGGGACCACGTCATCGATGCACTTATTGATGAAGCTGGCAACTGATGTGGTATACTCCTCAATGCCATCGGATGAGTCTCAGAACATATTCCAGTCTGTGCTAGCAAAACAGTCCTTTAGCTTAGCATCTGCATCTTCTGACCACTTCCGTATTGAGCAAGTCACTGGTACTTCCTGCGTACATTTTTGCTTGTAAGCAGGAATCAGGAGGATAGAATTATGGTCAGATTTGCCAAATGGGGGGCGAGGGAGAGCTTTGTACCCATCTCTGTGTGTGGAGTAAAGGTGGTCTAGAGTTTTTTTTTCCCTCTTGTTGCACATGTAACATGCTGGTAGAAATTAGGTTAAATGTATTTGTTTTTCTGCATTAAATTCCCCGGCCACTAGGTGCCCCGCCTCCGGATGAGCATTTTCTTGTTTGCTTATGGCTTTATTCACATTGAGTGCGGTCTAAGTGCCAGCATCAGTTTGTGGTGGTAAATAGACAGCTACGAAAAATATAGATGAAAACTCTCTTGGTAAATAGTGTGGTCTCCAGTTTATCATGAGATGAATGTCTCAGTAGGTAGGTTTCCATTCAATTGGCAACACATTTTCATGCAAACATTCTAAAATCTGCATAAAGAAAATGTGCAGATTTTGTGTTTCCACCAAACGGACTAGTTGCATATAAAAATCAGTGTGTGATAACGTAGTGCACACAATGTACTTTATCGCTTAAGTTTTCATGTGTTTCCATCGCATTTTCAACTCTACGGATAGTTTTGTAACGAAAACTGTTAAATAGCGTTAAATAGCAAATGTGCCTATTCTGGACTTGGTACGTGCACTCTAGGCAACAGTTTACAGATACGGTAGTCTACACGATGAGATTATTATGGATTAGAGTGATACTTTTTTGGGGGGTCAAAAGTCGGTCAAGCATTGATCATCAAGTCAAGAGAAATGAGCATCAATATCACCATGCACTTTCACTTTCACCAATCTGTAGCCTAATAAACTGCATGGTTTCCAGAGTCATAGTGGGAGGCCCACACAACATTTCATTGTGTGACTCCAACTTTACTTCTATATGATGGTTATTATATCAATATTTGCGCATAAAGGAGTTTCCAGACACAAAAAGATTCTACCATGTCGAGCGAAGGAATTATCTGTCGGCATTTATGAAATTGCACTGAAACTTTTTGCTTCCATTACAGCTGTCTGATTTTTTTTTTTTAATAGTATGTATGACTTTACTCTCGTAAAAACTGTGGATGGAAATGTGGTTAGTGATGTGGTTAATTTAATTTAATTTTAATCTTTTAACTGCAATAACTTTCTCATTGATTGTTACAAAAACCTAAAATAAAATGTAAATGATGAGCAAACGCCTGGCCTACTTTTACAACCTTTGGTTTGCATAAACAGTTAAGTGTTGATTTGATCCAAATAATCAAATCATATCAAATACATCTAATTCTCTTATCCTCAATCCATTTTTCATGGCTTGTCAAATAAACATCAAAACAAGTGCAAATTATTGTAAAAATGTCCAGCCTACTTTTACAACCTTTGATTTACATAAGTTTCGTTAGCTGAAAGGGTTAAGGTTAGGTGAAGGGTTAGCTGAAAGGGTTAAGGTTAGGGATGGTTAGCTAACATGTCAATTGGAAAAAAGTTGTAAGTAGTTGAAAAGTAGCTAATTAGCTGAAATGCTAAAGTTGTCCTTGATGAGATTTGAACTCACAACCTTTGAGTTATATGCTTAACCCTGACCAATCACACTACTTTAGTTTTTTGTCTTATGTAACCATAACTCACCTAACATATCATACTAATTTAAGAGTTCCGGATTTGATTTTACTATGTTACGTCTAGTCGATGAGACCAGGCTGATATTACAATACTTTAATTGTCACAGAAACCTGATTCTGGTATACTCAATTACAAGAGCAAAGCTGTTAAGATGCTCGACATGGCTGGCTTGATGATAAATTAGCTCCTTACATTTTGATAAGGACATCAAACTAAGTCACTTCTTCTTAGCAATGCTTTGGCTGAGAAAAGAGTGGGTTTGAAGTTGTTGAAGGAAAATGCCTACTCAGAAAGATACACACACACAAAAACCGCGCCCCTCATAGAGCAGTCTGTGTTATGAAAACACAGTTGTGTGCGTGTGCATGGATTCATGTGTGCAAGTATGTGTGCACTCTTGTGCGTGTGTGGCAGTACATACTGTATGACTCAATCTGGGACAGAGTGTGTGGGAACTGCAGGAGTCGGAGAGAGGAAAGACTCATGATGTCAACTCTCCCTCAGGCTGGAACTCACCCAGAAAGAGAGAGAAGGAGAAAGAGAGGAGAGAGAAAGAGAGGGAGGGAGGGAGTCATAAACAGCAGACAATGACCATCCTCGCTGCCAACAACTGCTTTCAAAGCTTCTGTCTTCCACTTAGCATTTTAAACGTGATTTCACATGGTTTCACAAACACGCCCCATATATTTTTATAAGAGAGCATCTCTTTTCTTTGTTGGATGAATGAAGAGTGGATGTTGTGGTGTTATATTATGGTTTTGTTATGGTAAAATGTAATGTTATGATGACTTGACTGACCTACATTTCGAAGTGTGGTATTACTGGACTGTATCTCACAGTGAGGTATAAATATTTCTGAAATTGATTACTGAAATGTAATTAAAGCTCACTAAACAAATCAGTAGTAACAATTTCAAACCTGCAAAGGTATCCAAAACAGTATCAAAACAAAGGGTATGTCTGCAAAACACCACTTGAACATTGCCCCACAGTGTTGTTGAATGATAAGTATTGTAATTAAGATAAATACTTAATTATAAACTGAGTGGTTCGAGCCCTGAATGGTGATTGGCTGACAGCTGTGGAATATCAGACTGTGTATCACAGGTAGGAAAAAAAACATGTATTTTTAATGATCTGATTACATTGGTAACCAGTTTATAATGGCAATAAGTCACATCGGGGGTTTGTGATGTATGGCCAATATACCACGGATAAGGGCTGTGTCCAGGCACTCCGTGTCGTGTCGTGCGTAAGAAACGCCATTAGACGTGGTATATTGGCCATATATCACACCACCTAGGGCCTTATTGCTTAAATATACTTCATGTAGTGAATTAGACCATTTTAATATGATTCGGTTGTATGATTCAGATTATAAAACCTGTTCTAAAAGTTAAATTTTCTACTGGATGTGAAATCAAAGGACATTTAGAAAAAAAACTATAAAAGAATATATGTCATCACCGTAGCACGTATTACAGCTAAATCAACAGAAAGAAAGTGAAAATACATCAGGCAGTCATGGCTCATAAGGTCTCTTTCAAGTGAAAATGAGAGCTTTGGTTAAGGAGATGAGAACCTACACGCAACATCAAAGCAATAGACTTCCGAGAATATCTTAAATGTTTGTTTTTAACGTATTATACACCAAGGGGGGCCAGTGAATCTACAGTATACAGACTCAGATTAAGTTTAGTCCTGGGCTTTCAGAGGAGAATCTCCACTGCTTTTTCAGACCAGTATTTGTCTTAATCTGGTTTCCAGGAAACCAGCAGATATTGCAATGAGCAAGATGCAAGACTTCGCTCCCACACAGTATCTGCACATGTGCACAGGTTCTCTTCTCACTTTTAGAACATGGTAGCCACACAGTGGTGGGGGAAAAAAATCCCGAAATTAAAGATAACTTAATAGAAAATGACTGAAGTAAAATATAAATAAAATAGTGAAGTACAGATACCCCCCAAAAAACGACTTGAAGATGCTCTCCACAACTTTTGTATAATTTCAGCCAGTCGTTTTGAAAGTGGTGTTCACGAACCAAAACGGGTCACCATTTTATGTGAACTATGTCATCCAATTGTGTACTACATTATCCATTTCATGTGATATGTTACGAATTTTGCAATTTGTATGATATAACATGAATTTTCCAATATGTGTGATATAGCATACGAATTTAGCAATTAGTGTGATATGTTACAAATCCAAATTGTGTGAATTTGTTGTGCTTAAGATTCCGGATTGCATCTTTAAGTAGTACTTTAAAGTATTTTTTACTGAAGTACTTTACAGCACGGGACCAAAACAGCAGAGAAGTTGAGCCTCGAGCTTTTAACGCTCCTTGTTGTTGCGGAAATTGACCCACTATGCTGTTACCTTCTGCATCTACGTCATATCGCTGACTCTACCTTTAAATGTGCTTGACATTTAAGTAGTCAGGAACTAACTAAATGACTATCTAAATGAGTTAAATGTCTTATTTGTGATTCCTATAGCTTTCTATAGCTGTGTGATGCCTGTTGTTGTTTGTCATTAACGTGTTTGTGGGGGGCAATATCAGCAACATGTGGAATAATAACCTGCTATTAGAGTCTCTGGCGACTACATACCTGGCATAGGTGGATAAGTCAAGTCTTGTCTTGGGTCATTGATTGAGTGTTTTTTCTAATTTGGGAGACTTTGAGAGGTTCTGGACCGGTTCCGACTGACTGATTTTGTCGCTCTGTGAATGTTGTAGGGTGCCGTGCCTTTTAGTGCCAAAAAAGCCCAATCTGTCTGCTCTCCACTCTCACTCTCTCAGTGGAAATGACTTGATGTGTCAGGTTTCAGGCATCACATTTGCATAGGGTGTGATGTGTCATTTTCGGGCCTTTCCACACAAGGAACTATTTCCTGTGCCTGTGAAACTCAGCTGTCCTTGGAATAGTGCGTATTAAACGGGAGAGTCTATCAGATGCATGAAACAACAGTAGTTTTATCTCGTTGTGATGTTCTCAGCCGGATTTAGAGCTCTCAACATGGAAAAAAAAGGAAACAATTGAAAAGAATTGAAACAAGACCACTTTCTCTTGGTCCCAGACAGACGGGTCTGGACAAATTTGAATAGTGTCTCTGCACCATTCAACTAGCCTGTACCCCCGCACACTGACTCGGTACCGGCGCCCCCTGTATATAGCCTCGTTATTGTTATTCTTATTGTGTTACTTTTTATTTTAGTTTACTTGGTACATTTTTTATTCTTCTTGAACTGCACTGTTGGTTAAGGGCTTGTAAGTAAACATTTCACAGTAAAGTCTACACGTGTTGTATTCTTCTCATGTGACAAATAAAGTTTGATTTGATTTGTTTAGGAGAAAATTCTCTGTCGTCAGTTATATGGAATAGTGATAATATTGTATTGTAATTTAGTATGATCATGTTTATTTTACAGTTATAAGGTGACATCTTATACTAAATTGTTTATAATTGTATTGTTGCTGTATTTAGAAAGCATTTCAGTAATTTCAAGCCCTATTGCTCACTTTTTGTTAAATATCATTAAAAATATATATTTGAAATATTGTATGATTATTCATATTTTTTTTTTTATATATTTGTACCATGTTCTCAAAATGAGTACACCTCAGCAATGTATAACTATGTTTACGAGAAAGGTGAGTTCCTGACCTTTCTAAAACTATGTAACATTACCAGATATTGTTTATGGCCATCTTCTGAAAAAGTATTACGATTGAGTATGTCTATTTAAGTGGAAATCTACATTTTGCCCTATCATTCAAGAGGTAACCTCTGACCTGCATGATGTCAATCCACTCCTTCTTTCACAGTCTCAATTAATCTTTTGGCAAGTCCTCTCTCCTCACCACCTCCTCAACCATATTGGAGGAGAAGGTCCAAGGACCCTCCCCTTGAAACTTCTCCTCCAATATGTTTTGAGAAGGAGTTGAGGACAGAGAATGTGATGCATTGAGGAAAGATTAATTGAGAGGAGACAGTTTCACCTTAGAGTTACCTTACATTCAGTGCATTCAGAAAGTGTTCATACCCCTTGACTTATTCCGCATTGTGTTGTGTTACAGCCTGAATTCAAAATTGATGTATTTCTTTTTCTCACCCATCTACACACAAATACCCCTTAATGACAAAGTGAAAACATGTTTTTAGAAATGTTTGCAAATTTATCAAAAATTAAATAAAGAAATATACATAAGTATTCACACTCCTGAGTCAATACTTTGTGAAAGCATCTTTGGCAGCAATAACAGTTGTGAGTCTTTCTGGGTAAGTCACTAAGAGCTTTCCACACCTGGATTGTGCAACATTTGCCCATTATTCTTTTCAAAATTCTTCAAGCTCTCTCAAATTGGTTGTTGATCATTTCTAGACAACCATGTTCAGGTCTTTACCATAGATTTTCAAGTAGATTTAAGTCAAAACTGTAACTCAGTCACAAGATTTGGTATTTTAAGTTATTGTCCTGCTGAAAGGTGAATCTCCCAGTGTCTTGTGGAAAGCAGACTGAACCAGGTTTTCCTCTAGGATTTTGCCTGTGCTTAGCTTGTTAAAGCTATGAGTATTTATAACGTCTTAAAACTGTGTTTATAAAACCGTTAACATTCCTGTAACACTTAACTTAAAAGGATCATTGAACTAAAACACATCATCACAGTTTTTGCTCTGCAGTAAACGTGACTGATGACATGCACACTTTGGAATAATGAACAAAAAACAAAAATATTGTTTTTGAGTG
This sequence comes from Oncorhynchus kisutch, assembly GCF_002021735.2. Classification (NCBI taxonomy): domain Eukaryota; kingdom Metazoa; phylum Chordata; class Actinopteri; order Salmoniformes; family Salmonidae; genus Oncorhynchus; species Oncorhynchus kisutch. The sequence continues at coordinate 61,108,385 of NC_034174.2, forward strand.
AACTATCCTTTTAAAGCCTGCAGGTGAAATGTATTATGATGTGTTATAATGTAGAGTTATAATTGCCATGAAGATGTATGACCCCCTTATAAGGTCTGATAACCATCCCATAATTAAACTTCTTATTATGTAAACACCCCTATCCAATGAAAGCTAACCACAGAGGTTGCTAAGCCACAGGAAATCCTGGTACATACATAGATTTTGAGACCGCACCCTGTTCAAGGTGATAATTGACCATACGTCAATTATCACCCTGCAGGAGGAAGACTCTAAGGAACGTTAGAGGAGTGTATTAGCAACGTTAGCATTGCGTTGAATGAAAACGTAACCTCGGAATGGGTGGAGTTATTCCAAATTAATCTAGGCGTAAGAAGACTACAACAGAAATAAGTCTTTGTGTTTTATCCTCAATAATTTTGATGCATTTTTGCTTCCTGCTGGAGCAGTTTTATATACACTCGGTGGCCAGTTTATTAGGTACACCCATCTAGTACCAGGTCGGACCCCGTTTGCCTCCAGAACAGCAGGAATTATTCTGGGAATGGATTCTACAAGGTTTGGCGTTTAAACGTTACTCAATTGGTATCAAGGGACCTAATGTGTGCCAGGAAAACATTCCCCACACCATTACACCACCGCCACCAGCCTGTACCGTTGAAACCAGGCAGGATGGGCCCAAGTCCTGACTCTGCCATCATCATGACGCAATAGGAACCGTGATTTGGACCAGGCAATGTTTTTCCACTCCTCAATTGTCTAGTGTTGGTGATCACGTGCCCAAAGGAACCGCTTCTTCGTGTTTTTAGCTGATACAGTGCCTTGCGAAAGTATTCGGCCCCCTTGAACTTTGCGACCTTTTGCCACATTTCAGGCTTCAAACATAAAGATATAAAACTGTATTTTTTTGTGAAGAATCAACAACAAGTGGGACACAATCATGAAGTGGAACGACATTTATTGGATATTTCAAACTTTTTTAACAAATCAAAAACTGAAAAATTGGGCGTGCAAAATTATTCAGCCCCTTTACTTTCAGTGCAGCAAACTCTCTCCAGAAGTTCAGTGAGGATCTCTGAATGATCCAATGTTGACCTAAATGACTAATGATGATAAATACAATCCACCTGTGTGTAATCAAGTCTCCGTATAAATGCACCTGCACTGTGATAGTCTCAGAGGTCCGTTAAAAGCGCAGAGAGCATCATGAAGAACAAGGAACACACCAGGCAGGTCCGAGATACTGTTGTGAAGAAGTTTAAAGCCGGATTTGGATACAAAAAGATTTCCCAAGCTTTAAACATCCCAAGGAGCACTGTGCAAGCGATAATATTGAAATGGAAGGAGTATCAGACCACTGCAAATCTACCAAGACCTGGCCGTCCCTCTAAATTTTCAGCTCATACAAGGAGAAGACTGATCAGAGATGCAGCCAAGGGGCCCATGATCACTCTGGATGAACTGTAGAGATCTACAGCTGAGGTGGGAGACTCTGTCCATAGGACAACAATCAGTTGTATGTTGCACAAATCTGGCCTTTATGGAAGAGTGGCAAGAAGAAAGCCATTTCTTAAAGATATCCATAAAAAGTGTTGTTTAAAGTTTGCCACAAGCCACCTGGGAGACACACCAAACATGTTGAAGAAGGTGCTCTGGTCAGATGAAACCAAAATTGAACTTTTTGGCAACAATGCAAAACGTTATGTTTGGTGTAAAAGCAACACAGCTCATCACCCTGAACACACCATCCCCACTATCAAACATGGTGGTGGCAGCATCATGCTTTTCTTCAGCAGGGACAGGGAAGATGGTTAAAATTGATGGGAAGATGGATGGAGCCAAATACAGGACCATTCTGGAAGAAAACCTGATGGAGTCTGCAAAAGACCTGAGACTGGGACGGAGATTTGTCTTCCAACAAGACAATGATCCAAAACATAAAGCAAAATCTACAATGGAATGGTTCAAAAATAAACATATCCAGGTGTTAGAATGGCCAAGTCAAAGTCCAGACCTGAATCCAATCGAGAATCTGTGGAAAGAACTGAAAACTGCTGTTCACAAATGCTCTCCATCCAACCTCACTGAGCTCGAGCTGTTTTGCAAGGAGGAATGGGAAAAAATTTCAGTCTCTCGATGTGCAAAACTGATAGAGACATACCCCAAGCGATTTACAGCTGTAATCGCAGCAAAAGGTGGCGCTACAAAGTATTAACTTAAGGGGGCTGAATAATTTTGCACGCCCAATTTTTCAGTTTTTGATTTGTTAAAAAAGTTTGAAATCGTTCAACTTCATGATTGTGTCCCACTTGTTGTTGATTCTTCACAAAAAAATACAGTTTTATATCTTTATGTTTGAAGCCTGAAATGTGGCAAAAGGTCGCAAAGTTCAAGGGGGCCGAATACTTTCGCAAGGCACTGTAGGAGTGGAACCCGGTGTGGTCGTCTGCTGTAATAGCCCATCCGTGACAAGGACTGATGAGTGGTGCGTTCCAGGATGCCGTTCTGCACACCACTGTTGCACTGCGCCGTTGTTTGCCTGTTATCTTGCACGATTCTTGCCATTCTCCTTCGACCTCTCATCGAAGCGATGTTCTTGCCCACAGGACTGCCTCTGACTGGATTTCTTTTTTGTCTCAACATTCTCTCTAAACTCTAGACACTGTTGTGCATGAAAAGCCAAGGATGCGGGCTGTTTCTGAGATACTGGAACCGGCACGCCTGGCACCGACGATCATACCACGCTCAAAATCGGTTAGGTCACTAGTTTTGCCCATTCTAACGTTCAATCGAGCAGTAACTGAATGCCTCGATGCCTGTCTGCCCGTTTTACAGAATATAACAAGCCATGGCCACGTGACTCAGAGTCTGTAGGAGCGAACCATTTTCGTGAACGGGGGTGGTGTACCTAATAACTGGCCACTGAGTCTATATTTTTAATTGTCAAATGTATCGAGTCAAAAGTCTCTGAGAATCCTAAATAATGAATCATTCCCAAGTCATTCCGAGTCCTTTTTTCCCTGAGAACACCGCCCGTCCGTCAGGTGTGGCAGAATTCGGGATGTCATCATCTGCATCTATTACTTCCATTTAAGGAGCTCCTGGGGCTTTACTGGAAGAAGATCACACACACACTGACACACACTGACACACCCAACCACGTCTGCAGTCTCAGACACCCACCTACACACGCCTTAGTTGGACACATACACACAGACACAGACAATTAGACAAACATGCAAGTGCACGCACACATTTCGAGACATACACACACACACACACACACACACACCATTTCCCATGTATCCGTCATGGCACAGCTGTTAGTATAATGCTTTACCTGCCATTACAAGTATATGGGTGTAACCTGTGTGAGCAGACAAAAGGCTGGGAACCTATCTGAGATACGTTTCTCTGTTTGGTTGCTAGAAATATAATATGCACAGAATAATTGAATAATGTAAGATTGATTTACTGTATCTAACCCCAACAGGTATAATGCACAATGATACAATCATAATGCATTGTAAGACTTGTCATAAGCATAAGCAGTATGAACAACTTTACCGTGTCGATAAGGAGTAGCAGATAGTGTAGCATATAACACTATGGACTGGTTTCCCAGACACAGATTAAGCCTGCCAGAGAACCTGAGGGGGGCCGAAACTGTGGACATTTGAAAAGAGATCTTAAAACACACCTTTGTAGCTTTGCATTTCCTTAGCGTGCTTTTTAGTCATTCAGTTGTTGTTGTTATTCTTTTCTTTTTTCTCTCTTTTGTTTGTTGTGTAGTAAATATTTCAGTGTTTATTTTCATTGTTTCTATTTGGGTTTTTTTCCGTTTTATTCGTTTTTCTGTGAAGCCTATTGTGTTGCATTCCATGTCTGAAATGTGCTGTATAAACAAAGCTTGATTTGATTTAGCCCCTGACTAAAAAAGGGTGCTCAATGGCTAATCTCCAGTGAAAGTTGGGCTTGAACTGCAAATGTAAAGTCCCGACATGAACTGGAATCATGCATTGATGCCAGCAGGATATTTGCACGTAAATTCAAGTAACAGTCCTTGTCTTTATCCCAACTTCCCAAGTCAAAGATTCCACTCCTAACAACTACCATATGTCGCTCGCTGTACTCTGGACCTGTCCAGTTGTGTGGTCCGTCACTCTAAAATGAAAGGACCAACCTGCTAGTTGAGTCACCCAAACCAGGTTCATACAAGTTTGTGTGTGTGCGTGTCTGCCCGACTGTTGTGTGTGTGTGTGTGTCTGCCTGACTGTTTGTGTGTGTGTGTGTGTGTGTGTTTATATAAATCTGCTTGCCAGCCTGTCTGACTAGGTGCTGCTGCTGAGTGAAAATGGCTCAAAACTATTGCTTTCTACTGCACTTTCTCTACTCTGGTAGAGTCTGGTTGTATGTAAACAGTATGGCGTGACACCACCGGGCACTTCTGTGGTCGTCTGCCCAGGGCCTCGGGCCGCTAGAGCTAAGTCTCGCAGAATTATGGGAAATGTAGTTGGCGTGGCCACCAAGCCACTGCATGCATAATATAGCCCAGTCATCATACTATACTCATAAGCAGTGTTGACATTTAACTGCAATAAAAAAGTTGAAGCATGCTAAGAATTTGTGGTACTGAGTTTAGTCGTGGGAGGGGTATGTTCTGTTTACATACTATAAGCAGCTTTTATGAAGACTTGGATGCATATGCTTTTAATTTTCTTTCGCAAAACAGCTGAAGGGGGGGGGGGGGGGGGGTTCTCCCAGGGAGCCATACAAGCTAGAACCACCACTGCATGGCATGGTATGACATGACATGGTTTGGTTTGGTCTGAGGTATTGTGTGGTAAAGTATAGTTCAGCTTTGCCGTCTCTGAACACGAGGTAAAAATAACTTGAAAAGGAGGTATCCATTTCTCTGACCACCCCAACAGCTATGCTAGATCCCCCTGCTACAGGGAATGATTACTTCTGGAAGTGGGGGTGGTTTGTGTGTGTCTGAGTGTGTGTGTGTGTGTGTGTGTGTGTGTTTCTGAGTGTGTGTGTGTGTGTGTGTGTGCATGGGTGGGTGCAAAGTAAACACTTGTGTGAGTGTGTGTCTGGTGGCATTTTGTAAACATGACTCTATCCAAACAGCTCCAGGTCGTGGGGCTGGGGCGAGCCCCAATGCTGGGCAGTGTGGAAATGAGTTAAATGACCTTGGGAAACCACGGTAGAGGAGGGGGAGGAGGCTAAAGTGATTCAAAGCCAACACTTTTGACCATTAGCAGCAAAAGCAGTATTGTCACGGTGGAGTTGCTCTTTCCTCGATTTCCACGCTCCGCTCTCTCCCTCCCCGCATTTTGAAATCTAATCCTCTGGCAAGACCTGAAGAGCCTGTCGATATCGAATTATCCAAATTGGAAAATGTGCTCCGATCTTTACGGAACGTTAGTGTTCCAACTGCGTGAGACTAATATCTTCATCTGATTTGAATTGAGAGAAGAATTTGTTCGGGGGGGGGGGGGGGGGGGCATACTTGAATGTCATTAGCTTGTTTTGTGTGTTTTTCTTTCTTTTCGACCAAAGAAAATGAACTCGCTCATGTTGTTGCTGTTGCACTGGGGATCAAGAGCTGTGTTTGCAATTGACATGGAGGGCTTTCAATATGAGCCTTAGATTAAAAAGAAAGAGCAAATGTAAGAGGGCACTGAAATTCCTGGTACTTATGTACTTCTTAAGTTGTTTTATCACCTATTTCACATTAGCTCTATAAACACTTCCTGGCTTTAATACTTTAACACTTGAACCCTTACATTCAACTCTGCAAACCTCTCTTTCTCTCTGTCTATTGTAAACCTATCGAGGACCGCTTGTTATTTTCCACCAGGGGTTCCAGCCAAGGGAATGGCTTAAGCCCTCACAAGACTGCCAAGCTGGGAGTCAGCAGTGCCGCACCGTGCTGTGCTGAATACTGGGGCTGCTCTGAGGGAAAAGCCGTCTCCCACGGATATTAGTGACCATTCATCCAGGAGCCTGGGAAAGTGGCTGCGAGTCGTGCCTCTATCAGGGACCAGCCGAGGGCCCTGGCAGGTGTTCCACTCCCCAGTCCCAAGCAGTGAACCCCCACCCCCACCCCCTATTGGCACCTGGTGACTAGTCCCAAGCCTTTGGCGCTGGTCAGTCAGATGATCAATCCCTGTAAAGGATGGTTAGGTCAGGTGTTGCTATCTGGTCTTGTTAAAAAGTATTATTTTTTTGCAAGGTAGTTGGCCAAGTAGCTCACCAGGGTTGTATTCATGAGTTTGCACGGTAGCAAAACAGTTTGCAGTAAAAAACGGAACAAGATGTTCTTATTGGACAAATGTAGGTAGGTCCCTCCCTGTTTCAGCCATTTGGTTCCTTGAGGTTTTTTTGCCGCTTTTCTCCTTTCAAACATGAGGACACACTCTTTAATTCATTAATCTCACTGATTGACAGTATATAGGTATTATTGCATGTTGACTAACCAATCATATTAAAATGAGATTAAATCTCGTCATGATCAGTTTCATGCATTTTATTCAGTTAAATTGAGTAGATTGGCTTCATAGCGGCATCGGCGTTGTTGGTTGGGGAAACTGGTCCAGACAGTTTTTAGTTCAAATAAAGCAAAACTATGAACTAATGTGAAAGTGCAATTGTAAACTATTAAGTATAAACCCACCACCCATTCATGAATGTGGTCTCAGGCGGAGGGTTCGGCAGGAGAACGTGGCAGTCCTTGCACTTTGAAACCCACGCCCATCGTGACGTATAGCACCACCCTCCGGGCGAAGTGAGAAGGGTGTGTCCCTTCAAGCATGGTGAGTGATTGCCAGTAAAGGACTCCGTGGATCAGCCTATCAGGCAAGGGGTGGGCGTAGCTCTCTGGTCAGGGCTGAAGTCAAGCCCGGACTTTCTGCCCATTTAATCATCTACCCTTACCGTCTCTCACCCTCACCGTCTCTCACCCTCACCCTCCTCACCCTTTCTCATCCTCTTTCTCACTCTTGAACAGGGTTGAGTGAGATCCATTTCAACCCATTTATTGCAAGACATTAATACACTAATTGAAAATTGCCCATAACTTTAAGAATAGGATTTATGCTTAACAATAAGATGTATTCCTCACAATAATATTTTTGAACAATAAGATTTTATTTCTCAGTTCAAACATGTTGAATTTCAATTAATTGGCTCTATTGACTCAGTTCGAATGGAATTGACCGCAACCAAGCTCTTAGGCCCTGAAAGTTCTGCTTCCCATATAGATAAGTCGTGATAATACTTGATGTGAGTGGAAACGTATGCATGTACTGCTGGTGCACTAAGGTCATTGAGCTTCTGCTCGCTTTTCTAAATCCATGGGAACTCTAAGTTTACATACCAGAGGAAAACCTTTACATGGTCTCGGGGAGTTTTAGGAAGTCAGTGGGTCCATCAGCTTGGATTGGACAGACACATCTCTGGCTTTCTGGTCAGTACTTTTTATTTTTATCAACACAAAGTCAGTCACCTCTAGCCTGAATTATGCTTTATGTACAAAATGTGTATATTGTACGGCATCCATATTAGGTAGTTGTCAGACAAAACTCTGACGACTCACAACATCCTAATATGGATGCTGTAGTATTGTGTTTTCACCTTTCTCTATGGCCCAGCAGGATTGTCTCTGCTGATAAAATACGAATTCAAAGTTTTGGATCCAGAGTGACTTCCTTGTGCAAAACATGCCTTAAAAGAAATTAAAATGCAACTCTGCTAAAGGGGACCGTGATCATTAATAATTTTGACTGCTACAGACAACTAATAATTGCATCATAGCAACTAATTACACCAAATCATTAAGCATTTTTGCACATCCACTTTTGCATGGATCCCGATTCGTCAATCTACAGTGGGAAAAAATAGTCCCTTCTCAATTTGCTATGTCATGTCAAATTAGCTACACAAATAGACAAATGAGGCTTTGGAGATAAATACCATGGCAGAGACCATGTAATGGGACCCAAATCCTTGGAAATAACACATCTGGAATGGTGTGTGTGTGTGTGTGTGTGTGTGTGTGTGTGTGTGTGTGTGTGTGTGTGTGTGTGTGTGTGTGTGTGTGTGTGTGTGTGTGTGTGTGTGTGTGTGTGTGTGTGTGTGTGTGTGTGAGAGAGAGAGACACAGACACAGACAGACAGACAGACAGACAGACAGACAGACAGACAGACAGACAGACAGACAGACAGACAGACAGACAGACAGACAGACAGACAGACAGACAGACAGACAGACAGACAGACAGACAGACAGACAGACAGACAGACAGACAGACAGACAGACAGACAGACAGAGAGAGAGTTTGTTGGTATTTGTGTGTGGTTCGTGCGTTTTTTTTGTGTGTGTGTATGCTATACCCGCTATACTATAATCACCAGCAGCAACCACACAGAGCTCAGTCTCCCTCTATGGAATTCATTCACTCCCATCACAGCATTTAAACAAACAGTGTACACTTGTGAAAAAGACCAGTCAAAACAATGGCCCATACATCCGCGTGAGCCCGCAGGGTTCCCCTACCCATGTTGTATATTGAGCTTCGTATTGTAAGATTTAGCAAATTGTTACGACGTTCATAATGCCCGTGATATATTCAGGGCGGTTGTACAAAATGTGACGGGAAATAGCTAATGTAGCCTACGCATCAATGCTACAACTCTGAGGGATGGGATTTGAACTCTAACTCAACACAATATTTACTAACATTAAACACAAAATGGCAACTGTAGCCTTCGGGACAAATCACATTGACATAAAAATGCATACCGATCAGAATACACAGAATACATAGCGATCGGACTAGGACACTTGTCGATTGTTGGAGGCACAGATTAATGCTCAAAGGAGATTTTCCAATGAACATGTATTTTAGTCCAGGACTAGGCTCAATCTGTGTCCTTTAGTCCTAAGTGTTTGACTGAGTCATATATTTTGCTGTCTGCCACTGTTGTCCGGTCTCTCTCTGTGTAATGCTATTCATGCCAACAGTAGACAAGAACTCAACACCAGCAAGCTGCCCCCAGGCCATCAATAAAATGCTTTCACCATGTTTCCCTCCCTCCAAACTTTCTTTTTCTCTCATCTCTTTTTGTCTCCCTTTTTCATGTGTGTGTGCTTGCCCTCACGCACGCACAGGCATACACACACACACACAGTGTAAAGTTTCTTCAACCTCAGCTCTGCCCCTTGCTGATTTTATCCCTGATAACAGGAAACGGGGCTTAAATGACAATCTCTGAAAAGGCACACACACACACACACATTATAGCCTCAAGGCTGCTGAGTGGAACTGCCATGTGTCTCTGCTGCGTGTCTGCAACAAAGTGGCTTTTTGATTGGATGGGAATTAAGTCTTGTGTCCTGTAATCTAAAAACAAAATGATGCTAATGACAATGGAACCTCGCTTCCTGTTCCTCTCTCTACTTATGAGTACTTATCACAATGGGGGTCTTGTTAAACGATGACCTAGACCTAGACTTACTAATGAGTCTCCAGCCAATTTTTTGGGCTGGTCTCCCGTTATCTCTTTCTTTGAATGGGTCGGTGCCAGACAGTGTTTCTCAATTCCAGACAGTCCTGGGGGCGTACAGACAGGACCGCACAGTTTTTTCCCCAGCTCTAATACAACTAGATGATTCAACTAGGTGATCATCCAGCTCTTGGCTAAATGATGTGTGTTAGTATTGGGCTGGAACAAAAATGATCCTGTCACCAATGTGGATACCTGCACAGACATGACCTCTCTCTCGAACCTGTCTATCGGTTGTCTGCTCTGTCAGAGCAAGCAACAGTTTTTGCGTATGCATGCTTTTTGGGGGGGGGGATCAAATCCTGATAGTTAGGTCACCCAAGTTCAGATTAATTCCAGAGTTAAAGTCAATTCCAGTTCAATTCCTGTCTGTGGATTTTGACATGGAATGTCTCCATAAGAATATGAGGTACTTCAATTCACTGTATAACTGGAGTTAAACAGTGACCCCGATTCAAACAATAGCCAGTCAATACTATTTATTTGCTACATAATTATAAAGGCAATGGAATGTATAAATACAGAATGAACACACATATGAAACTCAACCTCAAAGTCTATCACATTCATAGATTCTCACTTTGGAAAAAATAGAAAACTTTCAAGCAGTTAGCGACTCTCCTCCCCCCATCCCGGTGATGGTATCTTCATACCTAACTCCATTCAGATAACCAGCTGGTGTCTTTAGTCTATTCCCCTGGGGGTGGAACCTGAAGATGCACCAGTTTACAGGGTTCCCACACTATCAGACAATGAGGGGTGACCTGCCACGGGTTAGTGACGCGCACGACCCCCACAGACAACAAAGACACACCACACAACGCACCACACAGGGATAAGTGGCAAGGATAAGAGAGTGAGACGTAAATGATAGGAGCGAGATTATTTCCTACCACTAAGCAGGCAGGGCTGTGATACTCTTCAATTACCACGTTGTATATAGTTTACACACTCTTTCTCTGTCTCTATTCTCTCCTCTATTCATTTCCCTTATATCCTCTCTCTCTCTCTTTCTGTCTGTTTTGCTCTTTGAATCTCTCTGTTGCCTCCCCCCCATCTCGCTCAATCGTTCATCTTTATCGCACGACCTGTCCATCCATCTTCCATAGTTACACTTTCTCTATGTCCCTCTCCTTTCCCAGTTACATATCTCAATATGATTTATTTTTTTGGTAGCGTTAGCTAAAGCTAGTTGGCTGAACTGGCACCGGAACACGTTTTTATTATGGCTCTTTCTTGTCTCTCTGCAGCAGGCATATAGGGAGAAATATATTTGGAACATCAAATCGCAAGAAAATCACAGTATCGAATTTCAATACATAGAGAATCGTGTGAATCGCAATACATATCATATCAGCACCTAAGTGATAATATTGTATCGTGATGTTCCTCGCAATTCCCAGCCCTACAAGAAACCCCTCCTCAAAACCAACAATTCCACCATTAAAAAGGCAAAAAGAAAGAAATTAAGAAAGGAGATGGGATCAGGTGATTTGTCTTCTCTTTCAAGGATGAATAGTTGCTTCCCACTCTCTGCAGACTTCTCACTGCAAAATATTTCTGGGAAACTTTGCTTCACGAGTCTAGTAAAATGATAATAGCTGATTTTCTGATGATTCACCGATGGCAATGGCTTTCTTAGTTTTTTGTCTTTTCGAGAATAGGTGTAGCTGTGGCAAAATAACCTATTAGATTTAAGATTGATCTACTCTAAATTATGAGTGCATTTACATTGGTGGAAGACTTTCTTGGTGCGGCCAAAAGCCTTATAGTTAACCCCTTGACATTTGACTGGTTAGTATGAATGATGACTGTATTTTGGACTGGAATCCACCGTGGGAACAAATGTGAGAGTAGGCAGATTTCCACAGAAAGACACTTGTCAAGACACTTTTACCAGGCTAAAGGCACAGATAAGACCACAGGAGGTTGGTGGCAACTTAACTGGGAAGGACAGGCTTGTGGTAATGGCTGGAGCGGAATTTGTGGAATGGTATCAAATACATAACATTCCATTTGCTCCATTCCAGACATGTTTATGAGCCGTCCTCCACTCAGCAGCCTCCACTGGTTAATACTAATCAAATGAATGACATGTGCTTCCAAAGTCTTCAAAACAACAAAAAGGCAACATTCTACAATTTAGGGGAAGTTTGCACCAAGTTTGGCTAATTTGCCAACCTCCTGTAAACAAAGATGCAAAGAGAGCCCCTGAACAGTCTTGTCACATGCCAATGAAAGGAACAGCGCCATCTTGTGGAAGACCAAGTCACTCCTGCAAGACCATGCACACCCACACAGACCACTGTCTCGTCTTGAGACTTCTTACACACATTCATTTTCATTAAGACAAGCCAGAACAAGGTCAAGCTCCTCTCCGAAAAGCCCCCAGATGCAATGTTGAGTAAGTGGTTTTATTTAAAATATTCCACTGGAATTGCATTTAAAAAATGAACTGTCTATGTAATGCGATACGTGGCGAACCTTGTTAGACACAGAATCTCATGGGTGGGTCATGGATATAAGAGCTATTTGGCCATACGGCTGGGTGGTAAATCAACAAATTGATGCAGGGAAAATATTTTTATATGCCTCTCTTCTCTTGCTCGTTGGAATGAATGATGGTACAGTTAGTTCCACAGAACAGAGATACTTTTATTTTGATTTCTGGCCAATGACTGAACTTTTCAAGTATTTTCTCCAGACTTGTTCATGTTGTCATATATTAGCCTATATTCAGTGAAGTTGCAGGAATAGTAGCTGTGGTTTCAGAATGTAGTTACAGCACATTACAAATGTATGCTACATTTCAAATCATGAATAGCCTAAGCAATTAATATATTAGTTCATTCTAATAAACAACTAATGACACTAATAGTATTTTCGCCATCTCCAATCACCATGCCCTGCGTTCTTGAAATGAATACTAATATTAGCACTGGAACGCAACGGGAATGTTGCTGAAATGCCTCCCTCCATTACTATGTGTAATGGGTGTGGGAGCAAAATAAGTGGCGAGTTTAAGAAACCGCATTGCTTCGCCTTTGGCCGGGATCCAGGTTGCGGGCCATGCTTGGAATATCTCCCTTTTATCGAATTACTCTCGGCAAGATCGTGGAGAGACCCATTTGCACGCTAACCATCAGCACTGACTGACTGACTCCACGCTTCGCACACAAACGTTGCCATGCAATGGGTTGTTTTGTCATTTCTTGATATTGCACTGACATCCAAAACTGGTCCCAGATCTGTTGTACTGTCACACAGCTCTGCATGTGACATTGACCATAGGAGTTGGCAAGACACAAACAGATCTGGGACAAGGCTAGGATCATCATGGGTCATGCACCTAACACTTTGATGGGGCTTTGAGGGTTCAGTTTGAACCACCTAAAAACATTTTTGAACGATTAAAGGTGAGTGGTTAGTATTGGAGAACTCAGTGGCCCTTCAAACACCATTAGGCTTACAACATCACATGGCCCTAAGTGAATGGTTATTTTCAGCCATCCCGCTTCCCTCTCTTTATATCCCTCATTCATACCAGGACATGATGAACCCAAGACATTCCTTGATTTCTAAGTCGGTTGTTTGTGTGTGTGTGTGTGTGTGTGTGTGTGTGTGTGTGTGTGTGTGTGTGTGTGTGTGTGTGTGTGTGTGTGTGTGTGTGTGTGTGTGTGTGTGTGTGTGTGTGTGTGTGTGTGTGTGTGAGTGAGTGAGTGAGATATGGGTGCTATTTGGGGAATTGGGGTGTGTATGTGTGGGTGTGTGTATGGTGAAAGTCATCTAGTGATAAACGCCTTGGTGACACAAAAAGGGGTGTAATGCAGGCTGGTGGGAGGAGCAGAGGAGGATGGGCTCCTTGTAATGGCTGGAATGGAATAAATGGAACGGTAAACACATCAAATATATGGAAACCACATGTTTGACTCCGTTCCATTGATTCCATTCCAGCCATTACAATGAGCACATCCTCCTATAGCTCCTCCCACCAGACTCCTCTGGTGTAAGGGCTGACATTGCACAGATGAAATTCCCCACTAAAGCCCCCCTTCTCTATCTCTTTCTTTCACTCACTCTCTCTCACACACACACACTCACATGGATATTGGCCAGACTGATGTGACTTCTAGAGTCTGGCCAGTCCAGAAAAGCCCCCACCCCCCCTTTTCCCTACACCCATAGGAACTCTTTGAGTAGCCACAGCTGCATTGGGCAACATAGGTATTCCCTAAATGAAGTCTGGGATTCGCTATATCAAGTTTAATCAGTCATAACCTGGATGATCACAGCCTAGAACAAGACCAAACCAAACAGATGTAACTGGACCAAGACCTTGTACTTTTTAAAATTTCTCTCTGCATTTTTGGGAAGGCCCCGTAAGTAAGCAGTTCCACACCTGCTGTTTATGAATATTTTTTATTTTTTTGTAGTTGTGGCTTTAAATGTTCTCATTGTTTGTTTAAACAAACAACATTTGTGCATGATAGTCCATTTATTGAGGCCAACTGAAGTGCATTGTCACAACTTTGATTTTCTTCACACCCTGAGTTTGCTTGCTATTCAGTAAAGTATATTTTCGTGGCTTTAGAAAAGTGTCGGCAGCTTGCCCCACAGGGCAAATAGATCTAGATAAGCTTCTCCATCAATAGAGAGAACACGTCAGTGTGTCCCACCCAAGACATCTGAAAAGGACCGGTTTGAAAGAAGCTCCCATTTCTCACAGCCTTTAAATGGGCCAACGTGGCTTTAATTCCTGGTTCTCATAAGAAGTGATGTATACTGTGGTGCACAGGGAGTTGGGACTATTATGACTGTTAGAGGCTCAGCTATCACTGGCCACTTAAGGCCATCTTCTTCATTGTACTGCTGCACCTTTTGTTCCCAACCACATTGTAACTAACCAGAACCCCACTTGATGCAGTGTCCCTAGGTAACATTTTTTCTGATAAAAGAAAAAGTATTCAGCACATGTATGGGCAACTCCAGTCCTCAGGGGCCGGAGTGGTGTCACACTTTTTCCACAACCCTAATCAAAACAGCTGATGAAACTAATTGCAATCTAAACAAAAGATCATGATTAGTTGATTATTGGAGTCAGGTGTGTTAGCTGGGGCCGGGGTAAAAGTGTGACACCAATCAGGCCCCCAAGGACTGGAGTTGCCCATCTCTGATTTAGTACATACTTAGCTTTTTTCACATATTCTTAGCTTTAGGTATAACTGAATAGGTTATTTGGTAACACTTAAAATAATGCCAACATGTATTGTATAGGCTAACGCATTATTATGAGATCATATATAATGCTTTGAAGTTATAAGTTGTTGTGCTTATACCCCCACGTTTCCAACTGTCCCAGTCAGAGAAATAATCACAACAATTCTGTGAGTCTGCAATCTTGAATCTGATCCAAAAAGAAATGGGGGAGTCGTCAACTTCAAGTGACTCCTTCTCCTCTTCACTCATCCTCGTCCAAGTTCAGGCTATAGCAGATGCCTCTTCATTCATTCCACACTAATCCTCTGTCAGTATCTGGTCTGCATCATCTCCGGTTCGAGCCACCACCGAACCTTATCTTTCTAGCCCGTGTCACAAGAGTATTACTGTCCAACTGTTGTGCTGCACAGACAGGCCATGACGCTGCTGCTCATCACCTTCCAGGCCTTGATCCTTCTACATTCCTGTCCAATGATGGCTGACCACAATGCAGCTCTATATACAGCATCTTCTGCATAGCTACACCTTCTCTTTACACTACATTTTGTGTTCAGATTGGATAGTAGTAGACAGAAAATAACTGGTTCTGGATTCCACTCTATTTTTTTTCCATGCAGTGTGTGGTCTGTTGACATTGTTGAGTAGGCCAATTAACCATGTTAGCTTATTTTACATGCATGCCTCCACAAATATATATTTTTTCTTCCTGGAATCTGGGTCGAGAGAGAAGCAATCCATCTGGTAAGAATTACACAGGCAGACAGCTCCCTCTGCTGGCCCAAACTTCTAATCAATTTTATAGAGCTTCAGAGGGAAGTGTTTATTAATGTAACAACGATGAATTGTCAACATTTAACCAGCCAAATAAACATAGCTTCTGCTTACCACTTCAACATGACATTGTGAAAACGCAGGAACACAGTTTCCCGTCCTGGCAATGTTGCAAACAAATGTTGTTTACATTAAAATTGTGAGTAATTTAGTAGACACTCTTATCCAGAGCGACTTACAGGAGCAAATACGGTAAAGTGCCTTGCTCAAGGGCACATCAACAGATATTTCACATAAACCAGTGAGCTTTCAGTTACTGGCCCAACCATAGAGATGGAAAGAGGCCTTATCCACGTATCCCAGGCATTGTGGCCTCTGTGACAGCATGGGCAGTGCCATTGAGACGAACTCCATTTTGAAGTAGTCTATTTTCTTCTTCACAATTGGCTGATCCCTCCTGATGACCCAGGTGCACATGACTCCAACAAGGTCACCAGGAGGGATCAGCCAATGAAGTTGGAAGTCCCACACAGTTGACCTCGTTAAAATGATGGCAGCCCTCAGTGTTATTGCCCATGCAAAAATAGTATTTTGGCCACTAGAGGCCTCTATCATTCTCTATGGGCCCAACACTCTTAACCACTAGGTGGCTAAAATATTGCCTGCATAATTATTAGGTCGTTTTTAAAAACGTTTGTTTCAAATATTGAGTGGAATAATTTTCTAATATGTATATAAGAGAGGTTGATTCTCTTTGCTGATATTATCCACAATGCACAATTAGCTCATGTTGAGACATCTTCAAGTCGACAATGTTGCGAGGACCCAGAAATGGTGGGCGTACGAGAAAGAGCTGATTCTGATGGTGAGAGCTAGCTAGCTAAACCAAGCCACTTGTTAACCAACATTCAGTTAGCCTGCTAGGTTTTACATTTGGTGAAATACGACATTACTGAAGGCCACAACATGAAAAAAAATGTGTGTCATTGTATGTATGAAGCATTATGAATTAATGATCTCTAAATGTATCAAAAGGCAGCTGTTTCACTAGCAAAAGCTGTACATAACTTGGCTAGCTAGCTGTGCTATGGCAGAGAATAGCCTTGTGCTTAAATGACTCAAATGGCAAGTCTAACCCAAGCATGACAGTTGTCTTGCAAATATTGCAATTTGATGACTGACTGGTTGAACAACTGAAAACTGTCAAGAGAAAATAAATGCATGGGACATGACACCCTTTTTTAAAAAGTCTACAGTTTGACAGAATAGCAGGTTAATGCATTAACAAATCAATGCTTCTTGACATACATGTTTTCCTTATGCTTGTGGTTATAGTTGAGCCAAGTGCCTTTCAATCATGGGATTGCAGACTATCTGGAATAATTACAAAGTCTTGATTGTTATGGGCATGAGCCTTGGACTCATACACTGGGGTTGGTACAATGTCAAGTCGCACCCTGCACTACACAAGAATAAACAGGACTATGTTCCCGAACCAGGCATTGTGGCATATGTTTCGCCACCTCAAGCCCCTGCCAAGGCAAAGTAGCTGGTGAAGGATAGTGGGTTAACTGCCTGTTCAGGGGCAGAACGACAGATTTGTAACCTTGTCAGCTCAGGGGCTTGAACTTCCGGTTACTAGTCCAACGCTCTAACCACAAGGCTACCCTGCCGCCCCATGTCATGAATCATGATTATCATTCTATCATTCTTGATGTAATCTAAGGCATGTCAAGGTCTTGTTGTAGCCTAAACATATTTAAAGTGACATCCTTCAGTTGTGTAGATCACCTTCTTTCTGAGTTGACATGGTAGGGAACCACAAGTATGTTGCATCTTCATTTTTCTCTCTTTTGTTCCAGTGACGTACACATCCTTCAGAAAGGACAACATCTACTAGGCTATATAATGGACTGAGACTATGAAGCCCCAGAGCTGGTTCAGGAAGAACTGGCTGTGGGTGGTTGGGGGATCTTTTCTTGGCATCCATTTAACCACCTGGCTCATGCAGAGGGCAATGAGAAGCGTCGCTCGCTCTGAGATGTCACTGAAAGAGAAGGATTCCCAGGAGTGACTGGTGGTAAGGCGTTTTGCCGGTGGACTACTATATTTTTAACGACTCACGTGTGGAGTAAATGGAATTTAACTCTGAACTCAAGATAATGATGTAATTACCTGTGCTTGATTGGCTGCAAATGTTATTCCTCTGTTAGAGATCAAATTAAACTATGAATTTCACAATAAGTCAAACTGCAGAGTAACTTGCTGACAGGTGTGCGGAGTATGAACATGTTTCACCCAGGGAAGATCAGGGCTGCATTTGAAAACACTTTACAGACAGACATCACATAATCGGTTACATTTAAAATGTCTGTCATGAAAGCAAACATTTGATTCTTTCCATTGAAACAAAATTTGAGATTATATTAAATTAGACCAAGGAGTGGGCTTTAAGTACCATCGCAATTGAGTGCAATATTTTTTTATTTAACCTTTAACTAAGCAAGTCAATATTGGGACCTCCATTCTTAACACGTTCCATCTTCAACATCTTTAAAGCTGTTTTCATTTTATCGTGCTGACCCAAACTGTACTGTGCTGGTTCAGTGATTTTATTTTCACATGCTCCTTTCCAGCATGGTTCCAGAAAACGACGGTGAATGCGTAACCAGGCCAGCGCAACACAGCTCGGCTGGCTCAGTAAGGTGGAAAGAGTTTCATCGTTTCCGTCATCAGCACTGCTCTTTCTCCAGATCAGTGCCAATGATGGAAATTAAAAAGCCACCTTGGATTGAAATATTAATGTGGCCAATGTCTGCTTTTAGTGGACTATCATGTTGTTGCGCTCTCTAAAACATGATACCTACATGAAAAAGCTTATACTGCCCTCTAGGGTTAGAATAAGAGGATTACAACTACTGTCATGTCATAACACGTACTTTTAAGCTTGTCTGTCAAGAACCTCAGTGATGCACTAGCTTGACTAGTTCCCGAGGGTGGCAATGTTTACCATCTCTCTGGAACTTGATTGATGAATGTCACTGCGTAGCCAGATATTCAAGTTACATGCTTTCCAGTAAGCTGAGCCTTTGTCCCATCTAATGAAGGATGATATTGCCTTTGGACGTATCTAACCAAGCAAGCATGAAATTAAAAAGTGTAATCGCATATGCAGCAGTTATTAATCACATATTATTTGATAAACTGCATAAGAAAAACAAACAGACCATGTTTTTTTTCAGACCCAAGGTAAATACGCAGAGATTTAATGAGCCTTTCCAAAAGTGAAGTAGCTCATCTGTCCAAGAGATACCTTTTTGCACAAAGAAGAAAAGGCTGTCAGTCATCCCTTTCAACATAAAATATGTTATTCTTTCAATACCTACCCACCACCCCCCTTTCTCTTCACCTTGAATTCTTTATCCTTCTTTGAGCTTTGACCATGATCAATGCTGCCACATAATTCATTCCTCCAAGTATTTTGGAGTATGGCATTACAGATATGTTGCTGCAAGGGTGGAATATGATAGCTCTGAGTACAATGAGATGATAGGTTCAATATGTCTAGTTACTGAAAGCTAAAGCCTGGTCAAATGGGCTCCACAGAAAAGAGCAATATAGGACAAGCGGCTATGGAACCCTGACCTGTTCACCGGACGTGCCACCTGCACCAGACCTGCTGTGTTCAACTCTAGAGACAGCAGGAGCGGTAGAGATACTCTTAATGATCGGCTATGAAAAGCCATCAAACATTTACTCCTGAGGTGCTGACTTGTTGCACCCTCGACAACTACTGTGATTATTATTATTTGACCATGCTGGTCATATATGAGCATTTGAACATCTTGGCCATGTTCTGTAACAGTTATAATCTCCACCCGGCACAGCCAGAAGAGGACTGGCCACCCCACATAGCCTGGTTCCTCTCTAGGTTTCTTCCTAGGTTTTGGCCTTTCTCGGGAGTTTTTCCTAGCCACTGTGCTTCTACACCTGCATTGCTTGCTGTTTGGGGTTTTAGGCTGGGTTACGGTACAGCACTTTGAGATATCAGCTGATGCAAGATGTGCTATATAAATACATTTGATTTCAGAGTTCAGTAAATGCCAATATCATGGCTATGACTAATGATTTTAGCTAGGTCAGTCCATTTATTAAGGCTTCTCTGGTTTGCTGTTCTTCTTATAATATGAAAGGTATCACAGCTTTCCTCGACCGAGGGTAGTCTTCAAACTTCTCTTGGTAGTACCTGAAAGAGAATACAGTGTCAGATTGAAGGAATCCTACTGCCATGCTTTTCCATTGTAAAATGCCAACAAGACAGTCCGGGCTCATTGCTTTGCTGAAAGATCTATAGTTGTATCAATACCAGTGATCACGGGTGTACCAGTGTGAGTACAAGCATGAAGAGATTACAGAAGGCTCTTGAGGTTGGTACTGTCAGTACCTGTGGTGGTGGTAGGCCCGCGGTCCAATCGAGCACATGGTGAAAAGGGCAAAGGAGAACGTCGTCAGGGACCACGTTGCTAGGGCATACCCGCACCACTCCAGAATCTCTCCAAAGAAGTTTGCTCCGGAGACATACTCAAACATTCCCCCTGGAATATAAAGTGTTCGACAGTTATTTCAGTACAGTAGTAATGAAGTAGGGTCTGTAAACTCATACCTTAAAAGTAGTTCACAACATTTCAATCCCTGACCTTTTCAGACCCTACTTCACATCTGTTACATTTTTCTTGACCCAGCACCCCATGTCAAGGGATCCATTGTTTGAATATACTACTTGGATAGTTAATTCAACCCGAAGGTGGGTGAAAACAGATCTGCTGTGGCCTTTTCTGTTTCACTTTTCTCCAGCTTTTTCCGCATTGGTTCTGATAATAGTTGCAAGATGTTCCTTTTGAACCTTTCCATTAAGTAATGGCCCAGAAAGCTGGAATGTTTGCTTCCTGTGTCTGAAGTTTCTTGGCCAAACTTTGAATGCCTTGTGTACGTTGCTCACAATCTTCTATGACCCTGGTGATTACATTAGCAATTAAAGGCCCAATGCAGAAGTTTCTGGGTAACAATTAAGTGCCTTACTGTAATAGAATTTCTAATAAAATGGGCAAAAACAGCTTTTTAGCAACATCAAAAAAAATCTGTCTCAATCTAGAATTTTGCCAGGACTGTCTGAGTGGGGAGGGGGAAACTGAAAACTAGCTATTATTGGCAGAGAGGTTTGGAACTCCTGTTATTGGTATATTAACCAATTTAGCACATGGTGATGTCACCATGGAAAGCCAAAACCAGCAATTATCAGGAAATAGTTTTTTTTCACACTTTACAGTGTTAGTGTCATTAGCTGTTGTACAGTATGATAAAAAAACACAGGAAAAATGCATTTTGACTGCACTGGGCCTTTAAACATCTTTCGATCAGCACAGGCATAGATAGCCCTTACAAAGCAAAAGGAAGTAGAGATAAATGCAAAAGGTCACATTGACACCAGAATGTTCCGAATATGCTCTGCTTGTTCTGTTTATCATCACATGGTTGTGTGGACAGTGGCTAAGTAAAGAGTACAGAACATGGTTATTTGTCTAAAGATCCACGTTTTTGCTATTGTTTCACAAGACTGGAACATATGCCGAAACACTGCTGGACATCTGTTATCCAGAATTCCATCTTGTACCTTTTGGAATCTTGTAAACAACCTCTCCGGGTTTTCTCAAATTTAGAAGAATGTGGTCACTGTGAATGTTGATGGCCATTCCCAGGAAAAACATCAGCAAACCTGAAAAAAACAATACAGGTGCTTATTGCAAACCAAATTCTGGTTCTATAAAAAACTCAAATGTATGAGCTGTTAAAAGCTTTCATGCAGGCAGAAGCTTGTACATTGCAAACCCCAAACTCAGACTGTCAACAAATCATTATTTCTATTCTTGTGGAAGAATATTGTCAAAATAGTCGTCCCATATCCTGCTGGGACCAAGAAATGCATGTTTTGAAGAATCTAGCCTCATTAAATGACCAATAAACACAGAACATTGGCAAGGAGGAAGCAAATGCAAACTTGTTTCGTCACAGTTCCAGGCTGAAAGCCTCGAAGTTCTCTGGCCAGATTAGAGTCTCCCAGACTGCACGGCTGCTTTTCCTGTTGTGTGTTTTCCTAACCAATTACATTTTTTTTAATGATCTCAGACTTAATCTACAGTAGCTCTAGCAGTTATCAAATGTTATCCTTTAAAGGTTGAAATTACATTACTTTGTAAATAAATCTATTGCGTTTATTTAGGGCTTCGACATAGGATACCAAATGACTGCCAAATGTCTGTGAACATCATCCAGGCACTGTAATATTCTGAATAAGGGCTGGGGAAAGACCGCTAAACCATTTCTGCTTGGATCTCAGATCTCACTTACCGGTGCCTAGACGAATGTCGGTCTGCCACGTGTCATCGTACGTGGCACAGTGGAGCATGTAGTGGCCTTGGAGAAAACCGTTGACGGAACAGAAGACTAACGCAGAGAAGACGATGTAGAGAGGGGAAGGGCGGCCTTTGGTCAGCAAGGAGTAGATGAACGTTCTTGTAAAAAAATGGAAAAATATTGATTAAAGAAATCAAGTCCAAGATGGGTTAATATAGCACTTCTGTGTACAAACGGAGTACCTGGAAGCCATGCAGGGCCGTGTTTCTTAATGTAGATAGAAATAGATTATGTAGAACAAACATTCCCCTGTAACAAGTAGAATAAGGGATCACGTCATCTCTTCATTACATTTCTATCTGCAACGTTCGACAATCTGCAACTACAAAGTTGTGCCCTATACTGATCGAGTGGGTACTGTTTAACGGTTCCCCTCCCTTCTCCTTACACCCTGAGCCTCTAGTCAATCTACATACATACTTCCCATTCCCTGTAACACTAGTAAACAGTGGAACAGGATTTTAGTTACATCCAGGGGCACTTCTGTTCTGACTTCTGCTCCTTCCTCTCCTGTTTTTTGAGTGAACTCCAGGTAAGGTCTTATGTGCTTGGTGGCTCATCTCAAAGCCCAGGGTCATGTTCAGTGGGGAAAGTAATATTGCAACATAACTAAAAAATATTGTTTCTTATTGGACAAGTTCAGGTATTACCTCCCTGTTTCTAAAAAATTTCTCCATACTTGACATGACCCTGTTGAGTAAAGTTTGATATGGCAGAAGATGGTGACTAACATACATTCATGTAGGTGTGCTGACCTGGTTTAAGGGCAGTTGTGAATTTGATGCACGTTCAATTCCCTACCATGTAAATATATTCACACCCGGTCTCCATTGAGTGTTCTCCACAGGTTTTGACTATATAAGAGATCAGACAACAGTAGGATTTACTTACTAATGGCATTGCCTACTCCAGATGATTTGTTTTTTAAATCATATGAGCAAAAAATATTTAATTTTATTTGGAATGCTAAACCAGACTAAATTAAATGTGCCTATTTATATTTTACCTTTATTTAACTAGGCAAGTCAGTTAAGACCAACGTCTTATTTTCAATGATGGCCTAGGAACAGTGTGTTAACTGCCTTGTTCAGGGGCAGAATGACAGATTTTTACCTTGTCAGCTCGGGGGTTCGATCTTGCAACCTTTGGGTTACTAGTCCAACAGTCTAATCAGTAGGCTTCCTGCCGCGCCAGTTTGGGGGGCTAAAATTATTAAATATTAAAGCTTTAAACCTCTCACTAAAAGCTTCACTCATACATAAGTTATACTTAAACCCAAAATGGTTCTCCAGTAGATTATTAAGAAAAGTTTTTTGTACAAAAATAGATTTTTTGCCTTCAGATTACAACTTTTCATTTCCGACTAATTGAAAATGAAATTTAGTTTAAAGTATTGCCCTTTCTGTCACGTATACTCCCTCCCCAACCTCTAGGTCATCAGGCTGCTGATTATCCCGCACACCTGTCACCATCGTCTCGTGCACCTGCGCCTCATGACACTCACCTAGACTTCCTCACCTCCTTGATTATCTTCCCTATATCTGTCACTCCCCTTGGTTCTTTCCTCAGGTGTTATTGACTCTGTTTTCATGTTGGTGCGTTGTTTGTGTTAATTAAAACTCTCACTCCATGAACTTGCTTCCCGACTCTCAGCGCACTCGTTACACTTTCTTAAACAAGCCATACAAAGCTGGTTATAATTTCAGTTTTATCCTCCAGAAAAGATAGAACAAATAATACACCAAATGTTATGGTTAAACTCAAATATAATTCATGATTAATAAAAAAACATGATGGAATTTTTTTAACATGTTTATAATATTTATTAATTCTATTATGAATAGAAATGGAGGAGTTATGTCACATGCAGTTATCGAAAATATATGGGAATATCTGCTCAATCCTAATTTACCATGAGGCAAGTGGAAAAGGGAGAAGGTAGGGAACTTGTTTGCCTGCTGTATATTAAATATACAAATTGTCTGAAAGGAACTGGCATAAATAGAAAAATATACCAGTTTCATCTGAGGACAAAAAATGTTACAGCTGCGCTATACAGGCTGCAAAATAAATGGGAGATTTTTGATGTACCTATTCCATGGCACATGGTTTATAAACTGCTACAAAAAACTACACTTGACTCAACACTTAGTTTTTCGATTTAAATTATACCAAATTCTTGCCACCAAACCTTAGCCAAATACATTTAAACTCAGTTTTCACAATTCCTGACATTTAATCCTTGTAAAAAATTCCTGTCTTAGGTCAGTTAGGATCACCACTTTATTTTACAAATGTGAAATGTCAGAATAATAGTAGAGAGAATGATTTATTTCACCTTTTATTTATTTCATCACATTTGTATACTTACAGATCGGGGACCAATCTAATATGTACACATACCTTTGAAAGTAGTGCAGACAGAAGGTCCAGAGAAGAAGGTCTTTGCCCAGGCTGGGCTGTGTGTCAGTGGAGAGCAGAAGGAGCATGGGCACCAGGAAAGAAGGCAGTTCCTGGAGGAACCAGGCCAGCTTGGCAGGACAGGTCCTCCCTGGGGTCCCATCCGAGGTCACGTAGCGTCCATACGGGGTCTGGGTCCTGGTCTGCTGAAGGAGATACGCCACCGCACCGACGATGAACCCCCAGCTGAGGAAGTGGATCACATTCTCCTTGCACTCCATTATTATCCCCCTCTCCTTCTCTCCTTTCTTCTCCTTCTCTTCCTTCAGGTCCTCGTGTCCAGCAACGCTTCCACGGTCTCCACTCTGTCAAGATCGAGTAGCCTCCATCTGTGTATGCTGGTGTGAGACGTGTGTGAATGGGAGAGGCACACTTACTACTCCCAACTCCTCCCCTTTAAAACAACGGGAGTCTCTCGTGTTTCAGTCACTGTTGAATCTGAGAAGGGTCATGATCTTGCTGCTTTATGTAAGTAGTTTGTATGTAACTTCTCTGCACTACTATTATTACATGTACAATTGCAGAACAAATAGACCTAGACAAAATCATTAACAACATTGCCCTCCAGTCTTTGCCTACCACATATACCACTATACTGATGTTTTTTCTAATCATGTGAAAATGATGAGTGATCAGAGTTGGCCCTTGGCGAATCAATCTCCTCAAGAATGTATCAAATCTGCCACGAGGCACCCTGTCTGGAAAGGGGTAAATTGTTTCAAAGGGAGCTTGGTAGTCTTCCAATGTCAGTGTCATTGTACTGTGAGAGAAGAGCAGGTTTTGGTACTCACGCATAACAGGGATTACATAATCAGATTACAAAAATGAAGTAACTGTAATGACTTTAAATAAATTGTTTAATCGGATAACAGTTACATTCTTAAAAACAGCTGATTACATTTTAGATTATTACTCCATATAATATCAAGATGCAAGTGTTTGCCTCAAACACACTAAAATGGCAGGTTTTCTGAAAGCTGTGCTGAGCCGGGAATTTGATATTTTCTAATCTATTTGAAATCTCAAAAATGGCCAAATTTGCTCTCCTTGGTTGCTTTCTACTGAAATTATTTTTAAACCAAAAACGTCAGATCCCCACTTATGGAGAACTGAATCGTCCCACCTTTCATCATTTCTTTGTGTGAAAAGGACAGTAGTCAACACAGCTCCATCCAGTTCATATCTCATGCACTGGGATGACACACATGTCAGATCAAATCAAATTGTATTTGTCACATGCGCCAAACACAACAGGTGTTGATCTTACCGTGAAATGCTTACTTACAAGCCCTTAACCAACAATGCAGTGCAAGAAAGAGTTAAGAAAATATTTACTAAATAAACTAAAGTAAAAAATAATACAAACTAACACAATAAAATAACAATAACGAGGCTATATACCGGGTGTACCGGTACCGAGTCTATGTGTGTTTGGACCATGATAGTTCGTTGGTGATGTGGACACCAAGGACCTTGAAACTCGACTTACTCAGCTAAATCTCGATTTTCCTTGAAAATGTGTACACTAAAACCTACCTGTCTGTTTTTGCAGAGAGATATACACTACCGTTCAAAAGTTTGGGGTCACTTAGAAATGTCCTTGTTTTTGAAAGAAAAGCAAAAAAAATTGTCCATTAAAATAACATCAATTTGATCAGAAATACAGTGTAGACATTGTTGATGTTGTAAATTACTATTGTAGCTGGAAACGGCAGATTTATTTTATGGAATATCTACATAGGTGTACAGAGGCCCATTATCAGCAACCATCACTCCTGTGTTCCAATGGCACATTGTGTTAGTTAATTGATCATTAGAAAACCCTTTTACAATTATGTTAGCACAGTGTCGTGGAGAATCGTTTCAAAATATAACACTTACAAGAACTTGTGAGTTCAATATAGGCTTTTAATACAAACATATCAGAAGCCTAGATGGTCCGCGGAACACACACTTTCCCAGAGCACTGGCATATGAGTGAATTCCATACGTTAATGAAGTTACTTCCCTCAGGTCATCTGCCACCATTATCTTTCAGTCCAGGCTTCCTGCTTGTTCATGCCCAATAACGCCTGTATCCACTCTTGATTAGATTACAATGGTGGCAGGACCCTTTCATGTCCTAAGAATGATACAGTGGGGCAAAAAAGTATTTAGTCAGCCACCAATTGTGCAAGTTCTCCCACTTAAAAAGATGAGAGAGACCTGTCATTTTCATCATGGGTACACTTCAACTATGACAGACAAAATGAGAAGAAAAAAAATCCACAAAATCACATTGTAGGATTTTGAATGAATTTATTTGCAAATTATGGTGGAAAATAAGCATTTGCTCACCTACAAACAAGCAAGATTTCTGGCTCTCACAGACTTGTAACTTCTTCTTTAAGAGGCTCCTCTCTCCTCCACTCGTTACCTGTATTAATGGCACCTGTTTGAACTTGTTATCAGTATAAAAGACACCTGTCCACAACCTCAAACAGTCACACTCCAAACTCCACTATGGCCAAGACCAAAGAGCTGCCAAAGGACACCAGAAACAATTGTAGACCTGCACCAGGCTGGGAAGACTGAATCTGCAATAGGTAAGCAGCTTGGTTTGAAGAAATCAACTGTGGGAGCAATTATTAGGAAATGGAAGACATACAAGACCACTGATAATCTCCCTCGATCTGGGGCTCCACGCAAGATCTCACCCCATGGGGTCAAAATGATCACAAGAACAGTGAGCAAAAATCCCAGAACCACACGGGGGGACCTAGTGAATGACCTGCAGAGAGCTGGGACCAAAGTAACAAAGCCTACCATCAGTAACACACTACACCACCAGAGACTCAAATCCTGCAGTGCCAAACGTGTCCCCCTGCTTAAGCCAGTACATGTTCAGGCCCATCTGAAGTTTGCTAGAGAGCATTTGGATGATCCAGAAGAAGATTGGGAGAATGTCATATGGTCAGATGAAACCAAAATATAACATTTTGCTAAAAACTAAACTCGTCGTGTTTGGAGGACAAAGAATGCTGAGTTGCATCCAAAGAGCACCATACCTACTGTGAAGCATGGGGGTGGAAACATCATGCTTTGGGGCTGTTGTTCTGCAAAGGGACCAGGATGACTGATCCGTGTAAAGGAAAGAATGAATGGGGCCATGTATCGTGAGATTTTGAGTGAAAACCTAATTCCATCAGCAAGGGCATTGAAGATGAAACGTGGCTGGGTCTTTCAGCATGACAATGATCCCAAACACACCGCCCGGGCAACGAAGGAGTGGCTTTGTAAGAAGCATTTCAAGGTCCTGGAGTGGCCTAGCCAGTCTCCAGATCTCAACCCCATAGAAAATCTTTGGAGGGAGTTGAAAGTCCGTGTTGCCCAGCAACAGCCCCAAAACATCACTGCTCTAGAGGAGATCTGCATGGAGGAATGGGCCAAAATACCAGCAACAGTGTGTGAAAACCTTGTGAAGACTTACAGAAAACATTTGACCTCAGTCATTGCCAACAAAGGGTGTATAACAAAGTATTGAGATACACTTTTGTTTTGACCAAATACTTATTTTCCACCATAATTTGCAAATAAATTCATTCAAAATCCTACAATGTGATTTTCTGGATTTTTTTCTCTCATTTTGTCTGTCATAGTTGAAGTGTACCTATGATGAAAATTACAGGCCTCTCTCATCTTTTTAAGTGGGAGAACTTGCACAATTGGTGGCTGACTAAATACTTTTTTGCCCCACTGTATATGTACTATGTCTATAGTCCATCAGTTGGTCATTTGGCTGGCACCCTCCTTTGTGTGTCCCTCTGATCTCGGTATGTCCAGCTGTCCTATGCACTCATGGCCTTGCTTTGGTTTCCTGTCCTCTACAATAGACAATGCATTTTACCCTAAACATTTATGCATTTTATGGCTTTGACCATTATGTCTGTTATTTCTTGGTTTCCTGTTTTTACCAGAATGGCAAATGCACTCTAAGTGTGTCCTCTTCCTCTTGTGGTCTAATGTACACATTTGCTCTACAGTATTATGTTTGTCCCTATATGTACAGTTTGCTCCCACAACAGCTGAAAACTGGCATTTAGACTAGCTGAGTATCTGGAGCATCAGCATTTGTGGGTTTGATTACAGGCTCAAAATGGCCAGAAACAAAGGACTTTCTTCTGAAACTCATCAGTCTATTCTTGTTCTGAGAAATGAAGGCTATTCCATGCGAGAAATTGCCAAGAAACTGAAGATCTCGTTCAACGCTGTGCACTACTCCCTTCACAGAACAGTGCAAAATGGCTCTAACCAGAAGAGGAGTGGGAGGCCCCAGTGCACAACTGAGCAAAAGGACATGTACATTAGAGTATCTAGTTTGAGAAACACACGCCTCACAATTCATCAACTGGCAGTTTCATTAAATAGTACCCGCAAAACACCAGTCTCAAAGTCAAAAGTGAAGAGGTGACTCTGGGATGCTGGCCTTCAGGCCAGAGTTGCATAGAAAAGGCCATAGCTTAGACTGGCCAATAAAAAAAGATTTACCTGGACAAAAGGACACAGACACTGGACAGAGGAAGATTGGAAGTTTGAGGTGTTCGGATCACAAAGAAGAACATTCGTGAGACGCAGAAAAAATGAAAACATTCTGGACAATGTGATGGTCTGGGGGTGCTTTGGTAGTGGTAAAGTGGAAGATTTGTAAAAGGTAAAAGGGATCTTGAAGAAGGAAGGCTATCCCTCTATACCCTGTGGACGGCGCTTAATTGGAGCCAATATCCTCCTACTACAACGGGACAATGACCCAAAGCACAGCTCCAAACTATGCAAGAACTATTTAGGGAAGAAGCAGTCCGCTGGTATTGTGTCTATAATGGAGTGGCCAGCACAGTCACCGGATCTCAACCCTATTGAGCTGTTGTGGGTGTAGCTTGACTGTATGGTACCCATCAAGCCAATCCAACTTGTGGGAGGTACTTCAGGACGCATGGTGTGAAATCTCTTCAGATTACCTCAACAAATTGACAACTAGAATGCCACAATTATTATTGAAATTAAAAATCATTATTTATAACCTTGTCAATCTCTTGACTAAATTTCCTATTCATTTTGCTACTCATTTCATGTATGTTTTCATGGAAACAAGGACATTTCTAAGTGACCCCAAACTTTGGAACGGTAGTGTACGTGTTTTTGCCATTGTATTTACACAATTGAACATCCAAATCATGAAATAATCTATTGGATTCATCGCATCTTTTGTTATTGAAGTCTTTATTGTACCAGACAGTTATGTTAGGGTGAGTCAGACATTCAAATGACCATTTCCTCTTTTACTGGCCAGTTCGGTGTGGTAGGCATATTATTGCACATCAGATAATGAGGGTTAGGAATTAGGGTTGCACATTTTGGGGAATATTCAGAGGTGGAAACATTCTGTGGGAATTAATGGGAATATGTGGGAATTAATGGAACTATTTGCAAATGAATATTAATACCATTTAAATGTAGATGTTTTTTGCATTGGATATACTGTAGATATTGTTAAAATTCAACATGTATAGAAACAGGTGAATTAACACTCCTCAGTTAGCAGGCTCAAGCAAGCAAAAACCCACATGGTAGTAAAAACTAACCAGCAGAAATGTTAACAAGTTAGAAATGATTTAAACCCACTTTGCTGTATGCTATTATTTGCTAGTTAACAAAAAATAATATATGTCATATAAAATATATTCACCCCACCCAGTATTGTAATCAAATCTTACCAGAAAGCATGTAGTCCTTGGCTCAGACAGTGTAATAGTGTGGGCTCAATAGCATGTAATTAGTGTGTAAGATCTTGAGAATCAGCTGTGCATGTGATGGAAGAATGCACTGTGCATGCAGAGGGTTGCAATTCTATTAAATTGGGGATAGTTTAACCAAAATATGCCACAAGACCTAGAAATGATTTGTGTATCCCACAAAAAAAAAGGTTTACTGTTATAAGCTAACATTTTTGATGAATGTAAGCAAAATTCTCCAAATTCCCGGTCTTAACTCCCCATGGAAAATTTCGGACACTTTGCAACCCTAGTTGGGAATGCTTTCCCTGGAACTTGACAGTGAATCTGACCTTTTAGCCGGTATGCCATTTAATCAAGAAGATGCAGCAGACAGGTAAGTCAGCACTTGCCCGAAGATGCTGTGGAGTTGGGAGAGCAGTTAGAGAGGAAACTGATTGGTCTGCAGCATAAACTGAGGAGGCAGGTGCTGTCTAACCAAAGAAGTAATCCACTAAATCCTTCCACATTTCTTAACTGTTTTGAATGATTTAATGTTTCAAAGACATACAGTGCCTAAAGAAAGTCTCTTGAACTTTTACATTTTGTGTCAGTGCCCCAGAGTTTCATTCATCACCCCACACTTATCTACACACCATACTCCACACTTTTAAGGAGAATTTGTTTTTATTCTGAAAAAAAAAGGATATATACAAAATACAAAACTGAAGTATCATGATTGGATAAGTCTCCACCCCCCTGAGTTAATACTTGGTCTGTTGGGATAGGTCTCTACCACCTTTTCATACCTGGAGTTGGCGATATTCATCCATTCTTCTTCACAAAACTGTTCAAGCTCTGTCAAGTTCCTTGGGGAGCGTTGATTGGATTTAAGTCGGGACTCTGACTGGGACATTTGCCTTTTTATTCCTTAGCCACACCACTGTAGCTTTGGCTGTTTGCTTCAGGTCATTGTCATGCTGATAGGTGAACTTCCATCCCAGTATCAGCTTTCTTGCAGAGGGCAGCAGGTTTTCCTCAAAGGCTTTTCTGTACATTGCTCCATTTATTTTCCCTTCTATCCTGGGGTCTTATTTATAAATGTTGTGTCCATTTTAAAGTAATTAAATATCACTTTCTTTAAAGACTGCACTCACAAAATCATTGATTTATAAACTCGACGCACATCATACATACGCACGTTTCAGACCTGTCGTAAAACTGTGCGCGCATGAATTAACATTATGACTCCGCCTGAATAATGACCACTATTCACCTTTTATGGTGAAAATAACGCCCTTATTTGCTGTATACTTTGGAAGTATTGTAAATAGCAATTGCGAACTTGATCGAATGTCTTTCGAGGTTGTAATGATGTGCGCTGAGAGTCGGGAAGCAAGTTCAGGGAGTGAGTGTTTAAATAAATAAACGGAACATAATACAAAACAAGAAACTCGAACAGCACACAGACATGAAACTGAAAAAATAACGCCTGGGGAAGGAACCAAAGGGAGTGACATATGGAAGGTAACGTAGGTGATGGAGTCCAGGTGAGTCTGATGATGCACAGGTGCGCATAAAGATGGTGACAGGTGTGCACCATAACGAGCAGCCTGGTGACCTAGAGGCCGGAGAGGGAGCACAGGTGACAGAGGTGCTGAAATAATATTTTCTATTGCAGTGACATTTGCTGTATCTGAAAGACAAACACGATTGCAAATTGTTGTGGACCTGTAAACCTATCGTTTGAATTCAAAAAATTTTTGCATTAACTTTTTCCCGAACCTAAATATGCTGCAATTACCCTCAAATTCTGAAACATTGTCTGCAAATTTTTTCTTCTTCTATACATTAGGCCTACTTACAGTGGTAGCCTGTGCACTTCCATGCAAAATATCAACTGTCTGTTCACCTGGTAAATTATACTGAATGTTATAAGGCTACTTTTGCCTTCCTGCAATGCTATACTACACTAGAAACTGCGTAGCCTACATCATGTTCAGTTTTTATTAATGCCAATTTTTGCGTGAACTGGCGCACACGTTTTAGGGCATATTTTGTGCTTACACAACATTTATAAATGAGGCCCCTGATGAGTCCCTGACGATGAGAAACATCCCCATAACAGGATGCTGCCACCACCATGCTTCACAGTAGGGACCGTATTGTTTGGGTGATGTGCCATATTGGATTTGGGCCAAAATTACGCTTTGCATTTAGGCCAAAAAGTTCAGTTTTAGTTGGGATATAATGAGTAATGGCTTCTTTCTTGCCACCCTATCATACATGCCAGATTTGTGGAGCAGAGGAGGCTGGTCGGAGGAGCTATAGGAGGACAAGCTCATTGTAATGTCTGGAATGGAATAAATGGAAACTGAGTCAAACATGGTTTCCATATGTTTGATGGTACCACATGTTTGATACCGTTACATTTATTCCTTTCCAGGCATTACAATGAGCCTGTCCTCCTATATCTCCCCCCAACAGCCTCCACTGTTGTGGAGTGCTTGGGATATTGTTTTCACATGCACACTTTGACCAGTCTTGGCGATAAAAGCCTGTAGCTCTTTCAAAGTTGTCATTGGACTCTTGGTAGCCTCTGATCAGTCTCCTACTTGCTCGGTCTTACAATATTGAGGGACTGCCTGATCTGGGGAATGAACCTAAAGGGAGTGCCAGATAAAGGGGAGGTAATGAGTGAGGTAATGGAGTCCAGGTGTGCCTCATGATGCGCAGGTGCGCGTAACAATAGTTGCCAGGACCGGCAAGGTCGAACGCCAGAGGGGAAGAGCGGGAATAGGCGTGACAGTAAACCCCCACCCCCGACGCACGGCTCCAGCCGCAGGAAAACGTCTGCCAGAGGGACGGTCCCAAGGACAGAGAGCGGGCCTGTCTGGGTAGCAAAGATGGATATCACGGATGATGTTGGGATCCAGAATGTCCTCCACCGGAACCCAACACCGCGCCTCTGGGCCATACTGGAGCCGACCCCCACAACGTCGGGGTCTAGTAGGAATCTGACAACATAGGGGACGGAGGGGTGTCATGGGACAGCATCAGTCAGGGGACCAGGAACCACCAGCCTGAGAATGGAGACATGAAAAGAAGGTGAGATAAGGTGAGATACGGTAGTCACTGGGAAGCTGTAACCTATACGTCACCTCGTTGACCCTTGAACAGCCCCACAAATCAGGGGCTTGACTTCTTGCAGGGCAGGCGAAGTTGGAGGTTCCTGGTAGAGAGCCAGACACAATCCCCAGGATGGAACACGGGAGTCTCACTGCTGTGTCAGTCTGCCTGCTACTTCTGACAGTGGACGGTGCGCTGGAGTCTCACTTGAGCGTTGCTCCACACTCCTTCTGCGCGCCTGAACCACTCATCCACCGCAGGAGCTTCGGTCTGTCCCGGGGTCCATGGAGCCAAGGCTGTCTGAAAACCAAAAACACACTGGAAGGGAGTCAGCCCAGTGGAAGAGTGACATAACAAATTATGGGCGTACTCCACCCGTGGAAGAATTCGGGCCCACTCTCCCTGCTGGCGCTGGCGGTGACTCCTCAGTAACCTCCCCAGCTCCTGGTTCATCCTCTCCACCTGCCCATTAGACTGAGGCCTATACCCGGAAGTGAGGCTGACCATAACCCTGAGCTTCTCCATAAAGGCTCTCCATACCTGTGAGGTGAATTGGAGGCCATCGTCGGAGACGATGTCCTCTGGAAGGCCATAATACCGGAAGACCTGCTGGAATAGTGCCTCAGTGACCTGGAGAGAAGTAGGGAGATCAGAGAGAGGGATGAAACAACAGGATTTGAAAATTCTATCCACAACCACTAAAATGGTGATGAAACCGTCAGAGGATGGAAGATCAGTGACAAAGTCAATGGATAGATGAGACCAGGGATTCTGAGGCACGTGTTGGGGAAGAATCAGAATTAGTTAGGTAACATTCATAAATAAGATGTTTTATTTACATAATAATGCTTATGTGAGATATGTCATTAGGATGTCTTCTTTTGGATAATACTGTTGGCAGTTTGCAGTTATCCCTTCTCTGCTAGGGCTTAGTCACTAGGGGCCCAGAGAGGGGAGAGGTCAGGCTTGTCTTCATATGGGAATGTGTCTGTAACTATTATATGTCCCCTCTGAGGTTGCCCTTATCTTGATTTAGTATATGACCTAAGAGGCTCACTGTCTTAGTGAACTTGTCCAGGAGGGGGTGTATTTGAGATGGGAGTATCTAGAATTGACAATTGATATATGCCATTGGATGAGGTAATGTTTTGGTCCTAAGTGGTACCAAGAACGAGATAAGGAGACCAAACTGAACAATAATTTATAGCTAATGCTATCTAGCTATGGGATACTCCTCTTTCATGTAAAAAGTTATTTGTGTAATGTTCCTAAGATCTGTTATTCGTCATGTGAGTTGAGATGGGTGTGTCTTGGCTATAAATGATACTAAGAACTGTTTTGTAAGCACTCTCAGAGAATTAATTTATAGACACTGAATTGATCTGAGAGTCACAGGGCTATGGTGAAGCTCATAATTAAATATGGACTTTATAATATAACTCTGACTTGTGTGTGGTTTGCTCTCTCATGATTTGGTAATACAGGAAATTTCTACAACACACGGGAAGGAGTTTCCCTGCTGGAGCGTGCCGGGGGGATTCAGTTTGAGCACATATTGTACAAGAGTTGACGTATTGAATAACGTCCTGCGCCAAGGTAGGCCACCAATAAATAGTTCTCAGAGATAGATTGAGTAGTATGAGAAATAACTGCATGTCCAACGACAACAGCTGTGTGTGCCCAGGTCAGCAGCCGATCCATTATCCCCGTGGGAACAGAGATGCGCTCAGGAGAACAGGTAGTTGATGCAGGCTTCCTCTCCAGAGCCTGACAAACGTCCACATCTACATCCCAGACCACAGGGGCTACAACTCGAGAGGAAGGGGCTACGACTCGAGAGGAAGGGGGCATTCATTACAGGACCCTCTCCCGAATCATGGAGACGGGACAGGGCATCGGTTTTGTTGTTCTTTGAACCTGGGCGATAGGTCAGTGTGAAGTCAAATCTTGTAAATAAAAGGGCCCACCTTGCTTGGTGTGGATTCAGCTTCCTCGCTGTTTGTATGTACTCCAGGTTCCGATGGTCAATGAGGATAACGAATGGGTCCTTGGCGCCCTCCAGCCAGTCTCCACTCCTCTAATGCAAACTTCAC
Organism: Oncorhynchus kisutch; assembly: GCF_002021735.2. Classification (NCBI taxonomy): domain Eukaryota; kingdom Metazoa; phylum Chordata; class Actinopteri; order Salmoniformes; family Salmonidae; genus Oncorhynchus; species Oncorhynchus kisutch. The sequence continues at coordinate 61,143,845 of NC_034174.2, forward strand.
AGCCAGGAGCTCTCAATCACCGATGTCGTAATTCCTCTCTGCAGGGGACAGTTTCTTAGAGTAATACGCACAAGGATACAATTTTTGTGGATTACCTTGTCGTTGAGACAGAACTGCCCCCACGGCTACCTCTGAAGCATCCACCTCCACCACAAATGGTATCGTGGAATCTGGATGTTTGAGCAATGGGGCGGAGGTGAAACATCCCTTTAGTAGGTGGAAGGCCTCGTCAGCTGCTGGTCTCCACACCAACCTATGGGGACTACCCTTGAGGGGAGAGGAGTGGCGATGGTGCTAAAGTTCCTGATGAAACAGCCTCCTCGCGCAGTCCTCTTCTGAATAGCGTACGAAGTGCCGGTTCATTCCATCCGCTGGATGCTGCTACTGTCCGGAAGGTGAGGGCGTACTCAGCAGCAGTCTGGTCCTCCTGCCATAGTTGGAGTAAGTGCTAAACCCCCTCTCTGCCCTCCAGTGGATGATCGAAGATACCTCTGAACAGAGCCATGAACCCTTCATAGGAATCCATCTCCTCCTCTCCTCTCTCCCAGAAGGCTGTGCCCCATTACAACACCCTCCCAGTTAGCAGAGAAATAACCTTGGCAACCTTAGACCTCTATGGTTGGGGCTCCCATCCAGTGCGCAAAGTAGAAGGAGCACTGTAGTAGGAAGCCACGGCATTTAGATGGGATGCCGCCATATTTATCCTGGAGGGGCAAACAGGATTCACTGACCTGGGCGGGTTGCTGAATGTGCTGGTGTGATGCTTGCTGGGTTGACTGGTGGTAGAGTGTCCTCCGCTAGTTGAAGTCAACGCCTTTCGGGTATGTTAAAGACGTTGAACACTGCGAAGAACCTCTTCCATAGCCGTCCCCAGTTGCGCCAGCTGGTCATGGTGTTGACGAAGTAGGTATCCCTGTTCACTGACAGTTGCCAGGACCGGTGGTTAGTAAACCGGCGATGTTGAACGCCGGAGGGGAGGGGAGGAGTGGGAGTAGACGTGACACCTTGGTTCTCATGGTTGAGTGTTTGCTTTGCAATTCACTACACAGGAACTGCTGAATTGATCCTGAAATCATGTGAAATCACTGCAATTTAACACAGGCCAATTAACTTGGTGTGTGATTTTCAAGTTGACTGGTTACACCTGAGCTAATTTAGCATTGCTATTACAAAGGGGTGGACACTTATCCATCCAAGCTATTTCAGTTTGAATTTTTATTTATTTCCCCCCTTCAGTTGGAAGTTGTGGGGTAGGATGTGTAGATCAGTGGAGGCTCCTCAGAGGAGTTAGGGGAGTACCATCCTCAGTGAATTTCATAAAAATAGTGAAACATTAAGTTATTATTTTTAGATAAAACTAAATATATTCACATCACTAAATAAATAATAGATGAAAACACACTGTTTTGCAATGAAGGTCTACAGAAGCTTCAACAGCATTCTCTGGAGTAGCACCAAGCTACAGCTGGAGGACAGCTAGTTTTCATCCTCCTCTGGGTACATTGCAATGTTCCCTACATTTTTCAGCAAATTTCTTTTTTAATTTTTTTATATAGTTTTTTAATTTTACCCCTTTTTCTCCCCAATTTTGTGGTATCCAATTGTTGTAGTAGCTACTATCTTGTCTCATCGCTACAACTCCCATACGTGCTCGGGAGAGACGAAGGTTGAAAGTCACGCGTCCTCCGATACACAACCCAACCAAGCCGCACTGCTTCTTAACACAGCGCGCATCCAACCCGGAAGCCAGCCGCACCAATGCGCCGGAGGAAACACCGTGCACCTGGCCACCTTGGTTAGCACACACTGCGCCCAGCCCGCCACAGGAGTCGCTGGTGCGCGATGAGACAAGGACACCCCTACCGACCAAGCCCTCCCTAACCCGGGCGACGCTAGGCCAATTGTGCGTTGCCCCACGGACCTCCCGGTCGCGGCCGGTTACGACAGAGCCTGGGCGCGAACCCAGAGACTCTGATGGCACAGCTGGCGCTGCAGTACAGCGCCCTTAACCACTGCGCCACCCGGGAGACACTGAGCAAATTTCAGGTCTGCTGAGCACAACAGATTCTGTGTAACTTTCAGCGTGCGTTTACTGTGAACACTTAGGCTGTACCCACTTTAAGTTACAGTTTCAGACAGTGGTTAAGTAGGCTACTGTGGCTATTTGATCATGATGTAGACCTACCAGAGCGGCGTCTCATAAAAAAAAAAAAAATGCATCCCATAATATTTTAAGATGGAAACAGCTGTTCTATCCTTCAGCCTACAGTAGCAGCCAATGTGTGATGTTCAATGTAGGCCTATATTCTATGAAACTTTTTTTTAAAACATGCAGGTCTTGACATTAACCTGTGTATCAACTTTTTCTTCAGACAAGGAGGTGACTGAGAATGATGTTATTTGATGCAAGAAAGCACTTTACTAAATAAACTGCATTATTATTCCCATGCCATTATTACAGAAAATCTGACAAATTATGGATATGAACAAATGTGCACATGGCTACACGCATCTCTCACTTTGATCTGAAAACAAGCTAATCTACTCACGACCACTCATGCTGTAAACACAGTCCAGTTCAAAGTGAATGGCACAGATCCATATATGGCAATGGTCTATTTGTATATAGGCCCAATGCAGCTCTGATTGGTTGTGCCGCACCAGTCTGTAGAGTATGGGCTGAGTCATGTGTGTCAATAGAATCCTACTCCGATGCATTCTGCCTACAAGAAAATCTATTTCAAAGTTAGTTTTGCATACAAAGTCTTGAATAGTTTGTTGTGTTTCGGTATGTTGCATTGAAAGTAGCTAATATTACGTTGATTCAATCACAATTCCCACATTAACGGGAAACGTTGATAGAAAGTTGAGTGAACTTGTGCTTAACTGCGCATGGATGATATTTGGTATATTGACATCAATACAAAACCTAGGAGGCTCATGGTTCTCACCCGCTTCCATATACTTAAAAAGTAATTATGACAACTTACGGAGGACGTCCTCCAACCTATCAGAGCTCTTGTTGTCCACCCAATCAAAGAATGAATCTAGTACTGAAAGCATAAGCTACAGATAGCTAGCACTGCAGTGTATAAATGTGGTGAGTAGTTGACACAAAGAGAAAGGCAATAGTTAAATTAATGTTTTTAATGAAGGAGAAGCAAGAGAGAGAGCTTGCTATATATTTTTTACTTTCACTTATTTAGCCAACAAATGCAGCTAGCTAAACTCCACAAAAAAAGAAACGTCCCTTTTTCAGTACCCTGTCTTGCAAAGATAATTCGTAAAATTCAAAATAACTTCACAGATCTTCTTGTAAAGGGTTTAAACACTGTTTCCCATGCTTGTTCAATGACCCATAAACAATTAATGAACATGCGCCTGTGGAACGGTCGTTAAGACACTAACAGCTTACAGACGGTAGGCAATTGAGTTCACAGTTATGAAAACGTAATACATCAAAGAGGCCTTTCTACCGCCTCTGAAAACCACCAAAAGAAAGATGCCCAGGGTCCCTGCTCATCTGCGTGAACGTGCCTTAGGCATGCTGCAAAGAGACTTGAGGACTGCAGATGGGGCCAGGGCAATGAATTGCAATGTCTGTACTGTGAGACGCCTAAGACAGCGCTACAGGACGGACAGCTGATCGTCCTCGCAGTGGCAGACCACATGTAACAACACCTGCACAGGATCGGTACATCCGAACATCACACCTGCGGGACAGGTACAGGATGGCAACAACAGCTGCCCGAGTTACACCAGGAATGCACAATCCCTCCATCAGTGCAATGGGCTGAGAGAGGCTGGACTGAAGGCTTGTAGACCTGTAGTAAGGCAGGTCCTCACCAGACTTCACCGGCAACAACGTTGCCTATGGGCACAAACCCACCGTCCCTGGACCAGACAGGACTGGCAAAAGTGCTCTTCACTGATGAGTCACGGTTTTGTCTCACCAGATGGTGATGGTCGGATTCGCGTTTATCATCGAAGAAATTTGCGTTACACCGAGGCCTGTACTCTTGAGCGGGATTGATTTGGAGGTGGAGGTCCGTCAAGGTCTGGGGCGGTGTGTCACATCATCATCGGACTGAGCTTGTTGTCATTGCAGGCAATCTCAACGCTGTGCGTTACAGGGAAGACATCCTCCTCGCTCATGTAGTACCCTTCCTGCAGGCTCATCCTGACATGAACCTCCAGCATGACAATGCCACCAGCCATACTGCTCGTTCTGTGCATGATTTCCTGCAAGACAGGAACGTCAGTGTTCTGCCATGGCAAGCGAAGAGCCTAGATCTCAATCCTATTGAGCACGTCTGAGACCTGTTGGATCGGAGGGTGAGGGCTAGGGCCATTCCCCCCAGAAATGTCCGGGAACTTGCAGGTGACTTGGTGGAAGAGTGTAACATCTCACAGCAAGAACTAGCAAATCTGGTGCAGTCCATGAGGAGGAGATGCACTGAAGTATTTAATGCAGCTGGTGGCAACACCAGATACTGACTGTTACTTTTGATCCCCCCCTTTGTTCAGGGACACATTATTTCATTTCTGTTAGACACATGTCTGTGGAACTTGTTCACTTTATATCTCAGTTGTTGAATCTTGTTATGTTCATACACATTTTTACACATGTTAAGTTTGCTGAAAATAAATGCAGTTGACAGTGAGAGGACGTTTCTTTTTTTGCTGATTTTAGTTTCAAACATCCGGCTTAGAGAGGGATGCGATGTTAGCCATAGCCAGCTAGCTATCCAATACTGGAACTCTTCCATGTCAAGGTAAGCTTTTGGATGTATTAATTTATTGCCACCGGGGCCCACCAGTGTAACTTCTAAAATGCTTGCTGTACACTGTACTGTATGATTGCAGCTAGCTGGTTTACTAACGCGTTAGTTCTAGTAGCTATGTTGACTATGTGGGCTGTGTGTAGCAGTTAGAGGTTATGGTATGAAGGTTTGGAACGTTTTTTTCGCTTTGTCACAGACATCTTTTGTGTTGTGCACTTGAGTCCACAAGCGAAGGGAGAAGGTGAGAGGAGGATAACGTGTAAATGTGAGAAGGAATTATACAACAAGCAAAGGGATCATGCTGTTTGTATGGGGCTGCTATGAAAGTGAACTGTGTTTGCGGGTGATCGGGTGTATTCATTCCACCGATTCTGTTGATAAATGTTTCTTAAATGGAAGCGAACGAAACGGGGATAAACTTACCTGAATTTGTCCAATAGAAACTTTCGTTTGTAACTGTTTGGACTAGTGAGGCGAGCCTATTAGATGAGCTAAATGCCCTTTTATGCTCGCTTTCAAGGCAAGCAACACTGAAGCACGCATGAGAGCACCAGCCGTTCCGGATGACTGTGGGATCACGCTCTCGGTAGCCATGTGAGCAAGACCTTTAAGCAGGTCAACATTCACAATTAATCAAATGGCCACCTGGATTTTTTAAATTGACACGCCCCTCCTTTTGTTTTTACACTGCTGCTACTCGCTGTTCATTATCAATGCATAGTCACTCTACCCCTATCTACACGTACAAAATAACTCAACTAACCTCTACCCCCTGTATACTTGTATAGCCTCATTTTTGTGCTACTTTGTCCTTCTTGAACTGCATTGTTGGTTAAGGGCTGTGAGTAAGCATTTCACAGTAAGGTCTACACCGGTTGTATTCAGAACATGTGACAAATACCATTTGATTTGATGATTACACCCGAGTTCAGCTAGATGAAGCCAAGAGTGTGCAATGCGATATTGATTGTGTCACGGTCACCTTGATTACTAAAACATTTCATTCGTAGGCTAGGTTGTAGCAACCTCATGATGGGCATAGGGAAAATAAGAATTTAGTATTTCATTAGCAGTGGTGGGAAAAGTACACAATTGTCATACTTGAGTAAAAGTAAAGATACCTTTTGTAATGAACACAATGGGAGACAGAGAGCTGGTTTCAAGCCCAAGTGCAGCAGGTGTTTATTTGTAAAGGACCACAGGAGGAGGCAGGTAGCTGGGTCCAGGGGCAGGCAGAAGGTCGTACACAGGGGGTCCAACAAGGCAACAGTACAGGCAGGGAAAAAGCTATTAACGTTGTCCGGGAGATCAGGCAATAAGTGGATAACAGGAAATCTGATAGGCTAAAGTACAGGCAGGAAAATAGGCTTCGTTAGTGAGGCAGGCAAAAACTATCATACACGGGAGGATTAAATTACAGGAAACCCACCGCTCCAACTAGAAATGAGTCACAAAACAAACAATACCTCACAATAATGGGGTGCAAGGAACTGACCTAAATAATGTGTGAACAAGTGATCAGAATTCAGGTGATTGGAATCTGGAGCATTAGCTGCGTTCAGGGGATCTATGTGTTTGAGAGTGTGGGCTGGAAAGTGACAACGAAAGACACAATACAGAACATTCATAGACAATATCAGCTCAAGGTCAGAACTACATAAATAAAAAAATGGCATACGTAGCCCACATATCAATACATACAAACAAAATATCTAGGCCAAAATGGGAGAGGCTGTGTGATGTTGCTTTGTCTGTTTTTTTTTAACCATATTTGCTGTTCATTTGGGAAATATGAGATGGAAGGAAGTTCCATATAATACTGTATGCTTTCTTGACATTTTTCTGGATTTGGGGACTGTGGAAAAACCCCTGCTGGCATGTCTGGTGGGGTAAAGCTTGTGTGTCAGTGCTGTGTTGACTATGTAAACAAATTGTAATTTTCAGCACATTAATGTTTCTTATAAAAATAAGAGTTTCAGTCAGTCTCTCCTCAACTCTTAGCCGAGAGAGACTGGCCTGCATAGTATTTATATTAGCCCTCCAGTTACAGTGAAAAGTAAGACGTGCCTCTCTGTTCTGGGCCAGCTGCGGCTTAACTAGGTATTTCTTTGCAGCACTTGAGCGTGCAGGAATTGCTTTTTTTTAAAGTGTGGTGTCATAAAAACAGAGCGTCTCTTTACTATGGTCAGACCTCTCCCCATCTTTACAACCATTGAATCTACATGTTTTGACCATGACAGTTTACAATCTAAGGTAAAAACACCAAGTCATTGAATCTTCTCAACTTGTTCAACGGCTACATTTTTAATACAGGCTTTAAGGCAACAAAACATTTGAAAGGGTGTGTAGAATTTCTATAGACACTGTAAGATGAGTGGCTTATATTTGCAAGTTTCATAAACATATTTTTTATATATATTTTTACTTTTAACGTTCTTATATTTTTTTTGTATTTTCACAAAGCAAACGTATTTGAAGTCACAAGTTGTCTAGTGACGTTGCAGAAGCACGGATCACGTGGTCCACCAGGCATCAGCTGATGACTTCCTTGTTGCCGTTCTGCTTGTCGTCAGAGATAAGAGCAATTGCAGAAGTGCTCCCTTTCTTCCAAGAACGGACGCGGTGTCCTTGGTCTTGTTTATGTCAAATTGTGGATTAAGAAGGTACTTTGACACGTTTAATAACTCACTTTAGTATAGAACGTACAGATGTTTTATTATACTAATGCTCTTGCTAGCTAGCCAGCAAGCTAACTTTCAGTGATCTAACTACCAGACTGTCGTGCCATTGCGGTAAACCTCCTTTTAGCTAGCTACAGTAACGTTAGAGTATCCTGAAATGATGTAACGTTATGTAGTTTTAGGCTACGTTTTTCGATATCAACGTACTCGATAATCCAGTCAGTCCCTGCGGAACTATAATGATTGGGCGTCAGTAAAGTTGCAGTTTCAAATTTTTGTTTTTGGGGGGGGGGGTCAAATAACATCGCAAATTAATTTGTAAAATTTTGCAGCTGTGTCCCACTACTCTGCCGTCGCTAACATTCCATCCATGAGTACCTCGGACAGTGAAGAGGACTCCTACAATGAGAGGACAGCTCTGGTTGCATCCGAGATACCTTCTGTGCCATCTTACCAACAAGACCCTGACCAACCCCAGCCTGCAGACATGGAGCCCAGGGTAGGTGTCCTCTGCACTGTTGGGCAAATGCCCTTCCCAGAGCAGGGACACCTTAGAGCCATTGAATTGATCCATCTTAATTGGTCTTTGTGATTCCTTGTATCCCATCTCCTCACCTCATTTGCAAATGTATTGGAGGAGATGGTCCAAGGTCCCTCCCTGTACCCTCCCCAACGCATTTTGAGAAGTCGGCAAGGGGAGAGGATGCAAGGAATTTAGGATGACTTGAGAATGAGCCTTTGAATCAAATGTCCGCAAATCTTAGATAGTGGTGATTGTGATGAATATATATACTGTGGGTATCACAGCCGCTACATGCTATTTTCTGTAGAAACCTTCATAGTGCAATAATAAGACTATTATTCACACCATGTACTATTTCTATGTAATAAGCAATGCTAGAAAGTGCTCCATTACCTTGCAGCGCCGCACAGTGGCCCCAGAGCCTGCAGCTGAACCCCCCAGCCTGGACAGGAGTGCCGTGGAGCGGGAGCCCGTAGACCTGGAGGAAGAGGAGGAGCTCCCCCTCAAGTACGGCGCCAAGCATGTCATCATGCTGTTCGTCCCCGTCACCCTTTGCATGGTGGTCGTCGTTGCCACCATCAAGTCGGTCAGCTTCTACACTGAGAAGAACGGACAGCAGCTGTAAGTGTTTTTTTTCCCCCTTCCGTTTAGTAGCCTAGCTTAGGTTATCTTCTGAGGTATAAAACGGACGGAAGCGGGGAGGGGCTGCTACCTGGACCTGTCCAATAAGAATTGCACATTTTTGTGTTCCATTTCAAAACGTTTTCTGTTGTGTGCGCTAATGAACAAGACCCAGTGTAATATTAGAAGAGATGCTTCTTTGCGTGATAATATGAGATGAGCTGCTTCTATGCAGGACATTATGAGAAGAGGTGGTTCTCGCATATCTTTGACAGAACCTTAAGGGAACCTTTCCTGTGATTTGAGACTGACATGCTTAGAACTTAGTAGACACTAAAGTCTTTATAATCTTTGTATGTTACATGACAGGTTTTCCCACACTGTAGTAGAAGCTAAATCTATATCTATCTCGCTGGAACTAGGGCTAAATTAGGGTTGGCCTCCCTCTGGTCATGGGGAGCTACTGGGTGTGCAGGCTTTTGCTCCAGCCCTACTATACCAGCCTGAAATACAGAACCTGATTTTGTAGAATACGGTGTGTTCGAGTATGGCTGCAGCAAAATCCTGCAGGAGGGTAGCTAGCCAGTGATCTGAGAAGGAGGGTTGGCCACTCATGAGATAAATATTAGGTGTAGATAATATTAGGTTTAGAGTGAATTTGCTCCTAGATGCTGATCCAAGGTCAGTTCTGCATTTCTCCCACTAAAAGTTAAGGTTAGGATTGGGGGAGGGGAAGCTAATCGTAGATCTGTACCTAGGGGGAAACTATACCATGGAAGATAGCATTTGCGTCAGGCCGATTTTCATGATTGTTGATTTGACTCTGGCCCTGTTAGGATCTATACACCGTTCACAGAGGACACAGACACAGTGGGCGAGCGGCTGCTCAACTCAGTGCTCAACACCATCATCATGATCAGCGTCATCGTGGTCATGACCATCTTCTTGGTTGTACTCTACAAGTACCGCTGCTACAAGGTGAGACAGACCAAGAGTGTATTCGGTAATGTGAAACATTCTGAACATTGCAGATAGAATACCAGGGAATTGTGTCCGCTGTATTCATTCTGTCTGACAGGTAATCATATCTGTTGTTTTACAACCTACATTTCTATCTAAACGTTCTGTAATGTTATATCCTCCTGAACAGGCCCCAAGCTTGGAGTGCTATATTCTAATGCTCTGTGTCGTCCTAGTTCATTCACGGATGGCTCATCCTGTCCTCGCTGATGATGCTCTTCTGGTTCAGCTTCATGTACCTGGGGTGAGTGTACATCCCAGGAATTGTTTGTAGTCAGCCGCATGGTATCATGTTGCCTGGCTGTTGTGGTTGTTTCTCTGCACTATGGTTGTTTCAAGGAGAGAGCGGGACAGGAAGGCTATCTCATAATATATAGGCTCTTTATATGGGCTTAGTTCATGACTCTGGTCAAAGGTAGTGCACTATATAGGGAATAGGCTGTCACTTGTTTTACACCCCAACGCACCATATGCATTTGGGACAGTAGACTGGAAGTGCTTCTCTGCACTATGGTTATTCTGGGCTAGTTAAATTGTGTGTGTGGCCACACAATGCTTGCGTTATCCGGGGGCGTTATTGATACACACAGAAAGGGGAACTGATACTGCTGCTTCGTTGGAAGCAGAACTTGTTAATTAGAACCTAACAATACATATTTTCAGAGTTAAAAACTTGACGGACACTATGAAAGCTCAAACCAAGTATATTCTTCCCAGAGGGCCAATACAGCTGCATCGGACAAAGACATGTTTAGAATAATTGTGGTATATGAACCCCACTTTGGGTGTAGTCTCCTCCTTTTCACTAAACTTAGTTTCCTGTCTAGCAATAAAGATACAAAGTGATACTGGTAATAAACTTTTCTTTCTCCCTTAATGTGACCTGATCTGACCTCGACCCCCTTCATCACTAATCCAGGGCTCTCTCCCCTTGTCAATGCTGCCACGTGATTGTTTTCCCTGCACTCAGCACATTCCAAGCTTAATTGCACACGTATATACCTTCCTCCTACAGATAACCATTCACTTCTGGTGTTGACCCTCTAAATCTAAGCACTCAATTTCAATAGGATACTTGATAATTAACCCTATCCCAAGTTTATGAGTTAGTACCCAGAATCCATCAGTATTTTGATGCTACTTTTCTCTGTGATTATTCACAATTTTCCAAAAAATATTGCCTTAAAGCAATTTCTACCACACTAGTGTATTAAGTAACTTTGTTGGCTCTAACTTCTCCCCCCTCAGCTTTTGTTATTTAAAGAACTGTCCGACCGATCTGAAAGATCACCTTAGTCCCTGGGCCAGAGATTTAACTTAAACAGAACGCCACTGTCTTCACTTATAGTACCAGTCAAAAGTTTGGAAACACCTACTCATTCCAGGGTTTTTCTTTATTTGTACTATTTCTACATTTTGAATAATAGTGAAAACATTAAAACTATGATATAACACACATACAGTCATGTAGTAACCAAAAAAGTGTTAAACAAATCAAAATATGTTATATTTCAGATTCTTCAAAGTAGCCACCCTTTGCCTTGATGACCGCTTTGCACACTCTTGGCATTCTCTCAACCTGTAATGCATTTAAATTAGGTGTGCTTTGTTAAGTGAATTTGTGGAGTTTTTTTCCCCTTCTTAATGCATTTGAGCCATTTAGATGTGTTGTGACAAGATAAGGGTGGCATACAGAAGATAGCCCTATTTGGTAAAATACCAAGTTTATATTATGGCAAGAACAGCTCAAATAAGCAAAGAGACAGTCCATCATTACTTTAAGACATGAAGGTCAGTCAAGCCGGAGAATTTCAAGAACTTTGAACGTTTCTTCAAGTGCAGTTGCAAAAACCAGCTAGCGCTATGATAAACTGGCTCTCATGAGGGCCACCACAGGTAAGGAAGACCCAGAGTTACCTCTGCTGAAGAGGATAAGTTCATTATAGTTACCAGCATCAAATTGCAGCCCAAATAAATGCTTCAGAGTTCAAGTAACACAAATCTCAACATCAACTGTTCAGAGGAGATTTCTTGAATCAGGCCTTCATGGTCAAATTGCTTCAAAGAAACCACTACTAAAGGACACCACTAATAAGAAGACTTGCTTGAGCCAAGAAACATGAGCAATGGACATTAGGAAATGTCTGGAATGTCTGGAATCTGGAAATCTGTCCAGATTTGATATTTTTGGTTCCAACTGCTGTGTCTTTGTGAGAAGCAGAGTAGGTGAACGGATGATCTCCGCATGTGTGGTTCCCACCGTGAAGCATGTGGGGGTGCTTTGCTGGTGACACTGTCTGTGATTTATTTAGAATGCAAGGCACAATTAACCAGCATGGCTACCACAGCATTCTGCAGAGATACGCCATCCCATCTGGTTTGGGCTTAGTGGGACTATCATTAGTTTTTCAACAGGACAATGACCCAACACACCTCCAGGCTGTGTAAGGGCTATTTGACCAAGAAGGAGAGTGATGGAGTGCTGCATCAGATGACATGGCCTCCACAATCACCCAACCTCAACCCAATTGAGATGGTTTGGGATGAGTTGGAGCGCAAAGTGATGGAAAAGCTGCCAACAAGTGCTTTACATATGTGGGAACTCCTTCAAGACTGTTGGAAAAGCATTCCTCATGAAGTTGGTTGAGAGAATGCCAAAAGTGTGCAAAGGGTGGCTACTAAGAATCTAAAACACAAAGGATATATTTTTATTTGTGTAACGCTTTTTTTGGTCACTACTTGATTCCATATGTGTTATATCATAGTTTTGTCTTCACTATTATTCTACAATGTAGAAAATAGTAAAAAATTAAGATAAAACTTTGAGTAGGTGTGTTCTAAACTTTTGACTGGTACTTTACATCCAAAGCAGCATTCTAATTACTCAGTTCACACTCTGGATCTCATCATCTCAACAGTTTAATGTGAATTCCTCATCCTAAAAGATAGGACAGATGAAAGGAAGGGTATTCATCTGTCCTACTCGGATCACTATGGATGAAGGATATGAGGTGAGGAAAGGAAAGGAAGCCACTACTGATCATTAAGATACATCCCTGGTTGGGTCTCTCTCCTCCTATCCAGGGAGGTATTTAAAACCTACAACTTGGCCATGGATTACCCAACAGTAGCCATGATCATCTGGAACTTTGGTGTGGTAGGAATGATCTGTATACACTGGAAGGGGCCTCTGCAGCTGCAGCAGGCCTACCTCATCGCCATTTCGGCCCTCATGGCCCTGGTGTTCATCAAGTACCTGCCCGAGTGGTCCGCCTGGGTCATTCTGGGAGCCATCTCCGTCTACGGTGAGTAGGAGGGCTCAGAGTACATATTGCTGTTGGTTTATACTGTCTGGCATCGTCCGGAAACAACCCCTAGCAATTTAGTCTCTAGTCTAGACACTGAGGTGATTTGAAACAATTGGATAGATATAAGGGCCTTGAATAGATAATAATTTCCACTTAGCATATCCCTAGACAAGGTGGAGGTTCCATCTTTTGTCTAGAAATGTAGAAGATTTGAAAGTATTGGTGTTGCAGGGTCCTTGGATGGGTATAAATTCCAACTAGCCTATCCCAGTGTAAGGTGAATGTACTATCCTATTCCGTATACCTATCTAATCCTTTCAGATATTTGTGAATAGCCAAGAGGGGTAGAGACTACAGGTTGTTTCTGGATGGGCCCTTTGATTTAATGGTATAGGTGTTAAATTGACGCTTCTTTTGAACTGTGATGGTAGACCTTTTATCATGCTGCTGTACAGACCTCGACTATTAGCTGAGCACCATCTATCAAAAGGCGTGCAATTTCATCATGTATAAATGTTGCAATCATTCTTCTAGTAGTTCAGTGCTTTTTTTTTTTTTTTTTTTTTTTGCTCATTCAGAAATTCCTGTGTCATGCTACTGTCCTTTGTTTGCAGATTTGGTTGCGGTCTTGTGCCCTAAAGGTCCTCTCAGGATGCTTGTAGAGACCGCACAGGAGCGTAACGAGCCCATCTTCCCTGCTCTCATATATTCATGTAAGTACAAGGTTTTGTACACTGGGGCACACCGTAGCAAACTGTTTTGCAACAGAAAGTGTATCTTGTTAAACAAGTTCAGGGTGTGTATTCTCTTCAAATGGAACAAAGAGACCTACCTGATTTGTCCAATAAATTCATTTCATTTTTTGTTGCAAAAATGTTTTGCTACCATAAGAGCGTTTTCTTCATTTTTACAATTCTATTACATTTTTTAATGTTGGTCGCTTTTATTTGTCTTATTATTTTTTGTTGTATTTTTTTAATCACTCTATTCCCCCTGAGACACCCTCGAGAGTGTGGTCACGGCCACAGTCTGCCATTATCATTTGGAGTAAGTTAGGGTTACGCGCTTTGCTTAAGGGCACATAATGAACACGACCCAACTCTGAAGGAATAGGCATCATGCAAAGCAGTGGCTCCTTGTCTTGGTGCACAGGGGGCCCTTATGTGTATTTGTTTTAGTTCAATTCAGATTTGACCAAAATGTCTGTTCGGTTCCTTTGAGTTGGTTCTCGAGCCTTTGGTATGGTTCGTAATTTCCTTCCATAAGGATGCCTTTCGACCAAAATGACGAGTCTTGCAGAATTGCTCAAGTTTACTAATAGGACTTTAATTTATGTTTAGCTGCCATGATATGGATGGTTGGGATGGCCAACCCAGCAAGACATGCAGAGCCCACAAATCAAGATACAGGTATGTTTTGTCTCATTTCTGCTTATAACCCTTTGGCTTTAACAATGCTCAGTTTGTTCCTAGTCTCAACTATATATATATATATATATATACAGTGCCTTGCAAAGTATTCACCCCCCTTGGCGTTTTTCCTATTTTGTTTCATTTACAACATGTAATTTAAATGGATTTTTATTTGGATTTCATGTAATGGACATACACAAAATAGTCCAAATTGGTGAAGTGAAATGGAAAAAAATACCTTGTTTACAAAAAAAAAAACGGAAAAGTGGTGCGTGCGTATGTATTCACACCCGTTGCTATGAAACCCCAATAAGATCTGGTGCAACCAATTACCTTCAGAAGTCACATAATTAGTTAGATTGCACACAGGTGACTTTATTTAACTAATTATGTGACTTCTGAAGGTAATTGGTGACACTTAGATTGCACACAGGTGGACTTTATTTAAGTGTCACATGATCTGTGTATATATACACCTGTTCTGAAAGGCCCCAGAGTCTTCAACACCACGCCCCAGAGTTCTCCACCAAGCAAGCACCACCATGAAGAACAGGGAGCTCTCCAAACAGGTCAGGGACGAAGTTGTGGAGAACTACAGATCATGGTTGGGTTATAAAAAAAAAAAAGAATATCCCAAACTTTGAACATCCCACAGAGCACCATTTAAATCCATTATTAAATAATGGAAAGAATATGGCACTACAACAAAACCTGACGAGAGGGCTGCCCACCAACTCATGGACCAGGCAAGGAGGGCAATAATCAGAGAGGCAACAAAGAGACCAAAGATAACCCTGAAGGATCTGCAAAGGTCCACAGTGGAGATTGGAGTATCGGTCCATAGGACCACTTTAAGCTGTACACTCCACAGAGCTGGGCTTTACGGAAGAGTGGCCAGAAAAAAAATTAGCAAAAATGTTTGGTGTTCGCCAAAAGGCATGTGGGAGACTCCCCAAACATATGGAAGAAGGTACTCTGGTCAAATGAGACTAAAATTGAGCTTTTTTTTTGCCATCAAGGAAAACTCTATGTCTGGCGCAAACCCAACACTTCTCATCACCCCGAGAATACCATCTCCACAGTGAAGCGTGGTGGTGGCAGCATCATGCTGTGGGGATGTTTTTCATCGGCAGGGACTGGGAAACTGGTCAGAATTAAAGGAATGATGGATGGCGCTAAATACAGGGAAATTCTTGAGGGAAACCTGTTTGTCTTCCAGAGATTTGAGACTGGGAGTGAGGTTCACCTACCAGCAGGACAATGACCCTAAGAATACTGTTAAAGCAACACTTGAGTGGTTTAAGGGGAAACATTTAAATGTCTTGGAATGGCCTAGTCAAAGCCCAGACCTCAATCCAATTGAGAATCTGTGGTATGACTTGAAGATTGCTGTACACCAGCGGAATCCATCCAACTTGAAGGAGATGGGGCAATTTTGCCTTGAAGAATGGGCAAAGATTCCAATTGCAAGTTGTGCCAAGCTTATAGAGACATACCCCAAGAGAGTTGCAGCTGTAATTGCTGTAAAAGGTGGCTCTACAAAGTATTAACTTTGGGGGGGTGAATAGTTATGCACGCTCAAGTTCTGTTTTTGTTGTCTTGTTTTGTTTCACAATAAAATATATTTTGCATCTTTAAAGTGGTATGCATGTTGTTTAAATCAAATGACACAACCCCCCCCCCCCCCCCCCCCCCAAAAAAAAATACTTTCGCAAGCCTATGTGGGTGTACAGTTGAAGTCGGAAGTTTACAAACACTTAGGTTGGAGTCATTAAAACTCGTATCTCAACCACTCCCCAAATTTCTTGCTAACAAACTATAGTTTTGGCAAGTCTGTTAGGACATCTACTTTGTTCAAATTTTCCAATTGTTTACAGGCAGATTATTTCAATTATAATTCACTGTATCACAATTCCAGGGGGTCAGAAGTTCACAAACACTAAGTTGACTGTGCCTTTTAAACAGCTTGGAAAATTACAGAAAATGATTTCATGGCTTTAGAAGCTTCTGAAAGGCTAATTTGATATAATTTGAGTCAATTGGAGGTGTACCTGTGGATGTATTTCAAGGCCTACCTTCAAACTCAGTGCCTCTTTGCTTGACATCATGGGAAAATCAACAGAAATCAGCCAAGACCTCAGAAAATAATTGTAGACCTCCACAAGTCTGGTTCATCCTTGGGAGCAATTTCCAAACACCTGAAGGTACCATGTTCATCTGTACAAGCAGTAGTACGTATAAACACCATGGGACCACGCAGCCATCATACCACTGAGGAAGGAGATGTGTTCTGTCTCCAAGAGATTAATGTACTTTGGTGCGAAAAGTGCAAATCAATCCCAGAACAACAGCAAAGGACCTTGTGAAGATGCTGGAGGAAACGGGTACAAAAGTATCTATATCCACTGTAAAACGAGTCCTATATCGACATAACCTGAAAGGCCGCTCAGCAAGGAAGAAGCCACTGCTCCAAAACCACCATTTAAAATAAGCCAGACTACGGTTTGCAACTGCACATGGGGACGAAGGTTGTACTTTTTTGAGAAATGTCCTCTGGTCTGATGAAACAAAAATATAACTTTTTGGTCATAATGACTATCATTATGTTTGGAGGAAAAAGGGGGAGGCTTGCAAGCTGAAGAACACCATCCCAATCATGAAGCACTGGTGTGGCAGCATCATGTTGTGGGGGTGCTTTGCTGCAGGAGGGACTGGTGCACTTCACAAAATAGATGGCATCATAAGGGGGGGAAATGTTGCTTCAATATATCCACATCATCTTAAGACATCAGTCAGGAAGTTAAAGCTTGGTCGCAAATGGGTCTTCCAAATGGACAATGACCCCAAGCATACTTCCAAAGTTGTTCCAAAGGACAACAAAGTCGAGGTATTGGAGTGGCCATCACAAAGCCCTGAACTCAATCCTATAGAAAATTTGTGGGCAGAACTGAAAAAGCGTTTGTGAGTAAGGAGGCCTACAAACCTGACTCAGTTACACCAGTTCTGTCAGGAGGAATGGGCCAAAATTCACCCAACTTATTGTGGGAAGCTTGTGGAAGGCTACCAGGAACATTTGACCCAAGTAAAAGCTGAAATAAATAATTATCTCTACTATTATTCTGACATTTCACATTCTTAAATTAAAGTGGTGATCGTAACTGACATTGAAAGTGAATATATTGAAAGTCAATAAATAAAAAGAGTTCTTAACAGGGCGTGTTTTTTTACCCTCGCGGTACAGTACATTTTTACTAGGATTAAATGTCAGGAATTGTGAAACTGAGTTTTTAAATGTATTTGGCTAAGATGTATTGTATGTATGTATGCATGTATGTATGTACAGTTGAAGTCGGAAGTTTGCATACACCTTAGCTAAATACATTTAAACTCAGTTTTTCACCATTCCTGATTTCTTTTGATTTTCCCATGATGTCAAGCAAAGAGGCGCTGAGTTTGAAGGTAGGCCTTGAAATACATCTACATGTACACCTCCAATTGACTCAAATTATATCAATTAGTCTATCAGAAGCTTCTAAAGCCATGACATAATTTTCAGGAATTTTCCAAGCTGTTTAAAGGCACAGTTAACTTAGTGTATGTAAACTTCTGACCCACTAGATACAGTGAAATAATCTGTCTGAACAATTGTTGGAAAAATTCCTTGTTTCATGCTCAAAGTAGATGTCCCAACCAACTTGCCAAAACTATAGTTGAATTAACAAGAAATTTGGGGAGTGGGTGAAAAACAGGTTTTAATGACTCCAACCTAAGTGTATGTAAACTTCCGACTTCAAGTGTGTGTGTGGTTTCACATTAATGTTTTTGGGATGAGTGCACTTGTAGATTTGAATGCAGAACAGATTTGAATGATTGACTTAAAATAAATAAACTTTTGCCATTTAAGGTTCCTCAGATGAAGAGGCACATCGGAGTGAGGGCAGCGCCCTGGCGAGGGACTGGGTGGAGCCAGAGACTCAAGTGTCCTCAGGGATGAACAGGTCCTACTCAACCGAGGACGACCTAGACGAGGAAGACAGTGAGTACTTTCTGAATCCTAAATCAACCACTAGCCCCTACCCCTTAGGCACAGGATCTGAAAGGATCGGATAGGTGTAAGCAATGATGGTGAACATTACACCAAACGTATCAGCCATTTGCCATTTCTAGCCAATCCTTTCAGATCTCAACAAATGTATAGGGGCTATGGTTCTAGGTAATGATTGGGGATTGGACGAACATCTCCCATGGCAAAAAAAAATGTCCTCAATTATTTTTAGAATTTTGTAATAAATGTGGTTTCTTATGGACATGCTGTCTTGTGGTATAATCTGCAGGAGGAGTCAAGCTGGGACTGGGGGACTTCATCTTCTACAGTGTGCTGGTGGGGAAGGCTGCTGCCACCGGAGGAGACTGGAACACCACGCTGGCCTGCTTCGTGGCCATTCTCATAGTGAGTGTTGCAGTCAGAAAAACAAAGTGTTGGAGAAGAAAGTAAAAGAGCTTTTTTTACATGGCACATAATGCAAACATTTAAGTTCCTTGCTCAGAACATGAGAACATATGAAAGCTGGTGGTTCCTTTTAACATGAGTCTTCAATATTCCCAGGTAAGAAGTTTTAGGTTGTGGTTATTATAGGACTATTTCTCTCTATACCATTTGTATTTCATATATCTTTGACTATTGGATGTTCTTATAGGCACTTTAGTATTGCCAGTGTAACCGTGTAGCTTCCGTCCCTCTCCTCGCCCCTACCTGGGCTCAAACCAAGAACACATCGACAACAGCCACCCTCGAAGCATTGTTACCCATCACTCCACAAAAGGGGAACAACTACTTCAAAGTCTCAGAGCGAGTGACGTCACCGATTGAAATGCTATTCGTGCGCAACCCGCTAACTAGCTAGCCATTTCACATCGGTTACGCCAGCCTAATCTCGGGAGTTGATAGGCTTGAAGTCATAAACAGCTCAATGCTTGAAGCACAGCGAAGAGCTGCTGGCAAACGCACGAAGGTGCTGTTTGAATGAATGCTTACGAGCCTGTTGCTGCCTACCACCGCTCAGTCAGACTGCTCTATCAAATCATAGACTTAATTATAACATATTAACACACAGAATTACGAGCCTTAGGTCATTAATATGGTCAAATCCGGAAACTATCATTTCGAAAACAAAAGGTTTATTCTTTCAGTGAAATACGGAACCTTTCCGTTTTTTTATCTAACGGGTGGCATCCCTAAGTCTAAATATTGCTGTTACATTGTACAACCTTCAATGTTATGTCATAATTATGTACAAGTCTGGCAAATTAATTACGGTCTTTGTTAGGAATAAATGGTCTTCACACAGTTCGCAACGAGCCAGGCGGCCCAAACTGCTGCATATACCCTGACTGCTTGCATGGAACGCAAGAGAAGTGACACAATTTCCCTAGTTAAAAGAAATTCATGTTAGCAGGCAATATTAACTAAATATGCAGGTTTAAAAATATATACTTGTGTTTTGATTTTAAAGAAAGGCATTGATGTTTATGGTTAGGTACACATTGGTGCAACGACAGTGCTTTTTTCGCGAATGTGCTTGTTAAATCATCACCAGTTTGGCAAAGTTGGCTGTGATTCGATGAGAAATTAACAGGCACCGCATCAATTATATGCAACGCAGGATACGCTAGATAACTACACATGGTTGATGATATTACTAGTTTAACTAGTAATTGTTAAGATTGTTTTTTATAAGATAAGTTTAATGCTAGCTAGCAACTTACTTTGGCTTCTTGCTGCAGTCGCGTAACAAGTAGTCAGCCTGCCACGCAGGCTCCTCGTGGAGTGCAATGTAAGGCAGATGGTTAGAGCGTTGGACTAGTAACCGGAAGGTTGCTAGATCGAATCCCCGAGCTGATAGATTTTTAACTTGTCGTTCTGCCTCTGAACAAGGCAGTTAACCCACCATTGCTAGGCCGTCATTGAAAATAAGAATGTGTTCTTAACTGACTTGCCTAGTTAAATAAAGGGGAAAAAATGAAATAAATCGGCCACAATCGGTGTCCAAAAATGCCGATTACCGATTGTTATGAAAACTTGAAATTGGCCCTAATTAATCGGTCGACCTCTAGGGTGTACTGCATTATTATGCATACTGGATGGATTGGTTACCTTATTCTACACTCCAAGCGTTCTATCCCATGAGTCTGGGAGTGAACGTATAGGCCTAGGTGATGCTGTTGGTTCATTGATTGTGCAGGGTGGGTTAAAGAGTTAGCCTACAATTATAGTGAATAACTTTATTAATTTTTTCCAATTGTATTTATGTATGTTTAACTGTTCAGTTGCATGTCTGAACGAATGTTCATGATAAGCAGACTCATAGTAAACTAGAAAGATAGTTCCAGCAGAAACTTTGGAATGGGTGTTGATTGCTAGCCTATTTAGTGTGGTGGCTAAGCTGAGAGAGCCCAAAAAAGTGCATGAAGTGGCCCATTTATGGATTTGAAATGTTCTTTAATGAGTCCCTGTGTCTCACAGGGACTCTGCCTCACTCTTCTGCTGCTGGCCATATTCAAGAAGGCCCTCCCAGCTCTCCCTATCTCCATCACCTTCGGCCTGGTCTTCTACTTCTCTACAGACAACCTGGTTCGCCCCTTTATGGACAACCTCGCTGCCCACCAGTTCTACATCTGACTTCCCATCTGGGGGTCAATGGAACGCACAACAATTTTTTCCCCACGCCTGTTCTCGTGTTTTCCACCAATGGTAGTCTGTAAGCAAGGATTTGATTGGGGGGGACTATAATGCTTTTTAATCAGATTGTGTATATTTTGCTAACAGGTCACCACAAATGAGGGTAAAATACGTCTAGGATTATTTCATGTGGTAGATGTACAGTAATACATTGATACCACACGGGTGTATCGGTCTGTCTCAGTTCTTATTTTACAGATATAGGACGGCGTCAAGTTGTTTCTTCTCATTAGATAGGTCAATGTCGATAAAATGCTGGTCAGAAACAGGACATTGTGAATTATCAGGAGAAATCACATTTGTTATTACGCACTATAGATCAATTTGAATTAGGCATTTATGTTCCACTCAACCAACTTTGGGTTATTTTGAGGATAACTTGACACTCCAACTTCAATAGAGCACAAGTGAAGTGGTAACTGCAGTGATCCATTCATATCAATTACCCCTCAAACATCTGCACAAGGCTACTGGTTTTTAAAGGGGCAGTGCCGTCTGAAACTTGATTTTCCATTTTGAGTTCAAAATAACACTCAAATTGTGAAAATGATAATGCTGCCTTTCTTAGTGTAAGAGTAAAAAAATATATATTAAAAAGTACACCTGGAATTTCAGCCTGTTCAGGTGGGATGGAGTTTTTGGCCCACAGCATGACATCACAATCTGATCTGATTATTCTGACCAATAACCCCGTTCACAAAAATGGTTCGTTCCTACAGACGGTGAATCCTGTGGCTTGCTATATAAAGCAGGCAGACAGGCATTGAGGTCACTGAGGGTATTTGGTGTTATTTTCATTAAATAAACAGTAATTTATTAGACACAGTGATTTAAAAATTACATTAAGACTGCATGGGAGCTTTAATGTCTTGAGAAAGCGGAAACCCAAAAAGTCAAATATATTTTAGGGCTTCACTTTGAGTGTAGTTTTTACTTGATAAATGAGGTATCAAGATTCCAACCCCCTATTGCCCTTCTGTAAATAAGTGAATTAAATAAATAGAACAAGCTTAGATTAAAAGGAAAGTTTTGTTTGAGGCACTCTGATTTTCAACAATTGATTCAATCTTGTATGACTTTGTAGGAAATAATTTAACTTGACACTTTTTATTTTCTAATAGTAAAAAAAAAAAATCCAAATAGAAGTCAAAGCGTACTCCAGTTTGCTAATTGCTGCCGAGTTGCCATGTATTGTGAAGAAGGGTGCCAAATGGTGTAGGGTGATGTTGCCCATAGATGCTGATCTTGGATCAGTTTAGCATTTCCCCACTAATGATTTAGTTTAGGATTGGGGAGAGAGGATGATGCTAGATCTGTACTTAGGGGAAACATTATCCCGGAGTGCTCAAACAAACATGAAGCATGCTGGTCCCAATTAGCCTGAAATCCAAACTGATGTTTTCTGTTTATCAGTTTGTATTGCAGTCTAGGTTCTAACTGCTCACTGAAGACAAACTTGGTGGTAGTGTGAAAAAGTAAAATACTGGTCTGCTGTTTGGAGTGCATTTACATGCAATGAGTGTGTAGTCTTTATATTGAAAATATATATTTTATAGAATGTAATAATGGTGTAACATTTTATTTATCTTAATACACTTAAATGATGTTCTCGATGGATTTTCTTTTTTTGTTGTACTTTTTTTCATTGTGGTGTGCAATAAAGTGGTACATCTGCTAAATTAATTCCAAGAGCAGAAATCTAACAATGGATGAAAGGGTGATTCTAAAATTACAGATCAGGGTTATTTATCACCAACTTCCCTGTTTGTTGTATTTCTCATGATAATTAGAATTAGAATGAGTTTGGGGCATCAGATTGACCCTTTTATCAAAGGGGTTCATCACCAGCTCTGTAGCTCAACTAGTGGTAGAATAAAACATGGCACTAGAATGATACGTGTGTCATTTGGCAATATCAAAACATGACATTGTTAATTAAAACACAAATGTTTCCTCTTGTAAGCATTTTGGTAAATGAACTGAATCTGGAATATTTTGCCACGAAGGGGACCATGATGCAAGGGAACTTGAGGTGCAACGTAGTTGGTGTCTTTTGTATATATTAGTTTACCTCTGACATTTGTCCTAAAAGAGTACCATATTTCCCTGCAGCACCATCTTTATTCTGGTTTAAAAAACTGCAAACATAACCAATGACAGAAACAACCATTTCCTTGATTTTAAACAGATGGGCTCAAAGTGCACATTTCCATCCGTCTGGAGCTTAATTTCGATCTTCAAACTGTGATTTGTTCTTGAGAAGGAAGGCTGCTAAGAATTCAATAGGATTTGCAGGTCTGAAAGAGAAGACAAAATGGACAAAAGCACATCTTCAAAGTCTGGTCGCTTGAAAGTTACTTGAAACCCAAATGTGCTTCCCTTTTCATAGTACTGCCTGTTCTACACATTTTTTCCAAATAAATTTCCAAGCATGTCAAGCAGAAATGTGAAAAAAATCAGAGCCCCTGCACAGACATTTTCAACATACCTTTCCTTGGCCAGCACAGATAAGCCTTGAAGAAGAATGGGCACCACTGTCTGATCCAAATATGCCCTCGTGGGGAGAGACTGCAGATCCACCTTCTGTTTGGAGACCTTCTCTGTGTTGGCTTTCTCGTTTTCCACTATTCTCTACATAATGAGGTGGTGAAAGAGGAAGCAGAGATACAGAAATATCAACAGTTACCACTATCCATGCATGTAAGCGTCTTTAAAAAAAGTGTACTCGGAATTGCAATCTCATGCAATGTATCCTAACCAATTTGTACCAAAATGTATAGGCTTCACACATTAGTGCATGCTGTTAGAGAGCTGTGCATACATTGCTTATTCAGTAGACAATCATGGTTACCATAACTAACATAATGCAGTGTGATGTTTGAGTCTTTGAAATGGACCCCGTTTCATGGACATGCTTTTCTGAAAGGCACAATAATCGTATAGATTGTCATACCTGGATGTTGTCCGTCAGTCCATATTCAGAATGGGGGTTTTCAGCTGTCTAAAAAGGAGCAGAAATATATATTTATTTCAAATGTGTCTATCAAACACGCCATTTCAATGAAGAGAACCGCTTAAAATCCCTAACTACATCTGTATTAAGACTTACTGGAGTGTGCACCTCCATAGATTGGTCTGCGTCCGTGTGATCTGAGAGAAACATACATTAACGTCAGCTACCTACATTCTAGGCAATAGGAAAAGGATAGTCAGTCAGTTAACGTAAAAGTCTTTAGAATCATTCAGAGACAGATCAGCAACAATATCAAAATGTCAACAACCGCAAGGACGGTGGTCCTGTCATCGTTTAACTAGAACGTAAAATAAACACACTTACTCCAGATTAAGTTCAGGTAGATAACGACATAGGAGTACCATCCATTCCTACAAGCCAAAGAAGGTACCCTACAGGCAGGCTAGCTACAGTAATGTCGAATGAATATATGAATTCAAGTGGCGGGTAAACTAACGTTACTTTAGCTCGTTGGCTAGTTAACGTTATGTTAGCAACGACCTTCCACCGTGAACCAATGACTGTTACCGACAGAACAGACTGGATTAAACAAATTGTTGGGGTATACGAAAATATTTCAAGCTAAATGTATCGCTACAACTGTAATAGAACGTAAAAGTGCCGATAAACGAACAACATTTCACTTACCGTCCGCCATGTTTGTTGTTAGTATTTACGCAATGTGCGTGGTTTCTACGTAACATCTTGTTTGCAGTTACGTACTGTCTATGATAGGACAAGACTGAGCGTGCCCCTCCTCTCTTACCCTTTTGTTCGTTTGGTAACCGCCCCGTCCAATTTTATCAACATTTGGACCACCATGTCGGACAATATGTGGCAACTGTAGACGCTGCAAAGGTTGAGAGGCAACCCAAGCAAAAGGCAAGACCGTTATGTTATGGATACGATAGCGAGCCATCGGGTGAATGAGTTCTCCGGGAGGAAGAGGCAGCAGAAAGAAGCGAGGCCCTGCAGGGTCCCCGCCCGACGGAGGGGCCACCTGCGACCAGGTGTCACTACATAAACGAAATTTGTATTACTTCTCATACCCACTGCTGGCGTTGTTTGCAGTGCTCCGTGTCCTCGTATTGCATTTTGGCGAACTCTTCGCCTGGCTGTGCGAGCGGATGTCTCGTGCTATGGCTGCGAGACCCAAACAACGGGCAGCAGACGAGCATGCGAACAAGGTGTGCGAGCAGGACATCGGCGAGCAGATCCGAAACCACCACAAACAAGCATTCGAGTACATCTCAGTGGCTCTGAGAATTGACGAGGATGACAAAGGTATGTTTTCAGTGTAGTGTGACTGCTATTTGCAGCAGCACCACTGACTGTTGTGTAGCTGGGTTTAACAGCAGTTGTCAAGTTAACAACTGTTATAAACCCATGTGTGGATAATGCAAACAAAGATACTACTGTCAATACAGATTGAAACAAAACCGGTTAAATTTAACTAGGCCTATTGATTCAAACTCAGGCTCTGTACCCAAACAGCAACGCAATGGAGCATGTAAAAAATATTGCTGTATTCTAAATGCTAACGAGGAAGTAAAAAAGAGAGAGGTCAGTTGACTTACTGGTTCAAGTTGTAATTTTCTGCATGATAAAAGGTGTGGTGCAGAAGTGTTGATCCTATGATATCTTGTGTATTTATGGGCCTTTCCGTAGAAACCGCCACATAGTTTTTATGTCATCATGCAGACAGAGAGAACAGTTGTTCTGTCAATGACATTGTCTGCAATCACATAGTGATATTAGCTTATTGGACTACAGATACATATCTGTCCATTATACCACCACACTATTACTACAATAGCTTACTGTTGAGGCGGTTGACAGAGTTATGCAGACTGTTCAATATGGCTTGGAGAATATGCCTGCCTACTCAACCTAGGTCTCAGACTGGCTGAATACAGTCAGCCATGTGGTAGGCCCAGGGGCGAAAGGGGGCAATATGTTAACGGCTGAATATATGGGTGTTTTCTGTTAAGAGAATGTGTTTCTTGTTAAAAGGCTGAATAGCACTAAAGGGAATAAGCAAACGTGCTATGTGTAATCCTGGGATTAAGTGTATTTGTTGGTATAATTCTATAATGGTCTATAGTTATCTGTACTTAATCCTATAATGGCCATTAGTAATATTATAGTCCGATAATGGCATGTAGCAATCTTATAATTGCCTTTTAATAATCTGTACTTATTATTTTTTGGTAAATAATGTATAGGCTCTGCCACCAATAAAATTGATCCAAGGAAGTGGAAACCCTGCGTAGAGGAAATAACATAGATTTGGAAACAGTGGTGGAGTAAAACCGAGGTGATATGGTTATTAGCATAAAGTGGGGGGACTATAAAACTTGTATAAGCATGAAACTGTATAAAAGGAGTGGACTGAGACTGAGTCCGGCAGTTGCTCCATGGACCAACTCGGCTTGTTACTTTGTAATACAGTCTATTTGAATTCACAAGTTCCGGTATCTGAGCGATATTGTTGAACCAATATTTCCACGACAAGTGCGAGGGACACCCACCAGTAGACACAGCCCACTATTCGCTGCTCTAGTTTTTGATCGTGGTGATCTAGTCTGCATAATTTAAGGTGCCAATGAATGTGGATATGCTAAAACCAGCAAATAAATAGGCTTGGTCCTCCTTTGTGCCACCATCTTTTGGAAAACAGGATGGTTTATATTCCCAATATACTGTCACACACACACACACACACACACACACACACACACACACAGTAGGATATACAGTACAGCATAAGGTCTACTGCATATCTGCATGTGCCTTGCTCCAATCTGTGTGATCCCAGGGGATCAATAGACATGTGCTGGGATGATGCGAGCTGACATTAATTGTTATCGTCAGCAGGGTGGAAAATGCCATCCGATTCTCTCGCCTCTCCCGAGTTTGCCATGTCATCATGCATGGGCGAACTGAATGAATTGAGTTCCTCCTTGACTATTTACAATGTTCCAATGTACTGTAACTGGGGTGCAATCCTTAGTCCAAACAGTTGGAAAAGGGAAGGTTTTGCAACTAAAGCAAAAGTTTCTATTGGACAAATTCAGGTAGGTCCCTCCCCGTTTAATTCCGCTTGCTTGCGTTTAAGAAACGCTCCCACTCAATACACAGGCGCCGGAGCACATAGGAAAACAGGCTACAGTCAGTGGGGCCTCGTGCTATGTTTTGAAAGGCCTAGGCTATACATTCATCAAGATGGTGAATTTGGTTCGTTAGACCTGTGATTTCAATGCACACACCCAAAATGTATTGATTATGTTTCTCCCAGACTCCTAGGTCTGTCACAAGCTAACCTCGTCCCCAAGCTATTTTGCACAGCAGCATCTTGAGTAGATAGGTAAGCCAAATGCTTACTTTGCTGAAGGCAGACATCTGATCATCTGTTTTAGCATAGTAGTTGGAGTAAAGCAGAGATGCTTGACACCAGACTAATCTTCCAGCTTCATCCACGTCTTCTCTGCCAATGTTCAATTTACCTACTGAACTGGCTGGAGTGATGTGCCAAGGGGGTTACTGTACTCTACCACTGTACCTGCTCAGGTTTAGCCTAGTGCACACAGTCACACCAGTCCTTAACCATTTCATACATTCAAGGGTTGACTGTATATTGTATATTTCTACCACTCAGTGTTTTTTTTGAGTAGGCATATATTGTAGTGTAGGAAGCCTCTTGTGCGCTTTTTCAACCAGGCTCCTCCCATATCAGACATCCAGTTTCTCTGTGGAGCACCATTGTGATGGCATGGGGAGAGAAAATGGTTTTGGCCTCACGGAACAAAGGGCCTGATTCAACGAGGGCCTTGGACTCTTTTGTGAGGCTTTTGTACGCTTAGCTCTTCCTCTGGGAGTGTGGAGAATGCCATCACTTTGAACATGAGTCCCCCAGTATGCCGCACTGTTGGCCCACATCTTTTGAAACAAACTGTTATCGAAATCTGGGTTTGTTGGGTTGTCTCACTGAAAGATGGGGCATTCCCAGTCCTTCCTGTCTAGGTCTAAATGCCCTACTTTTTAAATATTTTTTTATCATGGCTGGACATTCGCTTATATATGGAAATAGATCTGGATTTTTTTTCATATCTTATCATAAGTCATGACCTTTTCAATGAAGGCCAAGCCAATATCACATCCGTCTATTTATTTGCAATTAAAGGCTCTGGCCTGTGTCATGCCCCTAAATAACATAAACCTGTAGAGATGAGTGGTGGTTTGAATAGAAAGTGAAGTCCATCTTATTTATTTATATGTTGAAATGGAGGAGGGCCGGAGTGGCAGCTATCATTGTCTTTTAAATGGCTAGAGAGGATACAGTGACAGTTTTCATATTGATAAGATCCTAATAGAAGTAATATGTATATGCCACAGCAGGGTCTTGTTCATCAGGGCATGCAATGGAAAAACTGAACTGAAATCAGTGATTCTTATTCGACAATTCCTCACTGTTTTTCAGTTTAGTGCCAAATGACCACAACTCGGCTGAACCCAATAGAATTTTAGGGCCTGTCTGCCTGCCTTTGGGACTAGGGAGCCCCGGTCTCAACAATACTCAGAATCACTCATAAGGAGAGGATATGGTGTATATTCCCACCACTATGAAAATCAGTCTTATGACTTGACACTGCTCCACGCCAGAGGGGTTTAAGAGTCTGGGTCAGTCATGTGAAATGATACATTATAGTTCACGTCATTATGGTTTGATCCATGAGTCTCTGTACTTTTTGTTTGAGGTCATGATTGACTGTCTGTCATGCCAAATGTTTGTTTTTGCTACTCGTCCAATGCCTCTTGAGATGCTATACCTTTAGGCAACACAAAGCGTGTAAAATATGAAGGCTAAAACATGTAGGCCTAAAGCATGTAAAATATGTAGGCCTAAAGAATGTAAAATATGTAGGCCTAATGCATGTAGGCCTAATGCATGTAAAATATGTAGGCTAAAACATGTAGGCCTAATGCATGTAAAATATGTATTGTAGACTAAAGGATGCTTAGCCTACTGCAAAATTACTAAATATCTCATCCTTTTACATCAGCTCTTATTTGACTGTGAGCAATGATTTTGTATGTACTCTAACCTCAACATGCTTTTTTTCTGTGCCTGTCTGACTGTCCTGACCTTGTGGTTTGTGTGGTACTAGTGCACAAGGAACAGGCAGTCCAGTGGTACAAACGCGGAATCGCAGAGCTCGAGAGGGGCATCGCGATCGAGGTAGCTGAAAACGGTGAGTTGACTGTGCATACTTTGCTGTATTTAGTATTTCCAAGGGCCTATAGTCGTAGCCAACAGTTTTGAGAATGACACACATATTAATTTTCACAAAGTCTGCTGCCTCAGTTTGTATGATCGCAATTTGCATATACTCCAGAATGTTATGAAGAGTGATCAGATGAATTGCAATTAATTGTAAAGCCCCTCTTTGCCATGCAAAAAACTTAATCCCCCCCAAAAAATGTCCACTGCATTTCAGCCCTGCCACAAAAGGACCAGTTGACGCCATGTCAGTGATTCTCTCGTTAACACAGGTGTGAGTGTTGACAAGGACAAGGCTGGAGATCACTCTGTCATGCTGATTGAGTTTGAATAACAGGCTGGAATCTTCAAAATGAGGGTGGTGCTTGGAATCATTGTTCTTCCTCTGTCAACCATGGTTACCTGCAAGGAAACATGTGCCGTCATCATTGCTTTGCACAAAAAGGGCTTCACAGGCAAGGATATTGCTGCCAATAAGATTGCACCTAAATCAACCATTTATCGGATCATCAAGAACTTCAAGGAGAGCGGTTCAATTGTTGGAAGAAGGCTTCAGGGCGCCCAAGAAAGTCCGGCAAGCGCCAGAACCGTCTCCTAACGTTGATTCAGATGCGGGATCGGGGTACCACCAGCACAGAGCTTGCTCAGAAATGGCAGCAGGCAGGTGTGAGTGCATCTGCATGCACAGTGAGGCGAAGACTTTTGGAGGATGGCCTGGTGTCAAGGAGGGTAGCAAAGAAGCCACTTCTCGCCAGGAAAAACATCAGGGACAGACTGATATTCTGCAAAAGGTACAGGGATTGGACTGGGGTAAAGCCATTTTCTCTGATGAATCCCCTTTCCGGTTGTTTGGGGCATCTGGAAAAAAGCTTGTCCGGAGAAGACAAAGTGAGCGCTATCATCCATTCTGTGTCATGTCAACAGTAAAGCATCCTGAGACCATTCATGTGTGGGGTTGCTTCTCAGCCAAGAGAGTGGGCTCACTCACAATTTTGCCTAAGAACACAGCCATGAATAAATAATGGTACCACCACATCCTCCGAGAGCAACTTCTCCCAACCATCCAGGAACAGTTTGGCGACGAACAATGCCTTTTCCAGCATGATGGAGCACCTTGCCATAAGGCAAAAGTGATAACTAAGTGGCTCGGGGAACAAAACATCGATATTTTGGGTCCATGGTCAGGAAACTCCCCAGACCTTAATCCCATTGAGAACTTTCGGTCAATCCTCAAGAGGCGGGTGGACAAACAAAAACCCACAAATTCTGATAAACTCCAAGCATTGATTATGCAATAATGGGCTGCCATCAGTCAGGATGCGGCTCAGAAGTTAATTGACAGCATGCCAGGGCGGATTGCAGAGGTCTTTAAAAAGAAGTGCATCTGCAAATATTGACTCTGCATCAACTTCATGTAATTGTCAATAAAAGCCTTTGACACTTATGAAATGCTTGTAATTATACATCAGTATTCCATAGTAACATCTGACAAAAATATCTAAAGTAGGAAATTAATATTTGTGGAAATTAATATTTGTGTCATTCTCAACTTTTGGCCACGACTGTATAGTGCAGATTTCCTTACCATCTCTGGTCCCGGAGAGCTAGTGATATGCAGGGTTTTAATTTAGCCTATCGTTAACACACATGGTTCAGCTAACCGTGGTCCTGATTGAAGACCATGCTCAGCTGATTATTGTAATCACTTAGTTTATAGCTGCTGGCCCGGAACAAAAACCTGCATACCCAGTAGCTCTAAGCAGAGTTGGAGAACTCTGCTATAGCAAAAAAAACATATACAGGAGTGTAAAACGGCTATTTTACTAATAGATTTGTTTTTATTCTCTCTTCTCTTCCAGGCGAGAAATATGAACGTGATAAACGTCTACAGGCCAAGATGATCACTAATCTGATCATGGCAAAGGATCGCCTGGAGCTTTTAGGTGAGAATCAAACATTTGGACACATTTTTTTTATGTCTTGCCTTCCTTGTGCACCTTGATACCGCATGGCAGCTTCTGAACGGCTGCATTCATGTTGAATGCGTGGCAGGACATTGCTTGATTGTGTGACATTTGTTGCTTTTCATGCTAGTTTAGATACAGTATGTCTGTTAGCTTTATATGGACTGATTTCAGTGCCAACAGAGATTGTATTTGAATTACATCATTTTGAATTTGTATAACGATATTGAATTTGAATGTATTATTTATGAATTTGTAATGCACAAATTAAATAATTGAATTCATAAATTGAACTTGTATTTTCAGGATTTGAAACTGAAATGAATGAATAGTGCATTCAGTTTTAAAATTCAATTTCAATTTAATTGAATATTCAAATTCAATATTCAAATCAAATCAAATTATAATTGTCACTTGCTTTGTAAACAGGTGTAGACTAACATTGAAATGCTTACTTACAGGCCCTTCCCAACAATACAGAATAGAAAAAAATTAAATGGGGGAATAATGGGGAATAAATACGCAATGATAGTTTGGCTATATACACGGGGTACCAGTACCAAGTGGATGTGCAGGGGTACGAGGTAGATACTGCATGTACATATAGGTAGGGGTAAAGTGACTAGGCAACAGGATAGATAAGACTGTAGCGTGTGTGTGTGGGGCGCGAGTGTGTACGTGTTGTGTGTGTGTGTTGGCATGTCAGTGTAAGTACTATATGTGTGAGTGTGTGGTTAGAGTCCAGTGTGTGTGCATAGAGTGAAAAATAGTTAGTGCAAAAAGGATCAGTGAAGATATTCCGGGTAGCTATTTGCTTAACTATTTAGCAGTCTTATGGCTTGGGGGTGTAGAAGCTGTTCAGGAGCCTTTTGGTCCCAGATTTAGCGTTCTGGTACCACTTGTTGTGCGGTAGCAGAGAGAACAGTCTATGACTTGGGTGGCTGGAGTCTTTGACAATTTTTAGGGCCTTCCTTTGACACCGCCTGGTATAGAGGTCCTGGGTTGCAGGGAGTTTGACCCCAGTGAAGTACTGGGCTGTACGTACTACCCTCTCTGCGCCTTGCCGTCGGATGCCGATGCAGCCAATCAAGATGCCCTCTATTTGAGGATCTGAGGGTCCATGACAAATCTTTTCAGCCTCCTGATGGGGAAGAGGCGGTGTCGTGGCCTTTTCACAACTGTGTTGGTGTGTTTAGACCATGATAGGTCCTTAGCGATGTGTACACTGAGAAACTTGCAGCTCACGACCCGCTCCGCTACAGCCTCGTCGATGTGAATGGTGGCGTGTTTGACCCTCTGTTTCCTGTAGTCCACGATAAACGTCTTTGTTTTGCCCACATTGAGGGAGAGGTTGTTGTCCTAGCACCACACTGCCAGGTCTCTGACCTCTTCCCTAAAAGCTGTCTCGTTGGTGATCAGGCCCACCACCGTTGTCACATCACACTTCTACATTAATGTGGATGCTACCATGATTACAGATAATCCTGAATGAATCATGAATATTGATGAATGAGAAAGTTAGAGGCACAAATATCATACCCCTATGGCATGATAACCTCTCACCATTACAATAACATGGGAGGTTAGCATTATTGGGGGCGGTACGATATTTATGCCTCTAACTTTCTCACTCAACATTATTCACGGTAGCATCCACATTAATATGGATATGTTTAGAAACATATTCTATTATTATTTACAATACAATTGACTCCAAAATGACATCCACAATAAAATATTTTACAGCCCAAAAGCTAGAGCAAAATTCATAGGAAGAAAATAAACATTTATTTGACCTTTTTATTTGTAAATCAGTTAAGATTTACAATGACAGCTTACTCCGTCCAAACCCTGGACAACTTGTGTGCCGCTCTATGGGACTCCCTGATGTGATGCAGCCTGGATTCGAACCAGAGACGCCTCTTGCAGTGAGTTAGACCACTGTGCCACTCAGGAGCCTAACATTTTATTTATTTTACCTTTATTTAACTAGGCAAGTCAGTTAAGAACAAATTCTTATTTTCAATGACAGCCTAGGAACAGTGGGCAGAACGAGGAGCCTAACATTTTATTTATTTTACCTTTATTTAACTAGGCAAGTCAGTTAAGAACAAATTCTTATTTTCAATGACGGCCTAGGAACAGTGGGCAGAACGAGGAGCCTAACATTTGATTTATTTTACCTTTATTTAACTAGGCAAGTCAGTTAAGAACAAATTCTTATTTTCAATGACGGCCTGTTCAGGGGCAGAACGAGAGATTTGTACCTTGTCAGCTCGGGGATTTGAACTTGCAACCTTCCGGTTACTAGTCCAACACTCTAACCACTAGGCTACCACCAGAAGCTTCTATTTACCACAGAGAGTGTTTGATTCTGTCTGTTTTCCTGTACCATTCCTGGCTGGCAAAGTACCATGATGCTGTCTCTGTTTGAATCAGAATTTAGAGGGCTAAATACTATTTTTGAATCTGAATGCATCTGAGAAGTTGAATATATGAAACTTTGATCAACTTGAAATTATAGTTTAACTCCGTACACAAGACAATGAATGCAATATTTGCCACATTGAAATGCATAAATATTGAATTTGAATATTCAATTAAATTGAAATATAATTTTAAAGCCAAATGAAATTATTCATTCAATTTGTTTATTACAAATTCAAAATGATTTAAGCTAAATTAAATATCCAAATACAAATAAAAAATTATGGAATTCAAATACAATTGCTGTTGGCACTGAAATCGCTCCATAGCTTTGTATCTCGTGGAGAAAAAACATGTAAAGCCTGTATACACTGAGTGTACAAAACATTTCCATGACATAGACTGACCAGGGGAATCCAGTGAAAGCTATGATCCCCTATTGATATCATCTGTTAAATCTACTTCAGTCAGTGTAGATGAAGGGAGAAGACAGGTTAAAGAAGGATTATTTTCAGAGAAACATGGATTGTGTATGTGTGCCGTTCAGAGGGTGAAAGGGCAAGACAAAATATTTAAGTGTCTTTGAACATGGTATGGTAGTAGGTGCCAGGTGCACTGGTGTAAGTGTGTCAAGAACTGCCACGCTGCAGTGTTTTCCACGCTCAACAGTTTCCCGTGTGTATTGAGAATGGTCCACCAGGACCTCCCGAGTGGCGCAGTGGTCTAAGGGATGTGCTTGTCCCATCGCGCACTAGCGACTCCTGTGGCGGGCCAGATGCAGTGCATGCTGACATGGTTGCCAGGTGTACAGTGTTTCCTCTGACACATTGGTGCGGCTGGCTTCCGGGTTCAGTGGGCATTGTGTCAAGAATTAGTGCGGCTTGGTTGGGTTGTGATTCGGAGGATGCACGGCTCTCGACCTTCGACTCTCCCGAGTCCGTACGGGAGTTGTGGCAATGAGACAAGACTGTAACTACCAATTGGATGCCACAAAATTTGGGAGAAAAAGGGGGCAAAAAGAAAAGAAATGTCCACCAACCATTGGACATCCAGCCAACTTGACACAACTGTGGGAAGCATTGGAGTCAACATGGGCCAGAATCCCTGCGGTATGCTTTTTACACCTTGTAGTCCATGCACTGACGAATTCAGGCTGTTCTGAGGGCAAAAGGGGATGCAACTCAATATTAGGAAGGTGTTGCTAATGTTTTGTTCACTCAGTGTAAATTCACATATGTACTTTTTGTATTGACATCACATGACTTCCAAACTCCAATGTACTTTATGCACCAAAAGGGATTAGGCCCTAAATACTCCAGTGCCTTTTTATTAAACCTGTAATGGACACCCCAAAACATGTTTTAATTCTTTAAATTATAGAATTTGTAAACTATGGTAAAAATCCACTCAGCGGCCCCCCAAAGCTGTTTCAGAAGCTTCTCGTCATTCCACAGCTGGCTACAACATTATCCTGAATCATGTTCATTCGGCACAAAACCTAAGATAACAAACCTAGACTTGTCCAATAAGAAATGCAAATTTTACTTTTGCGTTGCAGAACATTTTCAAACATTTTCCTAATGAACACGACCATACTCTTGTTGTTTGATTCATCCTGGTTGGAAATGGCTTCTATGTTTGGCTTTGCTGCCTCGACACTGAAATGTTGACAATCCTCTCAGCCCTACCCCATATGCCTCATTCTTGGATGTGGCATGACAACTTAACTTAGGCACCATCCCAAAACATTGCTGTTCGTCCCCCATTCAAAGAATCTTGGCGTATTTTATTTGTTTATTTCAAATATAATTTCCTTTTCTTCTCCTTTTCCCTCCCTTCTCCGATTCTCCTATTCCCTTTCCCAATTTCATTTGGTTTTTGTTATTGTCATTCCTGTTGTGTAGAAAAGCTGCGTTCAGGGCCAGCTCAGAGAGACATCTATGCAGAGAGCTCAAACCAGTCATACCATAACGGTTATCTACGCTCAGGTGGGTGCTACCGGGAATCTGCTTTCAGGTGTCATGACTGGTTTTTTTATGAGTGTTTTCAAGGGTGTCATTGTTCCTGATTATTCAGGAATTCCAGTTTTTCTGCCTTTATTCTCTTCATGAACTCAGCAAAAAAAGAGATGTCCCTTTTTCAAGACCCTGTCTTTCAAAGATAATTCATAAAAATCGAAATATCTTCATTGTAAAGGGTTTAAACCATTTCACATGCTTTTTCAATGAACCATAAACAACTAATGAACACGCACCTCTGGAATGGTCGTTAAGACACTAACAGCTTACAGACGGTTGGCAATTAAGGACACAGTTATGAAAACTTAGGACACTAAAGAGGCCTTTCTACGGACTTTGGAAAAGCACCAAAAGAAAGATGCCCAGGGTCGCAGCTCTTCTGTGTGAACGTGCCTTAGGCATGCTGCAAGGAGGCATGAGGACTGCAGATGTGGCCTGGGCAATAAATTGCAATGTCCATACTGTGAGACGCCTAAGACAGCGCTACAGGGAGACAGGACGGACAGCTGATCGTCCTCGCAGTGGCAGACCATGTGTATCAACACCTGCACAGGATCGGTACATCCGAACATCACACCTGCGGGACAGATACAAGATGGCAAAAACAACTGCCCGAGTTACACCAGGAACACACAATCCATCCATCAGTGCTCAGACTGTCCGCAATAGGCTGAGAGAGGCTGGACTGAGGGCTTGTAGGCCTGTTGTAAGGCAGGTCCTCACCAGACACCACCGGCAATAACGTTGCCTATGGGCACAAACCCGCTGGACCAGACAGGACTGGCAAAAAGTGCTCTTCACTGACGAGTCTCACCAGGGGTGATGGTCGGATTTGCGTTTATCGTCGAAGGAATGAGCATCACACCCAGGCCTGTACTCTGGAGCGGTTTGGAGTTGGAGGGTCCTTCATTGTCTGGGGCGGTGTGTCACAGCATCATCGGACTGAGCTTGTCATTGCAGGCAATCTCAATGCTGTGCGTTACAGGGAAGACATCCTCCTCCCTCATGTGGTACCCTTCCTGCAGGCTCATCCTGTCATGACCCTCCAGCATGACAATGCCACCAGCCGTACTGCTCGTTCTGTGCGTGATTTCCTGCAAGACAGGAATGTCAGTGTTCTGCCATGGCAAACGAAGAGCCCGGATCTTAATCCCATTGAGAACGTCTGGGACCTGTTGGATCTGTTGGACCCCCCCCCCCCCCCCCCTCACACACACAGAAATGTCTGGGAACTTGCAGGTGCCTTGGTGGAAGAGTTGGGTAACATCTCACCGCAAGAACTGGCAAATCTGGTGCAGTCCATGAGGAAGAGATGCACTGCAGTTCTTTATCTGGTGTTGCCACCAGCTGCATTCTGACTGTTACTTTTGATTTTGATTCCCCCTTTGTTCAGGGACACATTGTTCCATTTCTGTTCGTCACATGTCTGTGGAACTTGTTCAGTTTATGTCTCAGTTGTTGAATCTTATGTTAATACATATATTTACACATGTTAAGAATGCTGAAAATAAACGCAGTTGACCGTGAGAGGACATTTCTTTTTATGCTGAGTTTACATCATTGAAATTGATCTACCTCCAAACCAATATCCTACTTTTCCTGACTTTTCCTGTTTTTTCTTATTTCATCTTTCACGAAGTCTTAGACTAAATCAGGCCTCCATTGATGGGACATTAGCTCACGCATAGCTTAATTAAATGTCCTAACCTCTGTCCTAACCTCTGTCCTAACCTCTCCTAACTGCTCTTGGCAGTAAGTGGAGCCGTACCCAAAAAGAGGGACTCCCTGACTACTCACTCCAGTCACTCCCTCCCACGACCAAAGCATACGCCCAAAAAAACCTTGCCGGCAGGTCACGGGGGCCTCCAGCGCTCCCCCAGCTTCATTGGGCCCTCCAGCAGTCACACACAGCACAGACTGGTCCCCCAGTCCAACAAAAACAAGGTGAGACCCAGATCGTCTTTCCTCAACTAACTACACATCTAGCCAAGATTCCAGGGCCCATATTAATAGTGTCTCAGAGTAGGAATGCTGATCTAGGATCAGTTCCTCCCTCTCCATGTAATCTTATTCATTATGCTCTAAAATGAATAACTGATTCTAGACTAGCACTATAGCCATGGACTATAAAGAAAAACATGATAATAAAAGAACATCTCCAGTCTATATCCATTTTTATTGAAGGAAGACAACATTGACAAACCTAAGAAAAGAGGAGAATCATCATCACAAGAGATTAGCTTGTTGAAAATCGTAACCAAATCTGAAGTTATGGTTCTTTTTGTTATAGAGTAAAACGGGCAACCGGCAAAACTGTAAACCCACCACCACTCCCACATCCATGTCCCCACTGAAGAAGAGGGATATGAAGAACTTGAAGAATGTGGACAGCAAGCTTGCCAACCTCATCCTCAGCGAGATCATAGACAGGTGAGAGACAATGATTTGGAGTGTCTTGTGTATTATTCACTGGACATAAAGCATGTGCTTTGCAAGGTGCCTCAGTTTGGAACGCAATAGACGTTGACTGCTTGATGTGGGTCATGTTCAGTAGGGCGCAAAGATGTAACACTTTTTATAATGTTTTGATCCAGCCTGCCTGTTTCAGTCTGTCTTTGCTGTTGAATTAACACAACCCAACCCAAGCAGAGTTGAGTTGAGTATGTCTATATTTCTGTATGGGAATCAGCATTCAGACCAGTCGTGTGTGTGTGTGTGTGTGTGTGTGTGTGTGTGTGTGTGTGTTCCAGTGGCTCATCTGTGAGGTTTGAGGACGTTGCTGGCCAGGAGCTGGCTAAGCAGGCACTACAGGAAATAGTCATCCTGCCTGCACTAAGACCAGAGGTGAGATTAGAGAGGAACAGCAACTCACTGGTCCATGGAGTGATGGCCAAAAGTTTTGAGAATGACACATTAATTTCCACAAGGTTTGCTGCTTCAGTGTGTTTAGATATATTTCTTAGATGTTACTATGGAATACTGTAGTATAATTACAAGCATTTCATAAGTGTCAAAGGCCTTTTTATTGACAATTACATGAAGTTCATGCAAAGAGTCAATATTAGCATTGTTGACCCTTCTTTTTCAAGACCACTGCAATCCGCCCTGGCATGCTGTCAATTAACCTCTGGGTCACATCCTGACTTATGGCAGCCCATTCTTGCATAATCATTGCTTTGAGTTTGTCAGAATTTGTGGGTCCTCAATGGGATTAAGGTCTGGGGAGTTTCCTGGCCATGGACCCAAAATATCAATGTTTTGTTCCCCAAGCCACTTAGTTATCACCTATGCCTTATGGCAAGGTGCTCCATCATGCTGGAAAAGGCATTGTTTGTCACCAAACTGTTCCTGGATGGTTGGGAGAAGTTGCTCTCACATGATGTATTGGTACCATCTTTATTCATGGCTGTGTTCTTAGGTTATTTTGGCTGAGAAGCAACCCCACACATGACTGGTCTCAGGATGCTTTACTGTTGGCATGACACAGGACTGATGATAGCGCTCACATTGTCTTCTCCAGACAAGCTTTTTTCCAGATGCCCCAAACAATCAGAAAGGGGATTCATCAGAGAAAGTGACTTTACCCCAGTCCTCATCAGTCCAATCCCTGTACATTTTGCAGAATATCAGTTTGTCCCTGATGTTTTTCCTGAAGAGAAGTTGCTTCTTTGCTGCCCTTCTTGACACCAGGCCATCCTCCAAAAGTCTTCGCCTCACTGTGCGTGCAGATGCACTCACACCTGCCTGCTGTCATTCCTGAGCAAGCTCTGTACTGGTGGTGACGCGATCCTGCAGCTGAATCAACTTTAGGAGACGGTCGCTTGCTGGACTTTCTTGGGCACCCTGAAGCCTTCTTCACAACAATTGCAAGTTCTTGATGATCTGATAAATGATTGATTTAGGTGCAACCTTACTGGCAACAATATCCTTGCCTCTGACGCAATGATGATGACACATGTTTCCTCGCAGGTAACCATGGTTGACAGAAGAAGAACAATGATTCCAAGCACCACCCTCCTTTTGAAGCTTCCAGTCTGTTATTCGAACTCAATCAGAATGACAGAGTGATCTCCAGCCTTGTCCTCGTCAACACGAAGTGTCTCAGAGTATGAGTGCTGATCTAGGATCGGTTTCGCCTTTTCAATCATAATGAATAAGGGGGAGGGGGCGTGGATACGAGTAAATGTGTTCAAGCTTTATAGGAGAGCCTATTTTGTTGTTCAACTGGGATTTTCTTTATTTTGGCACACCGGTGCACCTAGAAAAATAATCAGGCAGCTAATAATTGTTGTAATGGTTAGGCTTCGCTGTACCACTGTTTCCATGTGCCATTGAGAAAAAAGCTTTTGGTTGCACCATTACTACAATCGTTGTGATCATATTACTGGTGCTACGTTTTTTCGTCTATTGCACATTGGCGCTGCAGCTGGATGCACCTCCTTTGGCGAGGCAGTATTTTACATTCATAGACCATGTCGCGAGCCATTCTTCAAACGATTCGCGGGCGATTAACACCATGTTCAGTCATGTTACGACAACAGTGGTATGCCTGATTACCAACAACGATGAGGTGAGAGCCCTGGCAGAGTGGTGCCAGGAAATATTGATGGGGTCGCAGTGGAGAGGGTCAGTATGCAGCATCACTGACAACCTGAAATGGTCCCTTCACACAGACGGCGTGGTGAAGAATGCGCAACAGCACTAATTCGTCTTGGCCCCTAGGGTCCTCACAAACTTCTAGAGATGGACCATTGAGAGCATCTTGTCGTGCTGTATCACTGCCTGGTACGGCAATTGCACCATCCACTGGGCTCTCCAGAGGGTGGTGCGATGAGCCCAATGCATCACCGGGGCCCTGCTGCCTGGCCTCCAGGACATCTACAGCACCTGGTGTCACAGAAAGGCCAAAAAGATCAAGGACCTCAGCCACCCGAGCCACAGCCTGTTCACTCCACTACCATCTAGAAAGCCGGAGACCGTACAGGTGTATCAAAGCTGGGGCAGAGAGACTGATAAACAGCTTCTATCTCCAGGCCATCAGACTGTTAAACAGTCACCACTAGCTGGCTTCTGCCCAGTACCCTGCCCTGAACCTTAGCCACTGTTCTAGCCGGCTACCACCTAGTACTCTGCTCTGCACCTTAGTGACTGCTGTCCTACTGTATGTACATAGTCATTGAACACTGGTCACTTTAGTAATGTTTACGTGCTGTTTTACCCACTTTACACTATGTATTTCTCTGTAAACAAATTAACAACAGACTTTCTGCATGCTTATAGAGAGGGGCACTCAACATGTACTGCACTGACACAAATGACGATTGGTTGAAAGAAATTGAGAATAAGAAGATTGTGGGAGCTGCACTGTTAGATTTCAGTGCAGCCTTTGATATTATTGGTCATAACCTGTTGAAAAAAACATATGTGTTATGGCTTTTCAACCTCTGCCATATCGTAGATTCAGAGCTATATTACAGCTTTGGAAAAAATTAAGAGACCACTGCAAAATGTACAATTTATGTGTTTGTTTTATTCTATAAACTACTGACAACATTTCTCCCAAAGCATTTATTTGCAGAAAATTACAACTGGTCAAAATAACAAAAAAGTGCCGTGTTGACAGACCTTGAATAATGCAAAGAAAATAAGTTGATATTCATTTTTAAACAACACAATACTAATGTTTTAACTAAGGAAGAGTCCACCAATATTTGGTGGAATAACAGCTTTCATGCGTCTTGGCATTAAACACAGCATGTGTGTCCATGTGTGCGGCGCGGCACCTTCTGCTCTTCATTGTAATCAGAGGGCTGATATAAATACTCTGCACGCCAGTCACTCTTCGCTAAGAGTTGAGGAGAGACTGACTGCATCACTTCTTTTTATAAGAAACATTTAATGTGTTGAAAATCCCAAATTGTTTGCATAGTCAACTTACACACAGCTCTGACACACACATTTATGCCACCAGGGTTCTTTTCACAGTCCCCAAATCCAGAACATATTCAAGAAAGTGTACAGTATTATATAGAGCCCTTTATTGCATGGAACTTCCTTCTATCATTTATTGGTCAAATAAACAGCAAATCTGGTTTCAAAATGTATGTAGTTCTGTCCTTGAGCTGTTCTTGTCTATTGATGTTCTGTATTATATCATTCTGTATTATGTTTCATGTTTGGTGTGGACCCCAGGAAGAGTAGCTGCTGCTTTTGCAACAGCTAATGGGGATCCTAATAAAATACCAAATACAATAAATGTTACATCAGTAATTTATTGATTCCGATAGGCTATGTATTGCTCTGTAATTTTGAACTTCATGACTATGAAACAAGTGCTGAGTAGATGTTGCTTTTTCAAGTTGTTTACAGGCTTGAGGGCTCCAGCACGAGGCCTTCTGCTCTTCGGTCCTCCTGGCAACGGAAAGACGATGCTGGTGAGTGTGGTGCAGTAACATTTGGTATTGGCAAGAGACCCAATGAGAAATGATTAGTAGAGTGGGTCTTGGTTGGGCTCACAAAGACCACGAGTGACCATGAAATACCTTAACCATTGTCATAGAAAATGCACAAAACGATACATTTGCAAAATATTTATAATACAAGACTAATATAATACTTAGAATATAGACAGTGGATCGAGTCCTTTCACTGGATTAGATGGTTTTGAAATCCTCTAACTGCAAGAAGCTTTGTCCAAGAGTAGAATAGGCCTAAATGTGTAAGTACATATTTATTTATTTTACATGGTGGTGCTTTGACAGTGACTACTGAGTACTATGACTGATAGGCAATTGATATTGTGTTTTTCTTTCATACAAAATTGCCTTATCCATCATAAATGTAGTTTTAGCATCTCCCAAAATGTGTCTGACCTGCATTAAAACAAACGGTGATTCTATAGAGCAGGAATATGGATACGCTGTTATCAAATTTAAAACAAAGTGAACTGAAGAAAACAAATGAATTTAAGGATTATAGAGCATTTATTTTCAAATATTTAAAAATACGTATAATGTTCTGCATTTTACATTTTAGCTATTTTTTTTTTTTACTGATAGGCTAAAGCAGTGGCCATGGAGTCCAACGCCACATTCTTCAACATAAGTGCAGCCAGCTTGACCTCGAAATATGTGAGTACATTATTAGCGTAAAGATCTCTTTGCACTTTAATTTGTTACATTTTTACATGTCTTTGCATGTTAGTTACTTCGCAGATGCTCTTATCCAATGCAACTTTAGTCAGTGCATTCAACTGAGTTTTTTTAGTAGGAGAAAAAAAAACATATCAGTCATTTCAAGTAGACCCTTGTAGAAAAAGTCACTCACTATTCAGAGTTCACTCGCTATTCTTTTGGTCTTTCCCTGTAGGTGGGGGAGGGAGAGAAGCTGGTGCGAGCTCTGTTTGCCGTCGCCAGAGAACTGCAACCCTCGATCATCTTCATAGGTAACGTTTTACTTAGAAGAATACATAACTGCAATGAACTGGTCAAGAAAGTACGTAATGATAATGATGTTTCATTACCTGGAATCTAATAATAAGCACAGATATTGGCAAGACTTTGCTATTGAATAACTGATGGAAACGGAGAGTGCGACTATGCATAGAATATATATATATATATTTTTTTAAATACGAGGATAATGGAACCCTTCCATTCAGATTGTGTCTACTATTACTTACCCCCACACAGATGAGATCGACAGTCTACTCTGTGAAAGGAGAGAGGGAGAGCATGATGCCAGCAGACGACTGAAGACAGAGTTCTTGATTGAATTTGATGGGGTAAGGAGGTCTCCCGTGTGTGTGTTTCTGCGCATGCACGCGTCCATGTTCCAGTGTTCATTTTTGTCACTTGTTTTTAGTTTTGTTTATGAGCGTGTGTGCAATGTTTGTCCCTGAAGGATTTCTGTCTGGATCCTGCATCCGGTCATGTCTGTTTAAGGGCTAGTAACAAGCATTTCGCTGCACTCGCTATAACATCTGCTAAACTGTATGCACCCAATGAACTTAGATTTTTTTTTGTCTTGTCCATATCCTGTATAAATATTTGGCCTCTTCCACATTAAATCTGTCCAAGAGATGCCATGTCTTCGGAAAGTATTCAGACCCCTTGACTTTTTCCACATTTTGTTACGTTTCAGCCTTAAACCATTTTAGAATAAATAAAACAAATTCCTCAGCAATCTACACACAATACCTTATTTACAGAGGTATTCGAACCCTTTGCTATGAGACTCGAAATTGAGCTTAGGTGCATCCTGTTTTCATTGATCATCCTTGAGATGTTTCTATAACTTGATAAAGGGAAAGGGGGAAACCTAGTCAGTTAGAGTCCACCTGTGGTAAATTCAATTGATTGGACATGATTTGGAAAGGCACACAACTGTTTATATGAGGTCCCACAGTTGTTAGTGCATGTCAGAGAAAAAAGCAGGCCATGAGGTCAAAGGAATTGTTCGTTAATGCTCCGAGACAGGATTGTGTTGAGGCACAGCTCTGGGGAAGGGTACCAAAACATTTCTGCAGCATTGAAGGTCCCCACGAACACAGTGGCCTCCATCATTCTTAAATGGAAGAAGTTTGGAACCAAACTGAGAAATTGGGGAAGGGCCTTGGTCAGAGAGGTCCCTAGAGAGGTCTAGAGTTCCTCTGGGGAGAT
Organism: Oncorhynchus kisutch; assembly: GCF_002021735.2. NCBI lineage: Eukaryota > Metazoa > Chordata > Actinopteri > Salmoniformes > Salmonidae > Oncorhynchus > Oncorhynchus kisutch. The sequence goes on from NC_034174.2 coordinate 61,188,296, forward strand.
GGGAGAAACTATCAGAAGGACAGCCATCTCTGCAGCACTCCACCAATCAGGCCTTTATGGTAGTGTGGCCAGACAGAAGCCACTCCTCTGTAAAATGCACATGACAGCCCGCTTGGCGTTTGCCAAAAGGCACCTAAAGACTCTGAGACCATGAGGAACAAGATGCTTTAGTCTGATGAAACCAATATTGAACTCTTTGGCCTGAATGTCTGGAGGAAACATGGCACCATCCCTACGGTGAAGCATGGGGGTGGCAGCATCAGGCTGTGGGAATGTTTTTCAGCGGCAGGGACCGGGAGACTAGTCAGGATCGAGGGAAAGATGAACAGAGCAAAGTACAGAGAGATCCTTGATGAAATCCTGCTCCAGAGCACTCAGGACCTGGGGCGAAGGTTCACCTTCTAACAGGACAATGACCCTGGGCACACAGCCTAGACAACGCAGGAGTGACTTTAGGACAAGTCTCTGAATGTCCTTGAGTGCCCCAGCCAGAGCCATGAACCCAATCGAACATCTCTGGATAGACCAGAAAATAGCTGTGCAGAGACGCTCCCCATCCATCCTGACAGAGCTTGAGAGGATCTGCAGAGAAGAATGGGAGAAACTCCCCAAGTACAGGTGTGCTAAGCTTGTAGCATCATACCCACGAAGACTTGATGCTGAAATCGCTGCCAAAGGTGCGATTGGTCTGAATGGTCTGAATACTTGATAGTGATATTTCATTTCATTTTTTGTTGTTGTTGTCAATATGGGGTATTGGGGATAAAACTATTTAATCCATTTTAGAATAAGGCTGTAAATTAACAAAATGTGGATAAAGTCAAGAGGTCTGAATACTTTCCATAGGCAACTGTGTAGCTGCCAATAATATTTATTTGGGTGTGTGTTTAGGTGCAATCTGGTGGGGATGAACGGGTGTTGGTGATGGGAGCCACCAACAGGCCTCAGGAGCTGGACGAGGCTGTTCTTAGGTACTGTAGGCCAGTGTGGCTGGGGATGTCCAGTTTGTTTTAATAAGCCAGGGTTGTATTCAGTAGGACACAGGCTATTGCAATGGAAGACATGCAAATTGTTTAGGTAGTAACTCCCTAACTGTTTCATACGTTTTTGTATGCCTAATGAACACAACCCAGGTTGACTTTTGAGTGAGGTCTCTCTGCCACAAGGTAGCACTATTAAGGGGCAACTTTGCCACATTTAACATTTGGTTTGTTATTATGAAGTATTTAGTGATGTCATACACACAGTTTTAGTGTATTTTTATGATTTCATGACTATTGACTGTTTAGTGATGAGCAAAACTGGAAATTGCTTCTCTGTGATGTTTTCTAGCAGGATCCCTCAGATGACTAATAAAATAATGATGAACAGTTATTTTCAGCTATCTATATAACATGTCTGAAGTTTCCTGATGTTATTGGAACTCCCTGCTATATGTTTCTCTGGTTATCTTCGTCTAATACAGACATGGGCAACTGGCGGCCAATACATGTTTTGTATTTTTATATAGTATATATTTTTAGGAACTCAGTCTGGATCTCAATTTACTGTCATAACAAATGTTGTTCTAACAGGCCTACATGTTGGTTGGACATTTGTTTAAGACAGTTGCTAAGATTAAACTTGACTGTTATTGTTGGAATCACTATTTCCGATGTTGAAGTTGGGTTAGCTAGTATGCTAGCTAACCATCAGATACGGTAACTTATGGTTGGCATTCGTTAGCATCTACATTTGAATAATTTTTGAGTGTAATGCAGTTGATTGGTGACAATGACATTAACCTATATTCAGGATGATATTCATGCAAGCCAAAAGGCTCATGACATAAGCTTCATCTAGGATTGCTAGCCAGGTAAGCTAACAGCAGACTGGGAAGAGCATTGCATCATGGGAGGTGAAATGCACCTTGGGACTTGTTTACCTTTCTTCATACCTTTTCATATTTTCTTACTTTTGAAAAAAAATCTGCATTGTTGGTTTAGGGCTTGTAAGTAAGCATTTCACGGTTAGGTTTACACCTGTTGATTTCGGTACATTTGACAAATAAAATGTGATTTGAGTATACTGTATACAGTCCTTTTCAAAATGATGGATAAAAAAATCCTTAAAAATCCTCCTTTAATCTGTCTCCTCCCCTTCATCTACACTGATTTAAGTGGATTTAACAAGTGACATCAATAAGGGATTAAAGCTTTCACCTGGTCAGTCTGTGTCATGGAAAGAGCAGATGTTCCTAATGTTTTGTGCACTCAGTGTATCCTAGCAGCATAATAACTGGTTATAAAGTGGTGGAATTGTCCTTCAAGTCTTCAAGGCTTACCCAATGGTAACACATTCTCAAACTGTTTCAATTCACAGGCGATTTGCAAAACGGGTGTATGTGGCTTTACCAACAGAAGACGTATGTTAAGAAACCTATTAATTCCATTTACAATTGTAGCCATACAGTAAACAAATCATATTCCTCATGCAATTTCCCTGCAAAAATGTATACAATTGTGTGTTGTGTATAGACCCGGCTAAAACTGGTCAAGAACCTTTTAGGGAAGCACGGGAATCCTCTCACACAGAAAGAACTGTCCCAGCTTGCCAGGTAAACTGACTTGGAAACAGACCTAATATGTTATGTACTTTTAGATATCCTTTACCATGGTTTGAATGAACTTTGTACAATAGGTAGTTGATAGAGCTATAGATATAGCAATAGATCATGATATCCATCTATCTTTATAATATAGAATGTTTTGTTCTCTGTCATCCTTTCAAAATGATGGATAAATAAAGAGATACCAATCATGTATAAAGAAGAATAGAGACATAATGGTATATTTTAAATGTTTGCTATCTCTTTCTGCTTTCAGAATCACATACAGACAAAGAGATAGTGATAGGCATTGAGATCTATATACAGTCACGTCTAAAATGATTGGAAACCTTGATAAAGATGAGCAAAACTATATTCTTGTATATAATTGCGCAGAGAAAGAGATTTTGTTTAACAAGTAATCTAAAAAAAAAGATAGGCGTCAATTATTGGCACCCCTGTTTTCAGTACTCTGGCACCCTCCCCTTGCAAGGATAATGGTACTGAGCCTTTTTCTCAAATGTTTTATGAGATTGGAGAACACATACAGAATCTTTCCAGATCCTTGATATCCTTTGGTCTGCGCTTATGGACTGCCCCCTTCAATTCAAACCACAGGTTTTCAATGGGGTTCTCAGTTCGGAGACTGAGATGGCCATTGCAAAATATATTTTTCTGGTCAATTAACCATTTCATTGTGGATTCTGATGTGTGCTTGAGGTTATTGCTTGGGGTTATAGTCTTGGTGGAATATCCACTTACGGCGAAGTTTCAGCCTCCTGGCATAGGCAACCAGATTTTTTTTTAATGTCCTGGTAGTTGCTCCAGTTCACGATGCCGTTGACCTTAACAAGGAACCCAGGACCAGTGGAAGTACAACAGGCCCATAACATCCAAGATCCCCCACCATATTTTACCATAGGTATTAGTAGTTAGATAGTTACTTATCAGGATATTCTTTTTGACAATATCGCAACATGTTTGTGCTAGTTGGCTGTAACTGCACCAAAAGTCCAGTATTTTTCCTTCACAGCTTGTTCTCCATCTTCTTTTTAAATAGGGAGCCAATTTGTTTTCATCACTTATTTCTATGACTGATCAAAATTTGTTTCCTCAAGCCTCTCTCATGTCACTCTGCAGCAGACATGTTGTGAGCAATATGTTTGGACCATGGAATTGCAATAAAGTCACAGTATTGAATCGCAATACATGTAGAATAGTGACAATCGCAATGCATATTGTCGGCACCATAGCAACTGTTTCCAATCCCAGTGCCCTTTAGCAAACTCCAGGAGTTTATATTATTTGGTTGCTCTCAATAAAGGCTATTCTTTCTGGCAACCCTTCCAAAGAGCCTATTGGCATGGAGGTGGCGTCTAATTGTAGATTTGGAGACTTGGTGACCCTAAGATGTGACTAAGTTCTGTAATTTTCCAACTTTGGCCCTTGAATATTCTTTACCTCCCGAACTATCTTCCTTACTGTGTGTGGGGACAAGATACACTTTTGTCCAATACCAGGCAAGTTTACTGCTGTTCCAGTGGTTTGAAACGTCTTAATTGATACCCTAAAAGTTTTTGTTTTTTTTGCTATTTTTTTGTACCCATTGCCTGACTTTGATGTTCAACTACCATTTGTCGCATTTTTGTTTGCGAATTTTCCCATGGTGATGGATGACAAAGGGATTTTACATGCGTGTTACCTCCTTGTTATACCCCAGTGAAACAGGAACCCAGAATATAGTTCCTTAAAATTTGATTAATTTAAAAAAGTAGAATGTAAATGCAGATCAGAATTAATAGTTAGGGTTGCCAATAATTTTGATACCTGTCTTAAATAATATGTATATATTACTTGTTAAACAAAATCTAGCAATTGTATTAGTATAAAATAATATAAATAACAACTGGAGCCTATTTGCTCATCTTTATCAATGGTGACAATAATTTTGTAACTGTCTGTATAGAGATCTAAGATGTAGATAAAGATATTGTGGTATAATGGAAATACTTGGTGTATGTGTAATCCTTGCAGAATGACAGAAGGCTACTCTGGCAGTGACCTGACCTCGCTGGCCAAAGATGCGTCCCTCGGTCCCATCCGAGGTAAGCAGCACAATTCATTCAAACCTTTGAATCGATACAGCAATTGGTCTCTTTAAAAACGTGTCTAATTGTCTCCTAATGCAATCTCTTTCAATTCTCAGAGTTGCGTCCAGAACAAGTCAGGAACATGGCCGCAAACGAGGTACGTTTACACTATTCACTGTATACATCACACTAAGGCTCAATAAATTAAAAAAACACTTCGACCAATCAACCACCTGTATCCAAACTGCCATCAATATTCCAAAATTCAAAACCCATTTGCGAGCATTATCTCCTTCTGCGACCTGTTTTGTAGCATGATACGCTATGAAACACGGGCAGACAGACGCACACTTGTAAAAACAAAACGGCATCTCTCTACTCAAGCACAAAAAAGCACCAAAGCAACTTGCCAGTTGACTTAGCCTGCCTGCTCATAGTGCCTGCTAGCTAGTTCTAACAGCTAGCTTCACTGACAAACACGGGGATGGAACCTAACAAGCTAGTGATTTTGGGCACTGATAAACAGTGTGTAGCTTGTCCTTTTAATTACAGCTTGCTGATAATGTTGTCGACAGTTTGTAGAACCGCATGTTTCTCTAAACACTGTCGGGGCAGCTGACCGCAGCAGACTCTATACTGCACTAACTAGTTTATGCTCTTTTTAAAACTTCAAAAATACTACTCCTTCAAGCACAAAATTTAAATTAAATGATCATCTTAGATTCATTCTGACTATTTTGAGGGCAAAGTAGTAGTGGCCATGTTGTTGCTAGGTAACGGGTTAAGATTCATGGATAGAAGTTGATGTCAAGGGCGCCGAGTCGGCACCGTATGCCCAGTTGGTAAAGAAGCTGCCAACGGGTTTAGTGGAGCCTTCGTAGACTCAACAACTAGCAATTGAGATTGACACGTGAACGCGCATGTTGAGTGATAATGTTCAGTTTGAGATTCAGTGGCTAGTTGTTGACTACAGAGTTGACTACAGAGTTCAGTTTGAGATTCAGTGGCTAGTTGTTGACTACAGAGTTGACTACAGAGTGGTCATCCTGTGCCAACATGGTGCCCTTGGCAGCAAGTTCTACCTATGAATCTTGGTGTGTTATTTATTAGAGCATATTTGGGGCTGGGTGATATTTGGGAAAACCTATTCCGTAATATGCTACTCCAAATATCTGATATTATCTCACCTGTAATTCCATACTGTGCTATTTTTGTGCTTATTGATTATAGTCACGTTCTCATAAATGCCATACAAGTTTTATTAACTTTTATTGAAAAGTGACGTAAAAACACTAAACAACCTTAATACAGCATCTAGAGACATCACCTTAACCTTTTGATACTGTAATGAAACAGCAGGGAGCAGGTCTCGAACCCTCGACCTTCTAGCCCGAAGTCCAGCGCGCTATCGACTGTGCCACAAAAGCATGCTCGAGCGGCAGAGTCGATATCCGCGCTTATAAACCCAGGGTCATTACACTACTCCCTCCTTTCAAAGAGCGCACCCTCGCGCTAGCTTGCGACTCAACATGTTATAGGAACGCGCTCACCGGCCAAGCACATGCACTGTCGTGGATGCAAGGTCCGATCCCACTTCTGACACCAATGTAATGAAACAGCAGGGAGCAGGTTTTGAACCCTCGACCTTCTAACCCGAAGTCCAACTCGCCATCGACTGTGCCGCAAAAGCATACTCGAGTGGCAGAGTCGATATCCGCGCTTATAAACCCAGGGTTGTACAATACAATAATTTCTTAATTTGTCGCAGAGGCCAGGGTTTGAGTTAATAATTGCTGGGGTTGAGTGTGCTGACTCAACCCTTGTTAAGGCCCCTGGCACACCAGACACGACCAGAGCAGACTGAGCATTTGATCCCTCAAGTCGTTAGATGCAGGGACTAGGGTGGGAATTGCCCCTTCGCTAAGCCCGCCCCAGAATTTTGTGCTCCATTGGATAGCAACAGTCACTAACCAGAATCCAGTCCGACCAGCTCACATTTGAAATGCTAGGAAGCCGATGACTGCAGTGGCAAAAACAGAGTTTTCATCAACAAATAAATGGCTAAATAATTTATCAGTGCACTTACGATTGTGATTCCTGAAATGCAGAGCCTGTTGGACTAGTTTTCGAATCTGAAATTATACTTTTGTTCCATTGTTTGCTAGCTGTGCTTGCCACCATTGAAAAGCCAGTGAATTATAACTTGTTTTCTACAAATGTATGTTAGCTATATTTTGAATATAACTCATCTGCTGTCAACATCAGGATACAATTTGAACTGGAGACAGCGTCTAAGATGGCTGACCGTTGTTTTAAACATAACTGCTAACGGTTCGCATGGGCCGTGTCGTGGTTGCTGTCATCTGTTTTACAGAGCCGATAACACCTGCGCATTAGCACTCAGTGCGCACTCAATGGTGGAAAAAGTACCCAGTTGTCATACTTGAGTAAAAGTAAAGATAACATAATAGAAAATGACTCAAGTGAAAGTCACCCAGTAAAATACTACTTGAATTAAACTTTTAAACTTTGGGGATTTAAATCAACAGCACTTACGTATCAAACATAAATGTAATTTCTAAAATATACTTAAGTATCAAAAGGAGAAGTGTAAATAATTTAAAATTCCTTATATTAAGCAAACCAGACGGCAGCAAAAAAAAACGGATAGCCAGGGGAACACTCAGACATCGTGTTGGGCTATAAAAACAGATAGCCAGGGGAACACTCAGACATCGTGTTAGGCTATAAAAACAGATAGCCAGGGGAACACTCAGACATCGTGTTAGGCTATAAAAACAGATAGCCAGGGGAACACTCAGACATCGTGTTAGGCTATAAAAACAGATAGCCAGGGGAACACTCAGACATCGTGTTAGGCTATAAAAACAGATAGCCAGGGGAACACTCAGACATCGTGTTAGGCTATAAAAACAGATAGCCAGGGGAACACTCAGACATCGTGTTAGGCTATAAAAACAGATAGCCAGGGGAACACTCAGACATCGTGTTAGGCTATAAAAACAGATAGCCAGGGGAACACTCAGACATCGTGTTAGGCTATAAAAACAGATAGCCAGGGGAACACTCAGACATCGTGTTAGGCTATAAAAACAGATAGCCCGGGGAACACTCAGACATCGTGTTAGGCTATAAAAACAGATAGCCGGGGAACACGCAGACATCGTGTTAGGCTATAAAAACAGATAGCCAGGGGAACACTCAGACATCGTGTTAGGCTATAAAAACAGATAGCCAGGGGAACACTCAGACATCGTGTTAGGCTATAAAAACAGATAGCCAGGGGAACACTCAGACATCGTGTTAGGCTATAAAAACAGATAGCCAGGGGAACACTCAGACATCGTGTTAGGCTATAAAAACAGATAGCCAGGGGAACACTCAGACATCGTGTTAGGCTATAAAAACAGATAGCCAGGGGAACACTCAGACATCGTGTTAGGTTATAAAAACAGATAGCCAGGGGAACACGCAGACATCGTGTTAGGCTATAAAAACAGATAGCCAGGGGAACACGCAGACATCGTGTTAGGCTATAAAAACAGATAGCCAGGGGAACACTCAGACATCGTGTTAGGCTATAAAAACAGATTTTATCAAACAAAAGATCATTCATTGTGTAACAATGAGCATTGGAATTGCAAACAGATGAAGATCGTTAAAGGTAAACAATTTATTTTAATGCAGTTTGTGATTATGTTACGCCTGTGCTGGTTGAAATAGTTGTTTTTTATGGGGCTCTATGCTCAGATAATCGCATCGTATTCTTTCGCAGTAAATCATTTTAAAAATCTGACAACGCAGTTGGATTAGCAAGATTCTAGGCTTTCGATACATGTGAGACACTTGTATTTTCATGAATGTTTAATATGACTATTTATGTAGTGGAATTTCAGCCCGCTACCGGGTTCCGTGCTCAGATAGGTTAACTGACTTGCCTAGTTAAATAAAAAATATATAAATAAAATTGATATACTTGTAGGGCACTATTGGTGTTGAAGCTGAGCTGTACTCTATGAACCTCATTCTTATATACAATTCATCCACATTTTGTTATGTTACAGCCTTATTCTAAAATGGATTCTATCGTTTTTTCCCCCTCAATCTACACACAATGCCTCATAATGACAAAGCAAAAAAAAAACGTTTTTTTTTTATTTGTAGCATTGCAACAGGCAAGCTCAAGTATTTTTAGCATTCACAACATGCAGCATTCACAACATGCAGCATTCACAACATGCAGCATTCACAACATAGTATCTTCCATTTGTGTTGTCCATCTTACTTTAATTTTTTTTATTCCCGCACCCTCCCCCACAGGAGGCCTTTTGCCTCTTGCCAGGCCATCATTGTAAATAAGAGTTTGTTCTTAATTGATATCCTGGTAAAATAAAGGTGACTTTTTTTTATTTTTATTCTTAATGGTTGCAAAACTTTTTTCTACAGAAAACGAACGCTTCTCATTGGACAGGTGTTCCCTCACAGTTTGTCTGTTTTCCTTTGTTTGCTGTGAAAGAAAGAACCACCCTGCTGTTGTTGCCCTCTTCTTCACTGTATTGTTCTGTGCCTTTGTGCAGGTGAGGAATATCAGGTTCTCTGATTTCGTGGAGTCACTGAAGAAGATCAAAAAGAGTGTCGGACCACAGACGCTGGACCTGTATGTGCGCTGGAACAAGGACTATGGGGACACCACGGGTGCATGAGACAAGAGGGGACACACATGTAGCCTCTGTCCTAACCCTGAACCTTCATTGAGGCAGTGGATTGAAAAGTGTTTTAAACAGAGATTTTTTTTTTCATTATTGTTTTTAACTCTAAGGTCATAGGACTGTTCGAATAAACTATTTATTGTGTGTTATGATACGGCTGTTGTCTTCCAAACTATTATAGTCACAGTGATTTTATAAATAAATACATATAAATGTCCTTCAATTTGAAATTATTAATAAAAACGGTACCTTGAGATAAAGCACATATACAATGCATTTGGAAAGTATTCAGACCCCTTGACTTTTTCCACCTTTTGTTACGTTACAGCTTTTTTATTTTATTATTCCCTCGTCAATCTAAACACTACCCCATGATGACAGAGTAAAACGTGTTTTTAGAAATGTTTGCTAATTTATAAAAAAATAAAGTAAAAATATAACATTTACATAAGTATTCAGACCCTTTGTTGAAGCACCTTTGGCAGCGATTACAGCCTCGTGTCTTCTTTGGTATGACGCTACAAGCTTGGCACACCTGGATTTGGGTTAGTTTCTCCAATTCTTCTCTGCAGATCCTCTCAAGCTCTGTCATGTTGGATGGGGAGCGTCACTGCACAGCTATTTTCAGGTCTCCAGAGATGTTCGATCGGGTTCAAGTCCAGGCTCAGACTGGGCCACTCTAGGACATTCAGAGACTTGTCCCGAAGCCACTCCTGCGTTGTCTTGGCTGTGTTCTTAGGGTCTTTGTCCTGTTGGAAGGTGAACCTTCACTCCAGTCTGGTGCCAGGTTTCCTCCAGACATGATGCTTAGCAATCAGGCTAAACGGTTCAATCTAGGTTTCATCAGACCAGAAAATCTTTTGGCTAACTCCAAGCAGGCAGTCATGTGCCTTTTACTGAGAAGTGGCTTCAGTGCTGTAGAGATGGTTTTCCTTCTGGAAGGTTCTCCCATCTCCACAGAGGAGCTCTGTCAGAGTGACCGTCGGTTTCTTGGTCACCTTTCTGACCAAGGTCCTTCTCCCCCGTTTGCTCAGTTTGGCCAGGCAACCAGCTCTATGAAGAGTCTTGGTGGTTCCAAACTTCTTCCATTAAAGAATGATGGAGGCCACTGTGTTCTTGCTTCAATGCTTTTTGGTACCCTTCCCCAGATCTGTGTCTCGACACAATTCTGTCTCGGAGCTCTATGAACAACCTCATAGCTTGGTTTTTGCTCTGACATACAATGTCAACTGTGGGACCTTATTTACAGTAGACAGGTAGGTGTGAGCCTTGCCAATTCATAATTTCCAATCATTTGAATTTAACACAGGTGGACTCCAATCAAGTTGTAGAAACATCAAGGACGATCAATGGAAACAGGATACAGGGTCAGGGTCTGAATACTTATGTAAATAAGGTATCTTTTTTTATTTGGAATACATTTTCACAAAAAAATATATATTTAATTTTGTCATGGGGTATTGTGTGTAGTAGATTGACGAAAAATTTGTATTTGATCAATTTTAGCATAAGGATGTAATTTTAACTAAATGTGGGAAAAGTCAAGAGCTCTGAATACCTTTTGAATGCACTGTACATAATGTTTGTGTGTAACGTCCCTCCAACAAGAGAGGCCTTAGTCGTGTGCATGGTAGCATGGATCTGTGCCTTTTGTTTTTTGTTTCTCAAAACAAAATGGTGCTTCTTCCCTTTTCTCTGGCCATTCACCTTAGTGACAGCAGCCCTTACAAAAAAATATAGAAGTTTTGAAACTGCAGTAAAAGTGCAGTAACTGCAATCGCCTGGTATTTTTGACGGAGTAATTGCCGAATGCAGTTATTCTGCACTCTAACTGCAGTTACACTGCAAAATTACTGCAGTAAAAAAAAGTGTTATTTTGAATGCAGTATTTTTAGCATACTGCAGTTATACTGCAAATGTTTTTCTTAAGGGAGGGTTTTTAAAATGAACACTGCCTTTTTACTGAGACGCATTGGAATACTGTGCCAACATACTTGCAATCAAGACTCCAATTCAATCAATGACAAATCTGGACACCACAATGTGGCTTCTCTCAGAATGTTAACACTGTCACAGGTGTGGTTTGGCATCAATATAGAACAATGTCTGTGAAAACCGCTGATTGGGGTGTTGATTTAAACTTGATTCACACTTCCGATATAGAAAAAAAATTCTGAATTAAACCCCAATGCAGTTTAACTTTATCTGCAACTGATTTAAAAGGGGTCTTGTGTTTCCTTTGGGTAAACCAGCTTAAACTGTTTTGAGTAGCGTCCCACGGGGCCATACTGGTTGAATCAACATTGTTTCCACGTCAGTTCAATGAAATTACGTTGAACCAGAGTGGAATAGACATTGAATTGATGTCTGTGACCAGTGGGCTACTTTTACGATGTCAAACATAAATCAGGGCTTTTGTAATGCATTTGTGTAAAATATGACAGGATACTCCCTCCCACTTTACAAAGTATGTGTTTCTGTGTGTAGAAGGATTTGCTATGAATGATTCTAGCTTTATAGTATCGTGTAAGATATGTTGCAACCAGTTGCTTGGTTAACTTTTTTTACAATGCTTGTTCCGCTTGATAGTTAGAGACAGCGCACCACTACATTATTTGTTGCTTGTTTACACAAATATTTCATTGCTACATTTGGACTTCATGGTTTCAAGTGAATCGCCTATTCCCCTCAGACTCACCTCTGGACCTCGAAACCAGTTCCACTGCTTTTTTTTCATTGTTCCCCTCTAATCAGGGACTGATTTTAGACCTGCGAAACCAGGTGTGTGCAATTAATTATCAAGTAGAACAGAAAACCAGTAGGCTCTGGATCTTGTAGGATAAGAGTTGAATACCCCTGCCCTACTCTTTGAACGTAATGATGTTGTCCCACTCCAAACCAAGAGGGGGCAGCAAAAGTTAGATGGTGTGTACATTAGACTATTTGAGACATCGGAATTGTGAATGCTTATTTATTCAAGGCAACATTTTGCAGACATTTGTCCTGTACATGCTCTGGTTGTACAACTGATGTAGCTTACAACAAATTTGACATGATTGTGTGAAACCTGAGTGTGCAGACAAACTCTTTAAAAAATGAACAAACCTTGTGTCAAATGTGTTGTACAACATGAGTGTTTACAGGGCCATTGTGACTTAGAGTGATTTGGGTTTCCATGCTCTCAAAGTCTTAAAAAAATAAAATGAATAAGGACCTCATATTCAGAAATGCTTCATTCACAGCAATGCGTTACACATCGCTGAACGATATTACTATTTAAGTTATGTGTCAACTATAAATGAATGTTTCTTCAATAGCAGTTTGGAAATGTAAAGCTGGAGTGTCTGTAGAACTTATTGCCTCTGTTTTTTTAAAGGAATTATTTATTGAAGTGACGTGAAAGAATTGATTTGTATGTGTGGGAGTGCGTGTGGGAGTTTAGTACATTTATTTCTATATTTTTTTTGTTTGTTTGTGTTTCGTTGTTTGCCCTGCCTTTTCAGCATATTTACCACTTAACACCCCCCTCACTTTTATTTTGAAGGTGAGCTGCAAATTCCACTATCGTGGTTAATCCTTATTGTGGCTAGTTTCACACAGGTGTTCTCTTGATACCAAAGACAACAAAAACAGACTGGATCAAATGTGAGAAATCTTGTGCATGTTGCGTTAACTGTTTCAAGGCAGGTTCCTTAAAAACAGGGCAGCCCTGTCAAAATGAGGATGGGACTATTTAATGTTAGATCACTCAAAGAAATCTTATTTCAGAGCACAATCTAAAACTGTATGTTTCTAACTGAAACTTGTCTTATTGAAGCTTCTCCCCCAAACTATAGTTTTTGTCATTCTTTGAGATGCTCTAAATGGCAGGGACATCTCTGTCGGTCACCTCAGTTCATTTAAACATCATGCTGTATTGTTAAAATGTCAACCATCTGTGCTTGTTGAAACCCTCTATAGACCACGAAAACCATGTCCCACTTGCTTAGCTGATTTCTCAGAATTTCTGTTCGTCATTCATACAAAATGTAGCAAAATTAGGAACTCATGTGATTTTAATTGACATATACAGTGCCTTCAGAAAGTATTCACACCCCTTTACTTTTCCCACATTTTGTTGTTACAGCCTGAGTTTAAAATGGATTAAATTAGTTTTTTCCCCACTGGCCGACACACAATACCCCATAATGCCAAAGTGGAATTGTTAATTTTTTATTTTTTACTAATTAATTTAAAAAAATGAAAAGCTGAAATGTCTTGAGTCACTAAGTATTCAACCCATTTCTTATGACAAGCCTAAATCAGTTCAGGAGAAACAAGTCACATAATAAGTTGCATGGACTCACTCTGTATGCAATAATAGTGTTTAGCATGATTTTTGAATGAATACCTCATATCTGTACCCCACGCATACATTTATGCATACATCCTCTGATCCCTCAGATAATATTGCCATTGCAACTGAAAGCAGAGGAAAGTAAGAGGACAATTAATGCTATAGAAACTCTTACCAATGAGATATCTCTCGATCCTACTGAAATTAATGATACTTTTAAGAAATATTACAAAGACCTCTACACTTCCCAATCAAGCGATGATCTATCAGAGATAGATTCTTTTCTCTCCTCTCTCAACCTCCCATGCCTGTCAGAGGAAGACAGAGTGTGAACAGTTCTCAGTCCCTGAATCGTTGGAGGCCATTAAATCCTTACCTTCTAATAAATCTCGTGAGGAGGATGGTTTCCCTCCACAGTTCTACAAATAATTTAAGGAGCTGTTAGTACACTACCTTATGGAGGTACTTATAAAAGCCAAGGACCCCTGCTTTACAGAGTCTTTCTCTCAAGCATTGATTACAGTAATTCACAAGAAAGGGAAAAACCTGTAACCTGTGTAAATGGAAGGACTTGCCTCTCACTCTATAGGGTAGAATTAATGTAATTAAAATGAATATCCTGCCCAGATTTCTATATTTGTTTCAATCTCTCCCTATCCCTGTGCCCGCAGCATTCTTTTCCTCTCTTGACAAGCTGACCAGGAGGTTTATCTGGCACGGCAAATCCCCTAGGGTTGGCCTGGATAAACTGACCCTTGATTACGGTCAAGGGGGCTTAAACCTCCCTAATTTCAGAATGTACTACTGGGCTGCGCAGTCTAGATTTCTGGCTCAGAGGTTTGACAATGGTCCTTCTCCCTCATGGTTGAACATTGAAAAGTTTGAGGTAAATGATGACGCTGGGGCAGAAATGTTTTACAAATGGTACAGGAAATCTATAAAAACCATCCCAGACAATCCTTTAATTATACATTCTGTCCTGGCATGGTGCAAACTGCATGAGCTGTTCGGACGAGGGGGATTTCTTTCCCCTAAAAACCGCTCTATGGAACGATAGATTGATTCATATGTTTTTCCAGAATAGTAACTTTAGACCATGGTCTGATAAGGGGATCCCTCTTTTGGAACATTGTTATGAGGAGGGAATTCTTATGTCTTTTGAACAGATGAAACAGAAATACCTCTTGTCTAACAGGGACTTCTTTAGTTACCAATAACTATGAAATGTTATTAGGGTGACTCTCAAGGGGCAATGGAACCTACCTAAGATGTCACCTGTTGAACAACTCTGCCACGCAGACCAACCACTGTTCAAGACCATTTCCCGTGTTTACGATGCTCTTATGTCAGGACTAACACAGCCTGAGCTAGATAAACCCCAACTTAGATGGGAATAAGATCTAGGTATTAATCTTGATGAGGGTCTATGGAGTGACCTATGCAGAGGGAAAAGGTGAGAGAAGGAGAGTGCATAGAGGCTACAATGAATACAAAGTGGATGCTATGATCAGGGGTGTATTCATTCCGCCGATTCTGTTGATAAAAGTTTAGTCAACGGAAGCAAACAAGTGCCTTGAATTTGTTCAATAGAAACTCTCGTTTGCAACTGTTGGACTAATGATGACACCCTAGATAAGCTAGATACAGGCAAGAGTGTGCAAGGCGGTATTGAATGTGTCACTGTCTGTCCATGTGTCACTGTCTGTCATCTCAAATTTCTCTCTCGACCTCTTTGCACCTACATTGTTAACTTTCATTTATAGGCTAGATTGTAGCAAACTCATGATGGGTATGAGGAAAATTTGAGTATCATGTAGTAGCCTAAACCTATCGATGTTATATTGAACTGGGTGAAAGGAATATGAATGACAGTCATCCATCATGCTGTAATAGAAATAAGGCCATGCTCATGAAAAAAAAAATGGCCTCCCCCATCATCATCATCATCATCTGTCCTCTTGGACAGACTACAGAATTGGGATGGCCTCTCAGGATCAGTACTGAGCTGGTTTAAGACATATCTGACTGACAGATAACATTTTATTGCCCTGGGTGACCATGCCTCAAGAGAAATTGAGATCTCATGTGCTTTCCCTCGAGGATCGATTTTGGGCCGAATACTGTTCAGTTTATACATGTTATCCCTTGGCAGCATTATTAGGAAGCATGGTGTTCATTTTCACAGCTACTCTGATTATACAACACCTTCCTAATATTGAGTTGCACCCCCCCCCCCCCCCCCCCATACTTTAGCCTCAATTCATCAGAGGGTGGACTCTACAAGGTGTCGAAAGCATTCCACAGGGATAATGGCCCATCTTGACTCTAATGCTTCCCACAGTTGTGTCAAGTTAGCTGGATGGTGCCTAAGTTAATTTGTCTTGCCACATCCAAGAATGAGGCATATCGGGTAGGGCTGAGAGGATTATCAACATTTCAGTGTCTGAGGCAACAAAGCCAAACATAGCAGCCATGTCAAACCAGGATGAATCAAATATTTTAAAGTGTTCTGCAACGCAAAATGAAAATGAGCATTTCATATTGGACAAGTCTAGGTTTGTTATCTTAGGTTTTGTGCCGAATGAACATGACTCAGGATAATGTTGTAGCCAGCTGTGGAATGACGAGAAGCTTCTGAAACAATTTTGGGGGACCGCTGAGTGGCTTTTTACCGTAATTGACTAATTCTGTCATTTAAAGTATTAAAACATGTTTCGGGGTGTCCATTACAGGTTTAATAAAAAGGCACTGGAGTATTTAGGGCCTAATCCCTTTTGGTGCATAAAGTACATTGGAGTTTGGAAGTCATGTGATGTCAATACAAAAAGTACGTATGCGAATATACACTGAGTGAACAGAACATTAGCAACACCTTCCTAATATTGAGTTGCACCCCGTTTTGCACTCAGAACAGCCTGAATTTGTCAGGGTATGGACTCCACAAGGTGTCGAAAGCGTTCCACAAGGATGCTGGCCCATGTTGACTCTAATGCTTTCCACAATTGTGTCAAGTTAGCTGGATGTTCTTTAGGTGGTGGACTATTCTTGATACACATAGACAACTGTTGAGCGTGAAAAACCCAGCAGCGTTGCAGTTCTTGACACACTTAAACCGGTGCGCCTGGCACCAACTACCATGCCCCATTCAAAGACACATCTTTTGTCTTGTCCATTCACCCTTAGAATGGCTCACATATACACTACCGGTCAAATGTTTTAGAACACAAGGGTTTTTCTTTTCTTTTTGCTATTTTCTACAATGTAGAATAATAGTGAAGATATTAAAACTATGAAATAAAACATATGGAATCATGTTGTAACTAAAAAAAAGTGTTAAGCAAATCAAAATATATTTCATATTTGAGATTCTTCAAATAGCCACCCTTTGCCTTGATGACAGCTTTGCACAATCTTGACATTCGCTCAACCAGCTTCATGAGGTAGTCACCTGGAATGCATTTCAATTAACAGGTGTGCCTTCTTAAAAGTTCATGTGTGGAAGTTCTTTCCTTGTTAATGCGTTTGAGTCAATCAGTTGTGTTGTGACAAGATAAGGGGGTACACAGAAGATAGCCCTATTTGGTAAAATACCTAGTCTAAATTGTGGCAAGAACTGCTCAAATAAGCAAAGAGAAATGACAGTCCGTCATTACTTTAAGACATGAAGTTCAGTCAATACAGAACATTTCGAGAACTTTGAAAGTTTCTTCAAGTGCAGTTGCAAAAACCATCAAGCTCTATGATGAAACTGTCTCTCATTAGGTCCGCCATAGGAATGGAAGACTCAGAGTTACTTCTGCTGCAGAGGATAAGTTCATTAGAATTACCAGCCTCATAAATTGCAGCCCAAATAAATGCTTCAAAGAGTTCAAGTAACAGACCCATCTCAACATCAACTGTTTAGATGGGTGCGTGTGAATCAGGCCTTCATGGTCGAATTGCTGCAAAGAAAGCACTATTAAAGGACGCCAATAAGAAGAAGAGACTTTCTTGGGCCCAGAAACACAAGCAATGGACATTAGACTGCTGGAAAATTGAGTCCAAATTTGAGATTTTGGGTTCCAACCGCCGTGTCTTTGTGAGACACGGTGTGGGTGAATGGATGATCTCCGCATGTGTATTTCCCACGTAAAGCATGGAGAAGGAAGTGTTATGGTGTGGGGGTGCTTTGCTGGTCACACGGTCTGTGATTTATTTAGAATTCAAGGAACACTTAACCAGCATGGCTACCACAGCATTCTGCAGCAATACGCCATCTCATATGGTTTGGGCTTAGTGGGACTATTACTTGTTTTTCGGCAGGACAATGACCCAACACACCTCCAGGCTGTGTAAGGGCTATTTGACCAAGAAGGAGAGTGATGGAGTGCTGCATCAGATGACCTGGCCTCCACAATCACCCGACCTCAACCAAATTAAGATGGTTTGGGATGAGTCGAAAAAGCATCCAACAAATGATCAGAATATGTGGGAACTCCTTCAAGACTGTTGGAAAAGCATTCCAGGTAAAGCTGGTTGAGAGAATGACAAGGGTGTGCAAAGCTGTCATCAAGGCAAACGGTGGCTATTTGAAGAATCTCAAAAATAACATATATTTTTATTTGTTCAACACTTTTTTGGTTACCACAGGATTCCATATGTGTTATTTCATTGTTTTGATGTCTTCACTACTTTTTTACAATGTAGAAAGTAGTAAAATAAAGGAAAACCCTTAATGAGTAGGTGTTCTAAAGCTTTTGACCGGTACTGTACAATCCATGTCTCAATGGTCTCTTAAAAATCATTCTTTAACCTGTCTCCTCCTCTTCATCTACACCGATTGAAGTGGAAACAGCAGAAATACTTTGAAAACAGCTACTGCAGTATTTTCTTCCCCTAACTCACACGTGCTCATACTTGACTTTTGAATTTATATTCACCAATGTAATGCTTGCACAGTAGAGCTTTACAAGATGACCACCCGCCAACGTGGCTGCTGAAATATACATTTTTTTCCCCCGCCAATACCTAGATCTACTCGCAAGGTGGTGGGTGTTCATTTCATGCCCTGCTTGAGAATCAGAAGAATAATTTGCCTTTTGAGATTCATGACTTTTAGCAAACTGCTAACGGCACATAGTTGTCTAATGTGGCGTTTTCATATACAAATCTATTTCTGGTCAAAAACATTATGCAGCAGACCTAATAAGGTTAGGAAAAAAAACATTCACCCATAGTCTCCTCCTCCTTTTAGCCCTGATCTGGATCATCTCACGCTACTCATCTGCTTTCATTACAAACTATACTGCCAAGGGGAAATCCCCTTTAAAATGCAGCCTTGTTGCAAGTGCTTCTGCTTCCTTCACATCTTGAACTAAGTAATCAGTGTGTATAAATAGATAACGTCTCCAGCTACCAATCCAACTTTGACAGATCAGGCAGGGAGAAGGACAGAAGGAATGATACATTTAAGTATTTTAACATGAGTTGAATAGTGTTTTTTTTTTACCCATCACTGTGGTAGGTAGTTGAAAAAAATCTGCCAGCAACTCAGATTTTTTACCAGCCAAATATTTTTTGTGACATACATACTGTAAAGACCCTGGGTTTATAAGCGCAGAAATCGACTCTGCCGCATGAGCATGCTTTAGCGGCAGTCGATAGCGCGCCGGACCTCGGGCTAGAAGGTTGAGAGTTAGAGACCTGCTCCCTGCTGTTTCACTACAATACATAGAAAAAAAATACACAAAAAACAGATGACCATGCTTTGTAATGTTTCTAAAACAATAAATGTTGCTCAATTTCATTTCATTTTTGTGGCATGAGTGAAATTTCAGAGACAAAATGTTCAGCTGCCCCTTTAAGGGTGATTGGTTACCGTAGTAACGGGACCGCGGGGCCTGTCACCTGTGTCTGTTCATGTCTACACTTGATACTTACATGTGACTTCTGCTATCAGAATACGACGATTGCATGGAAAATACGGATCTGGATGCACAAAAGTGGATTTGTGGTCTGATTGTGTTTAGATCTGTCTGACCACTCCAGGAGGTGGTCAGGAATTCATTGTGTACAGATTTCTCCTCAGTCTGGACGAAATCAGGCTAGCAAACGTGCATACAGTGGGCAGCGTCATCAGCACCCCTCCCCCAAATCTCCAGAAAACTTGTATTTTGGGACCAAGAGGCACCTTTTCAATATAACGTTGGAGGAAATAAGCCTCATAAATGCTAGTCAGCTAGCTAAAAAAATGATGGCAACCCGTATACAATCCCTTTAGCATTGCTTGCTGACTAGCTACAGAGGTTAGCTGGCTAGTTAGCTACAGTAGTTAGCTACTGCCATCAGTTGTTGCGTTATCATATTTAGCCTATTCCACCATTTGTAGTATGCATATTGTCGTTTGAATATAGGGAATCTGGACACGGAATACACATTTAAGTTATTGATTGCTGATCATTTGTATAATTAATATTTGGGCCTGATATTTGTCATTTGGACTTGGAATAAAAAATCAAATAAAAAGGTATGAATGCCGCGTTCAAACCAACTGGGAACTCGGAAGCTGAACTTGGAAATCTACGACTTCAGTGCCTTCAAGACAACTGGAAAATTGAACAAAAACGAGCCTTGACTGAAAAATTTGCTTTGAAAGGTCATCCAACTCAGAAGCTAGTCAAGACTACTGTGACCCAGCCAGACACAAATTCCGGGTGAAATAGCTTGTCTTTGGAAACTTGGCCTGGATTCTTTTACATTGCTGGAAATTCCACTTTTACATCAACATCTGTTTACAATTTGTATCAGAGTAATAAGTCAAAAATACCTAATACAGTTCATTCTTGGGGTTGATAAAGTTGTTCAACATACTCTAATTCCTACATGTTTATATCACACAAGGACAAGTAATTTTACCATCCAGAAATAGAACGGATTGTGACTTAAACATTGTTGTAGAGCGACAACAAAGTAGAAAGAGAAGCCATGTCTCATTAAGTGAGTGTATGTCTATATGGGATGAGTGAAACAGAAACGTTAACCATTATTAGCTATAAAGACTCAAATGGAATGCATTTACAAAACGTATATTTACTGATGAAAATAACATTTGAATGTAACTTCAACAGAATCATCTTGCATCTCTAAAACACTAAACTAAAGAAGTGCAAATAACATCTGGTACACAGTGCTGAAGGAAATTCTGTGGTGTGTGTGTGTGTGTGTGTGTGTGTGTGTGTGTGTGTGTGTGTGTGTGTGTGTGTGTGCGTGTAAGAGAAATGTATCAGGACACAATCCTAGAGAGGTGTGTAAACATCTGGAAAGACACTTTTGACAAAAGCAAAGACTGGAACTACACTACAAGTGTGAGATTTTGTAGATGAAGAAACCATAGATGATGAAGAAGAAGAGCAGCCCGAGGATGACCAGGGTCAGGGTCACAACATTAAAGCAGCGTGCAGTCTTCCCGTGTTTTCTTGCTCCCTCCAAGTCTCCAACCATCTTCCTATCCCTGGACTGGAAAACAAAATGTAGAATCATTTATATTATGGAATCATTCACATGTTGCTGATTGTGTTTTCGTAGCTATGCATATTAGTTAACAACATGCACACGACATGACATGTCACACTAATGGGAGGATCTCTGTGATGTATTATCCTCTGTGGTTTAATACTCCTTATTACACTTTCAGAGGTCAGGTTTATAGAGCCTGTAGATGAGGTATAGGCTACACATTTTTATAACAGTGCGATAACAAGAAAACAAAACATGAATTTAGAACATTGTTATACTGTGCTCATCTTTCCATAGTTCAAAGTTGGTCGCCCATATAATAACATGCCCAACTTCAAAATCCAGACAATACACGCCCTACAACAGACAATGTTATATTAAATCACTTAATTCCAACTCACCTTTATGGAGAAATACACCGCTAACATTCCGAGACATAATGGGTTGCCGTACACGAGGCTGCAAAGTGACCAGATAATGTGATCTCTGGGCTGAGGTACAACGGGCTGGGGCTGTCCCAAGACGACGGTATGTTGGAACTTGGGCGCTCCGTGAGGGTCTTCAAGACGCATGTACTTATTTCCGTTCATTGGGACAAACTCTGGTTGATACGATGGTGGTTGATCCATGGCAAGCGAATATAGATACTTATTTAGCTTAGTGTTTAAAAAAACACACAAAGCTTCTCGGGCAAACGAAAAAGAGCGAGCCGAAGAAAAGTTTAATTTGTGAGGAAAGGTGAAGGCAAAACGTAACCTATATAGCAGGAGCGGCGAAGGTTCCAGGCATAAGCACTGTTTCCAGTAAATTTGTAAATGTTGATTTCCCTAGAGACTCTTTTGCTCAATAGGGGAGGGGTTGTCTAACTTTTTGTTTTAGCTTTTGGGAGTGTAAACCAGTTAAACTGTATATCCTGCTCTCTTCCTACCATTCCTAGTGGCAATAGTGGTAGGTGGGTCGTTTGTCCAGTTCTGCAATAGGCTAACTAGCAATCATACCACACCCAAAAAATAATTCAAAGCTGCACCAATTTTATATATCAATCCGCAAGACCAGATGCATATCTGGTAGGCAGCGGAGAAGCCACGTACGTCATTGCGCAAGACATGAGACATCTAGGTCAATAAGCTCCCCTATTGAACTTGTCTAGGGACGATAACATGGTCCTACCTAGACTAGCCTACAACACCACCATGCAATGAATAGTTTTTATATATCTTTATTTTATGTTTCATTCCATTTGGATTCGTTTTTGGTACTCGACAGTTTATAAGATCTAAAAAGGCAGTGTCAGGTGAGTTTGGCTGTATTTCTGATACTGAAATGCGCTGTTGCGGATCATCATTCTCCCAAATCGTTATAATAACGTTGCAACATAGGTCTATGCTCCCAGCATGCCCAGTCATTAAACAAAGCTTAAAGCACGCTCTGCCTGGTCTCTGATCCGAGGGGCTATTCTTTCTGCATTCTTTCCAGCAACCTTTCGATTGCTGGCCCAACGCTACCTGCCGCCCCAGTATGTAGTAATCACTATGTAGTTGTGCTTTGCTTATTTGTGGTGTGGTTCATTGGCACAGAAACCTGTTGGTGGTAAATTCATTGCATATATTTTATACAATTATAAATATAGCATAAAATGTTAAATGGTATTTCTCCCTAGCTGATCATTGTCTGCAGCCAATGAATAAGAACAGCAAGGACTCACAAGTTTTGCCCATAATGGATGGCGAACTCTCAACATCAGCCCGTAGCCCTTCGTGGCATTGACTGTGCCACAAAAGTATGCTGAAGTGGCTTGGTTGATATTGTGTTTGAACACTGGATCGCTAGTTAGGAAAGCTTAAAGTAAGCTCTGCCTGTTCTTCACAACTGATCCTGGAGACCAACTGGGTGACAAGGCTTTTATTCCAGCCCAGTAACACTCTTATCAACTAATCAAGGGCATGATATGTAGAATCAGGCTTAGTCCTGGGCAATAACAGCCGGCATACCCTGGAGTTAAGATTGGGGTAAAGAAGACCTGACACACATATATCATTACTTTTAGATTTATTAGCATCTCATTTTGTGGTTCAAAGCTGTTCACAATTTCTTGTTAATATAACAAATCACTTCACGGGCGATATGAGCGGGAATGCTACCTTACACAGAAACACTAACAGTGATGAGATGCAACATAGCAATCGAGTCTGGAGGCTTGTGAGAATAGATAAGGACTGTTCCTTTACAGGAAACAGTGGTGCTTCTTAATTCCCCAGCCCTGACTCAACCAAACCACAACTCTTCAGTGATTAATTTTGGTACAGAGTATCTACACAAATATACAGAAAACATTTAGTACATGACCATTTTTATATAGTGATTAAAAGTCTAGGCAAAGCCCTGATCCTGCCATGGTGTTAGGTATTTGTGACTAACCCAAAAAGGCACTGCTTTGTTGTTTTGGCTGCGAGGACGAGGACTTAATTCATGACTGAATCACACCGGTCGTTGGCTTGAAACAATTTCTAATATAACCAAGAAATATGGTGAAGGCCTAAGCAATTGTTTGTCTTTTTGAAGAAAACTCAGAAGTTTAAAAACTGCTAAATACTGTACAATAATTATGAACCTTATTTGAAGACATTGGTGGTTTGTTTAACTAGAATAAATGTCATATTTTGCATATAGGCTAGCCAACGCATACCTGTTTAAGCTAACTATCAGGGCATAGATGGGGCATGGATACACAGACAATAAGTAATTGGGAAAGAGATTAAACAATATACTGCCAATGGAATAAAAATTATACTATAAACTGAATAAATGCACAGCTTTTCAGATAGCGTCTATGTATTTGACTGATGTGGGGACAGATCTTCTCCCATAGGGCTGCAGTCTGACTATATTCATTTCTGTGTGAACTTAGGCAAAATGGACAGAAAACTACATGTAAGAACTGACAGCAATGCTGTCTCTCTAGTCATCTGTGCAGTAGGTAGCCTGAGGAATTACAAAAACAATCATGATAGCTTGCCTTTTAATTAGCTACAGCATTTACGGACGGTCGGTAGTAAGATATTCTATAGCGGATGGTAAATGCAACTGCCCCCAGGTGGAAGTTAAGGCATCACATCTTGGAGGAGGCAGCGATGGTAGAGGCACCTCCACGGGTGTACACTCTCACAGTGTCCTGGGAGAGAGGAGGAGGGAAGGAGACAAAGGGAGAGAAAGAGAAAAAGAGAGCTCAACACTAAACTTTTATTAATTTCAGAATAGATTTGTGGATATAAACAAGTAAAACACAATCTCGTTTACAAGAGGTCCTGAGAGAAACAAATACATACTAAATGTATAGGAATAACAAGTACAAAAACAAAGTTCTACATGTAAAAAAATAAAACACTTTAGTTCATGTGTGCAACTTTTGATTTTCATGAAGGATCTGCAATATACCCAAAACTGCTCATGTTAATGATTTGACTATACGTGGATCCCCCGCCCCAAATATTTCCATCCAATTATTCCCAAGCATCTGCAACGAGCCGTCTCAGATATGCAAGTGCTTTTCCTATTTAAAACTATACTATGAATGAAATAGGCAAATACCCTTTTAATTGACATAAGCTTTAGTGTCCGTTGACAAGAATGAATGGACTTACCTTCGTGGGTTCAGTGTTTTTGAGTAGGGTCTGAACCCCGTTCCCATAGTCTGCATGCACAGCCATCAGATTCTGAACCTGGAAAAACAGGGCGCAACAGCAGGCAGAGACAGTCAGAAGTGTTGATAGCGATGGCAGTGAAATAGATGCATTATACAACATTGCATTGCAAAGATGACCTTCATGGTAGCGAGGCAGATGATGCCTGGGAAATATACATACTTTGCCTTCAGAAAGTATTCACACCACTTGACTTTTTCCCACATCTTGTTTTGTTATACAGCCTGAATTTAAATAGAGATTTCTTCTCTTTTTTTCTGGCCTACACACACACACACACACACACACAATACCCCATAATGTCAACATTTAATAATGTTTTCCTAAATATTTATAAAATCAATTAAAAAGGAAAAGATTCAATGTTGAGTCAACAAAGTATTCAACCGGTTTGTTATGACCAGCCTAAATAAGCTCAGGAGTAAAAATGTGTTTAACAAGTCACATAATAAGTTGCATGGACTCACTGTCCAATAATATTGTATAAGATGAGTTTAATGACTACCTCATCTCTGTACAATACACAACACTATCTGAAAGACCCCTCAGTCGAGCAGTGCATTTCAAACACAGATTCAACCACAAAAACCAGGGAGGTTGTTCAATGCCTCGCAAAAATAGGTACCTATTGGGAGATAACATTTAAAAAACTTGACATTGAATATCCCTTTGAGAATGGTGAAGTCACTAATTACACTTGGCTGGTGAATACACCTAGTTATTACAAAGATACAGGCATCCTTCCTAACTCTGACGGAGAAGAACTGAGGATGGATCAACATCATTGTAGTTACTCCACAATACTGATCTTATTGACAGAGTGAAACAGAAGCCTGTAAAGAATACAAATCCTAGAGAAAAACCTGGTTCAGTCCGCTTTCCACCAGACACTGGGAGATGAATTCACCTTGCAGCAGGATAATAACCAAAAACAAGGCCAAATCAACACTGGAGTTGCTTACAGAACCAATAAGACAGTGAATGTTCTTGGGTGGCAGAGTCACAGTTTTTTTGACTTAAATCTGCTTGAAAATCTATGGCAAGACCTGAAAATGGTTGCCTAGCCACGCCAAACAACCGATTTGACAGAGCTTGAAGAATTTGGAAAATAAAAATGGGCAAATGTTGCTGTAATCGCTGCCAAAGGTGATTCTAACATGTATTGACTCGGGGTTTATTTTTCATATTATATACACATTTACAAATATTTGAATTTTTCTTCCACATTCTATTTTGTGTAGATCGTTACAATTAAATTCATTTTAATCCCACTTCGTACCAAAATGTGGAAAAAGTCAAGGGGTGTGAATACTCTCTGACAGTGTGGTAGAGAGGAGATTTTGATTTGAATAGTAATGATGATGTTGATAAAAAAAACACAAAGATAGAAATAACATGATTGCTGATCACAATGATGATGAAAAAATGGTGACTTAGACAATCAAAATGAGGAGAACTCACCCAGCGTTTCTGGATGAAGACTTGGGCCCCCTTCAGGGCACCAGCCATGTTCTGACAGAGCCTCTGGCGCTCCTCCTCATTCAGCACCTCGGTGAAGAAGGTACGCACCTGCAATACACCCACACACAAGGTCAGATCACTGGTCACACACAAACATACAGATGTATTAATGTATCAATGCAGATGAATGGCACGACAACGGGCCTCAGGATCTCGTCACGGTATCTCTGTGCATTCAAATTGCCATTAATAAAATGCAATTGTGTTAGTTGTCCATAGCTTATGCCTGCCCATACCATAACCCCACCATGGGGGACGCTGCTCAAAACGTGGACATCAGCAAACTACTAGCCAAAAAAAAACACCATTCACGTGGCCTAAAGTTGTGAGGCCGGTTGGACGTACTGCCTAATTTTCTAAAAACGGCGTTGGAGGTGGCTTATGGTAGATAAATGAACATTAAATTCTTGGACATGAGCTCTGTTGGACAATCCTGCAGTCAGCATGCCAATTGCACACTCAAGACTTGAGACGGCTGTGGGATTGTGTTGTGTGATAAAACTGCACATTTTAGAGTGGCCTTTTATTGTCCACAGCACAAGGTGCATCTGTGTAATGATCACGCTGTTTAAAATTAGCTTCTTGATATGCCACACCTGTCAGGCGGATGGATTATCTTGGCAAAGGAGAAATGATCACTAACAGGGATGAAAGAAAAGCTTTTTGAACAAATGGAACATTTCTGGGATCTTTTATTTCAACTCATCAAACATGGGACCAACACTTTACCTGTTGCATTTGTTATTTTGTTCAGTCTATTTCCAAAACTGTGGTTAACTTTAATGTAACTAGGGCTGAGCCCAATTAGTTGACTAGTCGATTGTTTGGCCGACCAAGATTTTGTTTTGTCAAGCAGTAGCAAATAAAATAAAATATATACACACCCACATCTTTCAAAAAAAAACTTAAAAGTAACACAAGACACCCGTCTGATTCACGCCCATCTCAGTGAACTAATCCACTGCGCTCTACATAGATACATTACCTGTGTGACATTATCATCGTCAGCGCTGTTGTAGCGGCCCACATCTGGGGACACCTTAAACCTGGTTTCCACGTGCTGTCGCTGGGTCTCTGGAGCACTGAAGCTGTTGGGGAAGTAGTTGGGAGCGCCAGCCTGGTTGTCCAACATGCACATAGGCCCGTCTCGCTGGTAGTTGGACACACTGGTCCTGAAGGGGCAGTTGACGGGCAGCTGCAGGTAGTTGGTTCCCAGCCGGTGGCGGTGTGTGTCTGGGTAGGAGAACAGACGCCCCTGCAGCATCTTGTCAGGGCTGGGCTCGATGCCAGGGGGCATATTGCTGGGGTCAAAGGCCAGCTGCTCGATCTCAGCAAAGTAGTTGGCAGGGTTTCTGTTGAGCACCAACCTCCCCACGGGAATGAGGGGGTACTCGTTGTGAGACCACACCTAAGGAAAATGAGAAGTGCTGCTACTTCTCAGGCCAACCAAGGTACATGGATGTGCAAGAGATTCCTAGCCAGTCTTGGAGGACAAAGATTATTTTAATAGAAAATGTAAGCGTGCATGACCCCTATACTGTACTATTTTTACATAATAATTATCCTGACTAGACTGCAGCTATTGAGTCGGTTGACCATTATTGTACCATTGACAAATGCTACCACTCCATAGCAGATCTCGGACCACTTTCAGATCTTTCAGTGGTTATGTGGAGTATGTGCCCCCTCTGGTGGAAAAGTCAGAGTACTGCAAATGGACAATATTTTTGGGGACATCTTGTTTAAAATGGCTAACAAAGTACAATACTAAGACATTTAAGGCATTTCTGTCACATTCTTTAAAAAACAATGCAAAGTATTGATAAAAAGTTATGCACCTACTATAATGGTTAGAGTCCCCACATAATTGAAGAGAAGATTGAGTATTAAAACTGTATCTCTATGGTACCTTGGTCAGGTCAAAGGGGTTCCACTGGAACTTCTCAGCCTGGTCAAAGGTCATGACCTGGATGTAGAATGACCAGGAGGGGAATTTGCCGTTGGCGATGGAGGTGTAAAGGTCTCGGATGGCGTAGTCCGGGTCGGTGGAGGCCAGGCGCTCGGCATCCTCAGGCTTCAAGTTCTTGATACCCTGGTTGGTCTGAGAGGAGAGCAGAGGAAGGATGCTATGGGTTACTATGGACCCGTCCCAATTTTTCTAACAACGTTTCCTTCTTTTACCACCATTACTCTCTTGCATCCTTCAGTTAATCAAGTATTGTCGACTCCTATATCCATTTAAGTGTGGTACATTTCACTAGTCCTGTACTAGCCATTCACAACATAATTTTTAGTTGTGCTCTGACCTTGTAGTGGAACTTGCAGTAGACGGGCTGACGCTCGGCGTTGACCAGCTTGAAGGTGTGGGATCCGTAGCCATTCATGTGGCGGAAGCCGTCGGGCAGACCACGGTCACTGAACAGGAAGGACACCTTCATAGAGATTAAGACAAAATTATTAACGAAGGCACATATTCAGTCAATTTAGCCAATGTGATATGTAAATAAGATATAATTTCTTAAAAAACATGTAAGTAGAAGCATGATATAATAATCTGATCAGAAAATGGATTTAAAACTATTTAAACTAATGCAGCAACCGCCATTTCTAGATACGGTGGCATAGCTTTAAAGTTGTTAATGGAGTGAAATCTGAAACTACAATGTATTTTTGGATTCTAACTAACTATTGTGCGTGCACGTGTAAAGGTTTGGTGTCAGGTAGAGAGGAGCAGGTACAGTACCTGATGCATACACTCAGGCCGCAGGCTCCAGAAATCCCACACCATGTCTGGGTCCTTCAGGTGAGTCTGGGGGTTGCGCTTCTGAGAGTGGACGAAGGATGGGAACTGCACAAAACAAAAGGGAAAAATCAGAGAGATGTGGTAATGGCATTTAATATTACACGGGGAGATGAACTAATGGATTAGCCTGGTTGCCAGTCTGTTTAGCTAACGTTCCACTCCTTGTACTCCATGTCATGTGTCAAAGACTGAATCTTGGCAAGGCACACCCAGGCGCAATCTTGACTCACGTGTCTGAACTCACCAGCATGGCGTCCCTGATAAAGAAGATGGGGGTGTTGTTGCCAGTAAGGTCCCAGTTGCCCTCGTCAGTGTAGAACTTGACTGCAAAGCCACGTGGGTCTCGCACTGTGTCAGCTGAGCCTGATTCCCCAGCTACATGAGTTTGAGACAAAATAGGTTGATATGAAACTCACACATGGACAACCAGTTTAAACACAAATTATTTGTAGAATAAAAAAAAATATGACATTGTGTATTTTCTGGTATTTATTCAATGATGTATTGATGTACAGTGGGGTCTGAAATGATTGAGACCCTTGATAAAGACAATAGAATATGACCGTATACATTAATAGATTCAAATACTGAGCTATATTGTATGCTCCTAAAAATTGGGGGAAATAATTCCTTTATACTAATACAATTTGCTCAGAAAGATGACTTGATAAACTGTTTTTTCTCAAAGGAGGCAGGGGTCAGAATTATTGACTCCCGTTTTCAATACCTTATCTTGTGAGGAGAACTGCACTGAACGTTTTTCTAAATATTTGATGAGTTGGAGAACACATCTTAGACCATTCCTACAAACAGAATCTTTCCAGATCCTTGATATCCTTCGTCTGCACTTATAAACTTCCCTCTTCAATTCAAACCACAGGTTTTCAATGGGTTTCATGTCCGGAGACAGATGGAGATGGCAAAATGTGGATTTTGTGGCCAATTAAGCTTTTCTATAGCTTCCAAAACACATGTTTTTTTGTTGTTGTTGTTTCTTTTACAATGGTGGGGAAGTACCAAGATGGAGGTGCGTTGGCTTCAGAAAGCACCCCTCTGTCAGTCATCTAGTGTATATATTGCATTTTATACTTACAGGAGCAATTAGGGTTAAGTACCTTGCTCAAGATCATGTCAACAGCTTTTTCACCTAATCGACTCGGGATTTGAACAAGCAACCTTTTGGCTATTGGCCCAATGCTCTTATCCTCTAGGCTACCTGACTGTCCAGAATTGGGGGGGGGGGGGGGGGGGGGGGGGAAGACAAAAATGTAATGTAGGCTAGTCTTACCCACGGTGGAAAAGCGAATGGCGATAGGTGTGGTCTTGCCCACATGTTCAAACACCTTGGCCTTGCAGTAGCGAGAGATGTCATGTGTCACCTCAAAGTACCCAAAAGCTCCTGTGGTGGAAGAGGCAGGACATGGACAGTTACTGTGTATAAATCTAGCTAGTTAGGTTAGTGAGTAAACACTTACTTATAAAGCCATACACATGGTGCACTTTACCCTTCTGTAGAGTGGGCCAACAACAACAGACCGTCACATGATCAAGCATGGTCCTAATAATATTCTGCCCTGACTAAAGAGCAGTTCACAGTATTTTGGTCTAGACCAAAAAGTAGGTCAACACTTTCTAATGTTTATTTCAAATGTGATAGGCCTGTCTAGGGAAGTGTTTCCCCTATACCATTACTTTGTGAGGGTCCACTTTTAAGAACAAATCTAGTGGCGTACATAGTCCCTCCATTTCAGGGGACCAAAAGTATTGGGACAAATTCACTTATATGTGTATTAAAGTAGTCAAACGTTTAGTATTTGGTCCCATATTCCTAGCACACAATGATTACATCAAGCTTGTGACTATACAAAGTTGTTGGATGCAATACTTTTGGAGCTCACTGTATATAGCATAAATGCCAATCAGTTTCGGTTAAATGTATTGGTAGTGCTTGACACCCACCGCCTCCCTTGGCATGCACCACCCTCTCTGGGATGCGCTCGCGGTCAAAGTGGGCCATCTCGTCTATGAACGGGGTGTCCTGCACTAGGAGGGGCCCCCGGGGACCCGCTGTTATTATATTCAACTTGTCCCCTATCGGGTGACCAGCACCAGTGGTCAGATTGTCTGGCCTCTGAAGGGGAAGAAATGACATAGCCATCATACATAAGACACTGCACTACACATGTTTTATTTACACAGTCATTAGGCCTAGTCTCTCACTTTTCCTTTGGTAACAGAGTAGGTCCTTTCCCTGACTCCACATCAGCTGCACTTACACAGTTTATTAATTTACTTGCTCTCAGGAGACGTAACTACACACACATTAAGACTAGGAATGTACAGGAATACTTTGTGCACCTGACACTTAGTAGCCTGGGCGCAAGACTCAACGGTCCCATTAGGTATGTGTGATATAGGTACAATTCTGACATTATACAGGTCTAGTGTTTTGTACTTTGAATGATCAAACATCAGCTTCATTGCGCAATTGCTCCAATTCAATGTGTGCATTACAAAATAGTCTAAAAGCCACTTAAACAGTTCACATCTCTCATTTGGCCTTGTTTACTTAAAATCTTGCTTAAATGTTTACCCGTTAAGCCTACCCTTCCTGCACCAATGATTAGGTAACCATGAGTTGACATGGCTAAAGTCCAGGCTAAACTATAGCAATGACCAAGATACATTTGCTATCCCAACAAATCAAGGTCCATATCTTCCAGTTATTGCAAATAATCACTAATTATTATATTCTCAACTTGCAATATTTTGACGTTAAACCAGCAAAATACACACAAGCAATCAACTTCTTGGCATTTAAATGAGGTACTATAGCTAGATGACGTTAAATAAAAAACAAATAGCTTCTCTGCAGTTGTTTTATTTCAATACATTACATCAAATTAAAATCACATTTTATTGGTCACATACACATGTTTAGCAGATGTTATGAGTGTAGCGAAATGCTTGTATTTGTCACAAGAGTATGGGAGTAAAATCTAGCTAAACTTGGAATTCTATTCAACAAATATCAAGAAAGCCTGAACTGCACGGGTTTCCACTAGAAATATAGTAGAAATGTACGGGGTTATTGACTTTGTGATTGTGGGTGTAGCAGCGAATGAAGACCAGCTGCAAGTGAAAGATAGCTAGCTAATAAGTAGTAATAGGCTAACGTTAGTTGTAGGCAGCAGCCAGCTAACAATTCCTGCATGATCAAAAACGGACACAATTCAAATACAAATGTGCATTCTTTGGTCGTGGAATTGAACAGGTTGGTTCATGGTTATGTAAATGTGTTGCTAACTAGATATCTAACGTTGGAATTATAGTTAAGTAGTCCAGGAGGAAAAATGCGACCCTGGATGATCGCTCACCATTTCTAAATAGAATTGCACAACACAAACTAAGCATAGAAATAGACAAACCTGAGCGCTTCGGCCCTCTTTCCATAGTTTCAGTTGGTCGGTTGCTTTCCCTCTATCCTCGTCCATCTTGAAGACAGAAGTTTTAACCACAACTGCGTGGGGGGAAAATATTTCTGAGTGCTAACGTTATTTAGCCACTGTACTTTGTACGATTAGGGTCCTCCTGCTTGTTACCCGACTCCTATTGGATGCTGGATCACCAGCTACTTTCGGACCAAAGGGCAAAAAAAGAATGTACCCCTTGCTGCCACCCATCACACCATTAAAAGGTGGTGTTGCAGAACTAGGCGTTATTAAACATGTAGCCCGACCCAAGACCCAAAGGCATATTTCTACGGGTAGTCAATTATTGGTTCACATTGTCTAGTCGAACTACAAGCTTGCGATCCAACTCAACACTCACGTGAGGCAACAGACTAAACGCATTTAAACATGTGGAATATGTACATTGCTAGTTGGCCAGTTTGACAGGGATTCATTTCATATTTATCAGGTTATGCTGACCCCATTTACTAAAGGTATCACAAGAGCAGTTACTATATATCTGCTGTGTGCACTCATGTTGTGTTGTCACGAAAACATTCGCACACAGACAGAGAGATAGCTTTATTCCCTTTTATTAATAGTCTGTAGTCAGTAAATGTATAGAAAATACAAAAATGACTGTTTTACTGCTTGTTGAGATTTGTTAAATTGAGTGGACACAAGGCTATTAAGCCATTTCAATTGGGAGCATAGGTTGTGAAAGGCAGAAAGGGTTGACTGGATGGATATAGGTGGCTTCAAGGGAAGAATCATGGACCTTTTTATTTTAACTCAATATTCACATCCAAAGAACATAATAATAGTCAGGAGGCAGAGTTGAACGTATTAGCTTAATTCTGTGAAAAGTGGGAAGCATACAGTATACTTCTATGTTATTGTAAGAATCCACTGTTCCAGGCACACAAAAAAGGTTCCAAAAGGGTTCTTCGGCTGTCCCCATAGCGGAACCCTTTTTGGTTCCAGGTAGAACCCTATGTGGATTTTACATGGAAGCCAAAAGGGTTCTACCTGGAACCAAAAGGTGTTTTTGAAAGGGTTCTCCCGTGGGGACACCCGAAGAACCCTATTAGGTTCTAGATAACACCTTTTTTCTAAGCATGTAGGTTGCTGAGATGTTACCTCCAACAAAGAATCCACAAAAGCCTTTTTGAAAATGAAAGAATAGATGCTAAGTGGGATCCTTGCTATGAATCAATTTCAAATCAAAACAAATGTATTTATATAGCCCTTCGTACATCAGCTGATATCTCAAAGTGCTGTACAGAAACCCAGCCTAAAACCCCAAACAGCAAGCAATGCAGGTGTAGAAGCACGGTGGCTAGGAAAAACTCCCTAGAAAGGCCAAAACCTAGGAAGAAACCTAGAGAGGAACCAGGCTATGTGGGGTGGCCAGTCCTCTTCTGGCTGTGCCGGGTGGAGATTATAACAGAACATGGCCAAGATGTTCAAATGTTCATAAATGACCAGCATGGTTGAATAATAATAAGGCAGAACAGTTGAAACTGGAGCAGCAGCACGGTCAGGTGGACTGGGGACAGCAAGGAGTCATCATGTCAGGTAGTCCTGGGGCATGGTCCTAGGGCTCAGGTCAGTTGAAACTGAAGCAGCAGCACGGCCAGGTGGACTGGGGACAGCAAGGAGTCATCATGTCAGGTAGTCCTGGGGCATGGTCCTAGGGCTCAGGTCCTCCGAGAGAGAGAGAGAAAGAAAGAGAGAAGGAGAGAATTAGAGAACGCACACTTAGATTCACACAGGACACCGAATAGGACAGGAGAAGTACTCCAGATATAACAAACTGACCCCAGCCCCCCGACACATAAACTACTGCAGCATAAATACTGGAGGCTGAGACAGGAGGGGTCAGGAGACACTGTGGCCCCATCCGAGGACACCCCCGGACAGGGCCAAACAGGAAGGATATAACCCCACCCACTTTGCCAAAGCACAGCCCCCACACCACTAGAGGGATATCTTCAACCACCAACTTACCATCCTGAGACAAGGCTGAGTATAGCCCACAAAGATCTCCACCATGGCTCAACCCAAGGGGGGGCGCCAACCCAGACAGGATGACCACATCAGTGAATCAACCCACTCAGGTGATGCACCCCCTCCAGGGACGGCATGAGAGAGCCCCAGTAAGCCAGTGACTCAGCCCCAGTAATAGGATTAGAGGCAGAGAATCCCAGTGGAGAGAGGGGAACCGGCCAGGCAGAGACAGCAAGGGCGGTTCGTTGCTCCAGAGCCTTTCCGTTCACCTTCCCACTCCTGGGCCAGACTACACTCAATCATATGACCCACTGAAGAGATGAGTCTTCAGTAAAGACTTAAAGGTTGAGACCGAGTTTGCGTCTCTGACATGGGTAGGCAGACCGTTCCATAAAAATGGAGCTCTATAGGAGAAAGCCCTGCCTCCAGCTGTTTGCTTAGAAATTCTAGGGACAATTAGGAGGCCTGCGTCTTGTGACCGTAGCGTACGTGTAGGTATGTACGGCAGGACCAAATCAGAGAGATAGGTAGGAGCAAGCCCATGTAATGCTTTGTAGGTTAGCAGTAAAACCTTAAAATCAGCCCTTGCTTTGACGGGAAGCCAGTGTAGAGAGGCTAGCACTGGAGTAATATGATCACATTTTTTGGTTCTAGTCAGGATTCTAGCAGCCGTATTTAGCACTAACTGAAGTTTATTTAGTGCTTTATCCGGGTAGCCGGAAAGTAGAGCATTGCAGTAGTCTAACCTAGAAGTGACAAAAGCATGGATACATTTTTCTGCATCATTTTTGGACAGAACGTTTCTGATTTTTGCACACATGCTTCTAGCAAGGGCAATTTTGGGGCTTCACCATGTTTCATTGAAATGTACAGCTGTGTGTCATCCGCATAGCAGTGAAAGTTAACATTATGTTTTCGAATAACATCCCCAAGAGGTAAAATATATAGTGAAAACAATAGTGGTCCTAAAACGGAACCTTGAGGAACACCGAAATTTACAGTTGATTTGTCAGAGGACAAACCATTCACAGAGACAAACTGATATCTTTCCGACAGATAAGATCTAAACCAGGCCAGAACTTGTCCGTGTAGACCAATTTGGGTTTCCAATCTCTCCAAAAGAATGTGGTGATCGATGGTATCAAAAGCAGCACTAAGGTCTAGGAGCACGAGGACAGATGCAGAGCCTCGGTCCGATGCCATTAAAATGTCATTTAGAACCTTCACAAGTGCCGTCTCAGTGCTATGATGGGGTCTAAAACCAGACTGAAGCATTTCATATACATTGTTTGTCTTCAGGAAGGCAGTGAGTTTCTGCGCAACAGCCTTTTCTAAAATATTTGAGAGGAATGGAAGATTCGATATAGGCCGATAGTTTTTTATATTTTCTTGGTCAAGGTTTGGCTTTTTCAAGAAAGGCTTTATTACTGCCACTTTTAGTGAGTTTGGTACACATCCGGTGGATAGAGAGCCGTTTATTATGTTCAACATAGAAGGGCCAAGCACAGGAAGCAGCTCTTTCAGTAGTTTAGTTGAGCATAACTCTGACCCTAAACTTAACCCCAACCTAACACTTACCTTAACTCTTTTAAATCTGAACTTCAATAGAGTGACGTCATAGATTGGGTATTACAAGCATCCCACTGATAAGGAAATGTATTTTAGTAAATGATTAGAATGTTACAGTCCTGAAACCATATGTCTGAAACCATGTGATTGTATGAAATTAATTTGAATCATTAGATTATTATAATACATGTGTGTAAGTGTTAGACTCATTCAATGATTATATTATAATACTGTGTGTGGTTTTAGTCGGAATCAACATTTAGGGAACAATGTGTCTAGTGTTTTGAGAACAGACTATCTGTCTGAGCCAGAACCGGGGCGACCTTGGCTGGGACACTGAGTGCTCCCCAGTCCCAGGTCTCTCCCTATCTTAGGGGAGGGTAGGAAGACACTATTCTCACTTACTTCCCTAGGCTCTATTGGCGGGCGGATTTGATGGTTGTTGTGGAAGTATGTGTGTCGCTATAAATTTAAGGTCCTGTACTGTACACGTCAGAACGTTCCCGTGAATAAACATTTAACTTTGGTAGACTGGGCCTCTGTCTGTTTTCGTTTCTATCAGTATCTTACAAATCCTGATATAACAGACTGAGGGTAACATAATTTAATTGGTAAATGAACAGGAGTATAGAATTCTCCTGACACCCACTTAACATATTTCCTGCCCCCTCTGGGTGTGTTTGAGGTGAGGTTGAGGGCAGGGCTCCAGCCCCTCCCCCCACCCCATCCCTTCCTTCCCCAAACCTTCCTCCCACCTTGAATTGACACTCCTTCCTGATCGGTAGCCAACCCAAATCTTCGAATAACCTGTTGCATATGCAAGGACGATGAAGGGGAACCTATACTCCCTTACACCTTGCCTCCGAGATGAGCTTCCTGTTAACAACACCTATTACACAAATGGACAGAAGTGCAAAATCATCATTTTAATTTTTTTCCATTATTTATAGATTTTCAGATATTAAAAACAAAAACAGTACAACCCCAATCCCTCATTCTCCCATCCATCCACCCCCTCCCTCCAAGGTATCTATAAAAGTTAAATAGGAAATAAAAATTGAAACAAACAATAATAGAAACAAAACCAATGGGGGGAAAAAGTTATACAAAAATTATTATCAGCACAAATGGCCACTAGAACAGACATGACTGCTTACCAAACTATGCAAGTTACACTAAGTAATAGACAGACTCTCCACATATTGTATTAATGGGGACCAGTTTAAGTCAAACTTTTGTTGGGACCCATGACATGATGACATCACCTCCAGATGACATCACCTCCTTAACCCACTGCATAAAGGAGGGCAGCTTTGCAGACTTCCAGTGAAAGAGGACAAGGTGGCGACCTGGCAGTGAGCTAGCAGCAAGGTAGCATTCTGGTCTAGGAGAAGTACCCAAAAAATGGCAGCGACCGGGTTGGGGCTAACAGTTGTATTACACATATTTGAGAATGTCTAAAAAATTGGGTCCCAGAGGCCACAAAGATTGGCATGACCAAAACGTGTCCCACAGTCGCTGTACTCTGGTGGCATCTCAAACACTTGGAGTCAATATTTGGGTATATTTTTGCCAATCTGTCATTTGAGTAATGGAGATGGTGCAAAACCTTAAACTGAATAAGCCCATTCCTTATGCAAAATGTTGTGTGGATACGGTCAACACTTTGTTGCCATATCATTTTATAAAATCGCAGCACAAAGGCTTATAGTGTGGTATGAGCCACAGTCTAGGGGATTCTTGTCTTTTTTAAGCAAAACCAAAATAGTCGCCTGGGTAAGTGTCTGTGGCAGTTTCTGACTATAAAGGATTTCATTGTACATTGAGCTGAGGATAGGGGATAATTTAGAGGGAAATTCTTTATAAAATTCAATATGGAAGCCATCAGGCCCAGGGGCTTTACCACTCTGCATGGACTGGATTACCAGAGTAGTTTCATCATCACCTATTGAGGCATCCATGTTGGTTTGTTCATCTGAATTGAGTCAGGGTATGTCCAGATAGTCTAGAAATGCATGCATACGAGATGTGTCATGGAAGAGCCTCTGACGAGTAAAGAGCAGAATCGAATTGCTTAAATTGATGGTTGATTTCTTTGGGATTGGTAGAAGTTACATCAGCTGCAACACAGATTTCAGGTATGCCGCTGCTAGCAGCGGATTGTCGAAGCTGATGAGGTAACAACTTGCCAGCTTTCTCGCAGTGTTCATATAATTTTTGCCTCAACTTAAACAGAAGCTGCGTTGTTTGTTTGGTGGAAATATTGTCAAATTCCAATTGGTGTAGCAGTCTCTCTTTGTAGAGTTCAGGAGTCAGAAGAGATGCATATCTGTTGTCCACATATAGAATGAGTTCAGATAGCTCCAATAAGCATTTGGTGCTCTGTTTGTTGTCACACACTATATATGAAATAATTTGGCCCCTTAGTTATACTTTTAACAACTCTCACACAGTAGAGACACGTCAGGGGTGCAGTTATTCTGTAAAAAGACAGCTACGCGTCTTCATTTTGTGCATGGCATTCTGATGATCAAACAATGAATGTAACGGAGTTTCACGTTTTTGAATAGCCTAAAAACGTTGCCAGAGGGCTAATAATGAGGGAGAACAAACAACATCAATAGCCTTTAAAGAAATCGAATGACAAGTTTAAGCTTATTAAATGCTAGGTTGAAAATCAAATGGCCAATAACCTCTGTCATGCCTGCTCCAGCTCTTCCCCGGGTGCCAGGCTGCCCTGCATTACGCACACCTGCCTTCCCTCGTCACGCGCATCAGCGAAATTGGACTCACTCAATCTCCTGTTTATTACCTCCACTACATTTGTCAGTTCCCCAGCTCTGTTCCCCGCTGCTGTCTTTGTGTTTCCCAGTTCTGACGCTGTTCCTGTCCTGTTGCACGTCCTTTCCTAATTAAATGTCAACTCCCCGTACCTGCTTCTATTCTCCAGTGGCATTCCTTACAGAATGCAGCAGCCAACACACGAAGCATCGGGGAGTACTTGCGTTCCGGTTGGTGGTGACGTCGGTCCTGGGTCGCCGCCGATGGAACCGGAGGTGCCTAGCCAGCTCATTGGGCTTCCATGCCCTAGCTGGCTCAAGAGGTTTCCTTGCCCCGGTTGGCTCGGAAGGCGCCCATCCCTTGTCGGGCCTCAGCCGGATCGTTAGGTCTTGTTCGCCCAGACGGCCCAGGAGTTTTCTTGTTTTGTTGGTGATGTCGAGCTTGGATTTCGCCGCCGATGGAACCGGGGGTGCCTAAGCCAGCTCATCGGGCTTCCACATCCTAGCTGGCTCGAAAAGTTTCCTTGCCTCGGTTGGCTCGGCAGGTTCCCATCCCACGTCATGCTCCGCCAGATCTACAGGCTTCCACGCCGCAGCGGGATCGACAGGCGTTCATGCCTCAGTCAGATCGTCAGGCTCCCACACCCCTGCCGCATTACGCACTCCTGCCACCAGGAGCCTAGTGGTTAGAGCGTTGGACTAGTAAGCGGAAGGTTACTAGCGGCAATTAGTGCTGTTGCGCATTCTTCACCACGCCGTCTGTGTGAAGGGACCATTTCAGGTTGTCAGTGATGCTGCATACTGACCCTCTCCACTGCGACCCCATCAATATTTCCTGGCACCACTCTGCCAGGGCTCTCACCTCATCGTTGTTGGTAATCAGGCATACCACTGTTGTCGTAACATGACTGAACATGGTGTTAATCGCCCGCGAATCGTTTGAAGAATGGCTCGCGACATGGTCTATGAATGTAAAATACTGCCTCGCCAAAGGAGGTGCATCCAGCTGCAGCGCCAATGTGCAATAGACGAAAAAACGTAGCACCAGTAATATGATCACAACGATTGTAGTAATGGTGCAACCAAAAGCTTTTTTCTCAATGGCACATGGAAACAGTGGTACAGCGAAGCCTAACCATTACAACAATTATTAGCTGCCTGATTATTTTTCTAGGTGCACCGGTGTGCCAAAATAAAGAAAATCCCAGTTGAACAGCAAAATAGGCTCTTCTATAAAGCTTGAACACATTTACTCGTATCCACGCCCCCTCCCACTTATTCATTATGATTGAAAAGGCGAAACCGATCCTAGATCAGCACTCATACTCTGAGACACTTCGTGTTGACGAGGACAAGGCTGGAGATCACTCTGTCATTCTGATGGAGTTCGAATAACAGACTGGAAGCTTCAAAAGGAGGGTGGTGCTTGGAATCATTGTTCTTCCTCTGTCAACCATGGTTACCTGCGAGGAAACATGTGTCATCATCATTGCGTCAGAGGCAAGGATATTGTTGCCAGTAAGGTTGCACCTAAATCAATCATTTATCAGATCATCAAGAACTTGCAATTGTTGTGAAGAAGGCTTCAGGGTGCCCAAGAAAGTCCAGCAAGCGACCGTCTCCTAAAGTTGATTCAGCTGCAGGATCGCGTCACCACCAGTACAGAGCTTGCTCAGGAATGACAGCAGGCAGGTGTGAGTGCATCTGCACGCACAGTGAGGCGAAGACTTTTGGAGGATGGCCTGGTGTCAAGAAGGGCAGCAAAGAAGCAACTTCTCTTCAGGAAAAACATCAGGGACAAACTGATATTCTGCAAAATGTACAGGGATTGGACTGATGAGGACTGGGGTAAAGTCACTTTCTCTGATGAATCCCCTTTCTGATTGTTTGGGGCATCTGGAAAAAAGCTTGTCTGGAGAAGACAATGTGAGCGCTATCATCAGTCCTGTGTCATGCCAACAGTAAAGCATCCTGAGACCAGTCATGTGTGGGGTTGCTTCTCAGCCAAAATAACCTAAGAACACAGCCATGAATAAAGATGGTACCAATACATCATGTGAGAGCAACTTCTCCCAACCATCCAGGAACAGTTTGGTGACAAACAATGCCTTTTCCAGCATGATGGAGCACCTTGCCATAAGGCATAGGTGATAACTAAGTGGCTTGGGGAACAAAACATTGATATTTTGGGTCCATGGCCAGGAAACTCCCCAGACCTTAATCCCATTGAGGACCCACAAATTCTGACAAACTCAAAGCAATGATTATGCAAGAATGGGCTGCCATAAGTCAGGATGTGACCCAGAGGTTAATTGACAGCATGCCAGGGCGGATTGCAGTGGTCTTGAAAAAGAAGGGTCAACAATGCTAATATTGACTCTTTGCATGAACTTCATGTAATTGTCAATAAAAAGGCCTTTGACACTTATGAAATGCTTGTAATTATACTACAGTATTCCATAGTAACATCTAAGAAATATATCTAAACACACTGAAGCAGCAAACCTTGTGGAAATTAATGTGTCATTCTCAAAACTTTTGGCCATCACTCCATGGACCAGTGAGTTGCTGTTCCTCTCTAATCTCACCTCTGGTCTTACTGCAGGCAGGATGACTATTTCCTGTAGTGCCTGCTTAGCCAGCTCCTGGCCAGCAACGTCCTCAAACCTCACAGATGAGCCACTGGAACACACACACAAGACTGGTCTGAATGCTGATTCCCATACAGAAATATAGACATACTCAACTCAACTCTGCTTGGGTTGGGTTGTGTTAATTCAACAGCAAAGACAGACTGAAACAGGCAGGCTGGATCAAAACATTATAAAAAGTGTTACATCTTTGCGCCCTACTGAACATGACCCACATCAAGCAGTCAACGTCTATTGCGTTCTCGTCCTCCTGGTTCTGACCCTTGCCTGTCGTGACTCTGAGCCCGCCTGCCTGACCATTCTGCCTGCCCCGTACCTTGAGTCTGCCTGCCGCCCTGTACCATTTTGGACTCTGACATGGTTATGAACTCTTGCCTGTCCCTGACTTTCCTTTTGCCTACCCCTTGGACTAACTATAATAAACAGAGCTAAAATCATCTGCCTCCTATGTCTGCATCTGGGTCTCGCCTTGTGTCGTTATATCCTGGGCGCTCTAGAGCTCTCTGCTCCATTCATCCTTCTCTCGAGTCTCCTAGTCCCTGCCCCTGAAAAACATCCCCACAGCATGATGCTGCCACCACAATGCTTCACCGAAGGAATGGTGCAAGGTTTCCTCCAGATGTGACTTCCGTCTGGCCACTCTCCATAAAGGCCTGATTGGTGGAGTTCTGCAGAGATGATTAAGTTCAAATCCCCAAGCTGACAAGGTACAAATCTATCGTTCTGCCCCTGAACAGGCAGTTAACCCACTGTTCCTAGGCTGTCAAAATAAGAATTTGTTCTTAACTGACTTGCCTAGTTAAATAAAGGTAAAAAATACTGCAGACATTTTTTGGTACGCTTCACCAGATCTGTGCCTCGACACAATCCTGTCTTGGAGCTCTACGGACAATTCCTTCAACCTCATGGCTTTGTTTTTGCTGTGACATGCATTATCAACTGTGGGACCTTATATAGAGAGGTGTGTGCCTTCCCAAATCAGCTTTTTTGGTCCTCCAATAATCGGTATCGGCGTTGAAAAATCATAATTGGTCGACCTCTAGCATGGACCATGTTAGTTTGTTTGTGATGTGGACACCAAGGAACTTGAAGCTCTCAACTTGCTCCACTGCAGCCCCTTAGATGAGAATGGGTGTGTGCTCGGCCCTGTTTTTCCTGTCGTCCACAATCATCTCCTTTGTCTTGATCACGTTGAGGGAGAGGTTGTTGTCCTGGCACCACAAGGCCAGGTCTCTGACTTACTCCCTATAGGCTGTCTCATCGTTGTCGTGATCAGGCCTACCACTGTTAATCATTATAATTATGGTGTTGGAGTCGTGCCTGGCCGTGCAGTCATCAGTGAACATGGAGTACAGGAGGGGACTGAGCACGCACCCCTGAGGGGCCCCCGTGTTGAGGATCAGCGTGGCGGATGTGTTGTTACCTATCCTTACCACCTGGTGGCAGCCCGTCAGGAAGTCCAGGATCCAATTGCAGAGGGAGGTGTTTAGTCCCAGAGTCCTTAGCTTATTGATGAGCTTTGAGGGCACTATGGTGTTGAACGCTGAGCTGTAGTCAATGAATAGCATTCCCACATAGATGTTCATTTTGTCCAGGTGGGAAAGGGCAGTGTGGAGTGCAATAGAGATTGCATTATCTGTGGATCTGTTGGGGCGGTATGCAAATTGGAGTGGGTCTAGGGTTTCTGGAACAAAGGTGTTGATGTGAGCCATGACCACCCTTTCAAAGCACTTCATGGCTACATATGTGAGCGCTACGGGTCAGTAGTCATTTAGGCAGGTTACCTTCGCTTTCTTGGGCACAGGGACTACCTAAAAGTTTCTGCCAAGGAACACAAGCATGTTGAACTTTTCTGGCTTTAATAGACTGCGGAGTGGGGTAACAATATTGCCTGCTGTAGGCCTACTGAAAACACGTTCAGACGGAACAGGTTGGGACAGGTTGATGGGACGTTGTGTCATTCCAGTCTCCACCCAACCCTAATCTACATAATGGGACAGTTCCAAGGACAGACTGGGATGCAATTAGAAGCTATTTAATTGGAGTTAAATACGAGACAGCCAGGTTCTACAAACGGCACAGTAAAAAACAAAATTAATCTGGCTGCACACTGGTTGGAGTATGTTCCCAAAACTGCTGTTCTTATTCCATGACAGACAATGGTTTGACCATTGTAATGACAGAACCCCCCCCCCCCCCAAAAAAAAACTTGCCATTGAGAGTAATCCTATCCAATGCAAAAAAAGGCAGTGAGTGTTGACAAAGAGGGGAGAAAATCATGAGTTTCTCCTCGCTCTAAACTTCATTGAAGATTCATTTGTGAGGGAAACAAAATGTAATTTTTAAAATCACAGAGCGACAAGTCATCCATTCACGAACACTTCCTGACATTAGCATAGAGATTGTCGGCTAAACAAATAGGCCCTTGTTGACCACGGTCAAGTGGAGCCCAGAGTATGTATCGTTTTAAGCTGTGTGTGTTTGTGCTAACTGCTTTGATCTCTGTATATCGCGATCACGTTACAAATTTATACTAACATTAAATAACCTTGAAACAACACTTGATTATTAAACTCCCCCCTCAGGCTGACAGTCTCTCAGAGTGAACAGTGTATCTGGGGTTCCC
Source organism: Oncorhynchus kisutch (assembly GCF_002021735.2). Taxonomy (NCBI): domain Eukaryota; kingdom Metazoa; phylum Chordata; class Actinopteri; order Salmoniformes; family Salmonidae; genus Oncorhynchus; species Oncorhynchus kisutch. The sequence goes on from NC_034174.2 coordinate 61,232,646, forward strand.
TGTAGAGGCAATCTGCTCATCTGATGCAGTGGTTGAAGTGGAACTGACAGCGTTTTTAACTACTTTACAGTTCTGAAACAAACAGACAATCATAATAGTTTAAAAAAAAATACAATTCCTAGTTTATGCTACAAAACCAACTTTATAAGAGGTTTTTAAAATAGGTTCTATTTGATTAATAAAATCCATGACTTACAGTAAGGCATTGTTGGCTGAATAGATGGATGCCGTTCAATGCATTATTAATATAATTCACCAATACATTTCTTGGTAATCCAAATAATATTGCTATCACGTTGTAAATCACAGCTGGCCTGGTACATTGTTTGCTGCCATTCGTGATACATTGTTTCAGTTTCAATGACTCACTCTTTGGAACAAAAAAGGACGACTATAACCCAGGCTGGGAATGTCAATACAATCAAACTAGCAATGTGAATCATAATGTGGCTAATGGGCCCATGTACGTGTCATGGCCGAATAGGACACAAGCGAGTTAACAGTTGAGTCATCTATAAAATTACAGCCTAATGTTCTTGCATAGGTGAATTCAACTTCAATTGGGCTGCTTTTGTTTGTCCCGTTAACAGCACGCAGCGGAGGGAAAGTGTGTAGACACATGCCACAATCCTGCAGTCTGGCTTCAGTTTTTAAAGCTTGACAATGAATTACCAAAAAACTAAACCTGCAACAAAACACCATGCAAAGGTGAAACATGTAGGCCTTTACAGCAACATTTGAGCAGTAGCCAAGGCTGAGCTAGCTAGCTGCTGGGAGGATGTCATGTTATTGGAGGAGTGGGTGGTATTGGAGTGGCCATCATAAAGTCATCATAAAGTGCTCACTTGTCATAAAATATTTTTTAAAATATTTTGTGTCATATTATTCCTATGGGTGTGTATGAACAGATTTGAATACGATTTCATGTTGCTAAAATGCTGTCAGTTCCACTTTAAGCTCTGATCACCTAATGCTATTTGCGCCATTAAATTGACATGGATCCCTGTCCGCCTCCCGACACTCTCAACCCTACGCTAAAGCTCCGCCTTATCTCAGTTCACTGGTCACGATGGCAACACCCACCCGTAGCACGCGCTCCAGCAGGTGTATCTAACTGATAATCCCTAAAGCCAACACCTCGTTTGGCTGCCTTTCGTTCCAGTTCTCTGCTGCCTGTGACTGGAACGAATTGCAAAAATCGCTGAAGTTGGAGACTTTTATCTCCCTCACCAACTTCAAACATCTGCTATCTGAGCAGCTAACCGATCGCTGCAGCTGTACATAGTCTATCGGTAAATAGCCCACCCAACTTTACCTACCTCATCCCCATACTGTTTATATTTATTGACTTTTCTGCTCTTTTGCACACCAATATCTCTACCTGTACATGACCATCTGATCATTTATCACTCCAGTGTTAATCTGCAAAATTTGTATTATTCGCCTACCTCCTCATGCCTTTTGCACACAATGTATATAGACTCTCTTTTTTTCTACTGTGTTATTGACTTGTTAATTGTTTACTTCATGTGTAACTTTGTGTTGTCTGTTCACACTGCTATGCTTTATCTTGGCCAGGTCGCAGTTTTAAATAAAGGTGAAATAAAAAATAAATAAAAAACGCTTCCTCCCCATACACGCCACAGGAGGGGAGTCATTAACACCCATCGCTAAGGGCAAAAGGCTTCCATTTGCACCCCCATCAGATGGAGAGAGAGGGCAATTCGTATACGACCACATTAGAGGAGAGAAGAACAGATATCCTGTAGTGATACAGTAAAGATGATACTGTAGAAATAGAAAGGAGAGAGGGAGAAAGAGAGTGAGAAGAGAGACAGATTTATTTATTTATTTATTTTACCTTTATTTAACCAGGTAGGCAAGTTGAGAACAAGTTCTCATTTACAATTGCGACCTGGCCAAGATAAAGCAAAGCAGTTCGACAGATAAAACGACACAGAGTTACACATGGAGTAAAAACAAACATACAGTCAATAATGCAGTATAAACAAGTCTATATACAATGTGAGCAAATGAGGTGAGAAGGGAGGTAAAGGCAAAAAAGGCCATGATGGCACAGTAAATACAATATAGCAAGTAAAATACTGGAATGGTAGTTTTGCAATGGAAGAATGTGCAAAGTAGAAATAAAAAAATAATGGGGTGCAAAGGAGCAAAATAAATAAATAAATAAAAATTAAATACAGTTGGGAAAGAGGTAGTTGTTTGGGCTAAATTATAGGTGGGCTATGTACAGGTGCAGTAATCTGTGAGCTGCTCTGACAGTTGGTGCTTAAAGCTAGTGAGGGAGATAAGTGTTTCCAGTTTCAGAGATTTTTGTAGTTCGTTCCAGTCATTGGCAGCAGAGAACTGGAAGGAGAGGCGGCCAAAGAAAGAATTGGTTTTGGGGGTGACTAGAGAGATATACCTGCTGGAGCGTGTGCTACAGGTGGGAGATGCTATGGTGACCAGCGAGCTGAGATAAGGGGGGACTTTACCTAGCAGGGTCTTGTAGATGACATGGAGCCAGTGGGTTTGGCGACGAGTATGAAGCGAGGGCCAGCCAACGAGAGCGTACAGGTCGCAATGGTGGGTAGTATATGGGGCTTTGGTGATAAAACGGATTGCACTGTGATAGACTGCATCCAATTTGTTGAGTAGGGTATTGGAGGCTATTTTGTAAATGACATCGCCAAAGTCGAGGATTGGTAGGATGGTCAGTTTTACAAGGGTATGTTTGGCAGCATGAGTGAAGGATGCTTTGTTGCGAAATAGGAAGCCAATTCTAGATTTAACTTTGGATTGGAGATGTTTGATATGGGTCTGGAAGGAGAGTTTACAGTCTAACCAGACACCTAAGTATTTGTAGTTGTCCACGTATTCTAAGTCAGAGCCGTCCAGAGTAGTGATGTTGGACAGGCGGGTAGGTGCAGGTAGCGATCGGTTGAAGAGCATGCATTTAGTTTTACTTGTATTTAAGAGCAATTGGAGGCCACGGAAGGAGAGTTGTATGGCATTGAAGCTTGCCTGGAGGGTTGTTAACACAGTGTCCAAAGAAGGGCCGGAAGTATACAGAATGGTGTCGTCTGCGTAGAGGTGGATCAGGGACTCACCAGCAGCAAGAGCGACCTCATTGATGTATACAGAGAAGAGAGTCGGTCCAAGAATTGAACCCTGTGGCACCCCCATAGAGACTGCCAGAGGTCCGGACAGCAGACCCTCCGATTTGACACACTGAACTCTATCAGAGAAGTAGTTGGTGAACCAGGCGAGGCAATCATTTGAGAAACCAAGGCTGTCGAGTCTGCCGATGAGGATATGGTGATTGACAGAGTCGAAAGCCTTGGCCAGATCAATGAATACGGCTGCACAGTAATGTTTCTTATCGATGGCGGTTAAGATATCGTTTAGGACCTTGAGCGTGGCTGAGGTGCACCCATGACCAGCTCTGAAACCAGATTGCATAGCAGAGAAGGTATGGTGAGATTCGAAATGGTCGGTAATCTGTTTGTTGACTTGGCTTTCGAAGACCTTAGAAAGGCACGGTAGGATAGATATAGGTCTGTAGCAGTTTGGGTCAAGAATGTCCCCCCCTTTGAAGAGGGGGATGACCGCAGCTGCTTTCCAATCTTTGGGAATCTCAGACGACACGAAAGAGAGGTTGAACAGGCTAGTAATAGGGGTGGCAACAATTTCGGCAGATAATTTTAGAAAGAAAGGGTCCAGATTGTCTAGCCCGGCTGATTTGTAGGGGTCCAGATTTTGCAGCTCTTTCAGAACATCAGCTGAATGGATTTGGGAGAAGGAGAAATGGGGAAGGCTTGGGCGAGTTGCTGTTGGGGATGCAGTGCTGTTGTCCGGGGTAGGAGTAGCCAGAAAGCATGGCCAGCCGTAGAAAAATGCTTATTGAAATTCTCAATTATGGTGGATTTATCAGTGGTGACAGTGTTTCCTATCTTCAGTGCAGTGGGCAGCTGGGAGGAGGTGTTCTTATTCTCCATGGACTTTACAGTGTCCCAGAACTTTTTTGAGTTAGTGTTGCAGGAAGCAAATTTCTGCTTGAAAAAGCTAGCCTTGGCTTTTCTAACTGCCTGTGTATAATGATTTCTAGCTTCCCTGAACAGCTGCATATCACGGGGGCTGTTCGATGCTAATGCAGAACGCCATAGGATGTTTTTGTGTTGGTTAAGGGCAGTCAGGTCTGGGGAGAACCAAGGGCTATATCTGTTCCTGGTTCTAAATTTCTTGAATGGGGCATGTTTATTTAAGATGGTTAGGAAGGCATTTAAAAAAAAATATCCAGGCATCCTCTACTGACGGGATGAGATCAATATCCTTCCAGGATACCCCGGCCAGGTCGATTAGAAAGGCCTGCTCGCAGAAGTGTTTCAGGGAGCGTTTTACAGTGATGAGTGGAGGTCGTTTGACCGCTGACCCATTACGGATGCAGGCAATGAGGCAGTGATCGCTGAGATCTTGGTTGAAGACAGCAGAGGTGTATTTAGAGGGGAAGTTGGTTAGGATGATATCTATGAGCACATTCAACGTGCTTTCAGCTGGATATAACACCTACTCTGACCAACTAATGGTGTTACTTTTCTCATGTAAAAATGTCTTCAATATAATTAGTTCACAAGCAATGTCCTTAGAGTTGCCATGGTAAAATTAAGTTTTGGAGGAAGCTTCCTAAATTGGCAGCCTAAACTGAGGCATTGTACAGTAGGAAATGCTCTGTACAAGAAAACTGAAAACTCTTTAGGTATTTATGGTCGACAGTGCATTATTTTGTGAATTTCCTTTTGGCATGACATTTCAACATAAGATACATTATGAAATAAAAAACATGTGGCTATGAGAGAGAAAGGAAGAGAGAAAGAAAAATACCCATGAATCCAAGAGAGAGAGAGAGAAATCAAGAGAGAAAGAGAATCAGCGGTCAAGGCATGGGTTGTGTGCTGACGCATGTAAGAGCCCTCATTGAAAACTTCCATCAGATTATTACTCATTAACCATGACTCACTAAATTAAGGCCCCTCTGTCTGAATCATTAGCATAATAAAGGCTTTGAAGCAGACACCATAATTTGACTCCCATGCGTAAGCTTGGTGCGCTCAGCTAGGTGTTACATGCAATTAGGTAGTCTAGGAGTGCACTTAGACTGGCTTAGGTGAAAAGGAGGACTGGGCTTCCTGGTTATGGCTGACGTTTGATAGAATTACTTAATATAATTCATTTTATGAATGAACCCAGCTGCTATGAGTCTGAAAGCTACAGATGTTACATGCAGAGACAGTGGCTATCGAGCTGGCTGGCTGGTGTGTGTGTGTGTGTGTGTGTGTGTGTGTGTGTGTGTGTGTGTGTGTGTGTGTGTGTGTGTGTGTGTGTGTGTGTGTGTGTGTGTGTGTGTGTAACAATGGGTATCAAGACACAGCTAATGTGTGTTCAGCTCATGAGGTCCATTTCCACATCACACGTAAAAGTTTACTAGTGTACACTTGTTCTGCGATTGCACAACTCACAACCCAAGGCACAGATCTGGGATCTGTTCACTGTGTCAAAGTTTTACGTTAAACATTACACTACAGCAACATGTCTCATTAGCTCAGTAAGCTCCTAATGGGCCTGACCCAAGGAGAGCAGCCTTGACAGTGAAGGGATGACCTATGTACACAGTTTGAAGTCTCCCTTTACAGTTCAAGGCAAAGAATTTGGAGCGTCTCCCACTATACAAATGTCTACCAGCTACTGCATGTATCAATCCACAAACCGGGCCTTAAATACAGTTGGCATCTTATATTGACACAATTCACAATCATAGGCTATTCATGATGGTTTTGTTATTGCACTGAGGTTACCAAAGAAAGGTCAAACTAAACTAAAAGTATGTAGATTGTTTCAGATTTGACATCTTACAGGGGCCAGATGTAAAAAAAATAATAATAATGATAAAAATTTTAAAAAGGTTAATTGCAGGGGGTCCGGACATTTTCCATATGTGATTATTCTTCGGAAGAACTGTATAAAAAAAGCAACGCACACACACCAATAAAGCACTTTTCTTCAAATGAAATGCTGCTGAAGTAATTAGGAAAGAAGTGGAGAGTGTTCAACCAATGAGAGTCGAGATGCAACCAAAACATTTGATCATCATTGAAAAGGAAAAGGCACAATGCTCGCTCACCATTTTTAAAATGTATTTGAATAACTATTAAAAGCTTCTTAATTAAAAGTATATCGGTTTTAAAAAGTAAGTCATTTTAAAATCATCTGAAAGCGAAGTATCTCAAATCAGGTCATGTAAAATTCCAGGCTGAAGGAAGTATGCTTTGAATGAATTTCCCTCAGTAATTTCCCTTAGTAATTTCCCTCAGTAATTTCCCTTAGTAATTTCCCTCAGTAATTTCCCTCACACTCCCTTTTAATGAGTCCTTGTGAGCATCAGAGAGGAAACTAGAAGGCATGTTCCTAAGAGTCATAGCTCTCAGGAATGGGGTCATACTATTTTGTAGCTTAAACTGTTTAGACACTAGAGCCAAATTCATATGAAGAAAAAAAATGATCAACATGCCACATAGGTGCTTGAAACCACTAGAAACCACACCATAGACAACGACAATAGTGCTTGTAATTTTGGAACAGAGCTTCAGATTTTGGCAGATATTTTTTTGCATATCTTTTATTAATGTTCAATATTGATCAAAGGCCCAGTCTAAATTAATAAACGATCCGGATGTGGCCAGCGGGCCGCCAGTTGAATAGCCCTGCTTTATGTCTACCATGTTACATTTATCTTTTGAGGATACAATATATACTAAGCAAAAATATAAATGCAACATGTAAAGTGTTGTTCCCATGTTTCATGAGCAGAAATAGAAATTCACAGACATTTTCCATACATACAAAGAACGGATTTATCTCAAGTTTTGTGCAAAAATGTGTTAACATCCTTGTTAGTGAGCATATCTCCTTTGCCAAGATAATCCATCCACCTGACTGACAGGTGTGGCATATCAAGCTGATTTAACAGCATGATCATTACATAAGTGCACCTTGTGCTGGGGACAATAAAAGGCCACTTTAAAATGTGCAGTTTTGTCACACAACACAATGCCATAGATGTCTCAAGTTTTGTTGGAGCGTGCAACTGGCATGCTGACTGCAGGAATGTCCACCAGAGCTGTTGCCAGAGAATTGAACGTTCATTTCTCTACCATAAGCTGGTTCCAACGTTGTTTTATAGAATTTGTCAACCGGCCTCACAACCGCAGATAATGTGTAACCACACCACACCAGGACCTCCACATCCAGCTTCTTCACCTGCGGGATCATCCGATGGGGGTGCTGAGGACTACTTCTGCCTGTAATAAATCCATTTTGTGGGAAAAAGTCATTCTGATTGGCTAGGCCTGGCTTCCCAGTGGGTGGGCCTGGCTGCCAAGTGGATGGGTCTATGCCCTCCTAGGCCCACTCAAGGCTGCACCCCTGCCCAGTCATGTGAAATCCATAGAGCTGAATGAATGTATTTCAGTTGACTGACGTATATGAGCTGTAACTCAGTAAAGTCCTTGAAATTGTTGTATGTTGCGTTTTATATTTTTTGTTCAGTCTAATTTATTGTCCATTTAGATGGAAATTCAGCATACAAATTCACACACGCAACAAAATGCATACATGCAGTACGGGAAACTGGAAAGTTTGCACACAAAGTTCAACATTTAACCTTTAAGAGCACTAAACTAACACAGTTAACACAACATCTAGCAACGAAATTTGTGTAGCACTATCTGTGCATTATAAGGCAGTATAATAGCCTATTTTCATCTCCTATAGATAACTTCATCTGAAAAATATTATTAATCCATTTTTTTATATTTAAGCATTCACTTTTAAATAAATTTTCTAAAGGCAAAAAGCTAAATTAGACAGACTATTTTAGTACACAACAGTCATGTATTTATGATGCCTAAAATTATTCTAATAGTTCTAATAATAGAGTTCTAATAATTTTCGCCCAATGCTATAATTACATTTAATAATATATACAAGTGTCAAAAAGTAGGTTAATATGAATAAATGTAGGTTTAATTGACCTGATATAATTTATTTCGACTATAAAGACAAGTAAAAGCACAATTAATTGCAAGAGCTCTCATTTTCAGCACCCTAGACAGCGGTTTTAGGCTACATGGAAATCCTTGTCTGCAGTCGCTGACTTGCTCTCAATTTGACAGCAGCGCGTCCCTGTAAAACGTGTAGGTGGCAACTGTACTAAAACTTTTCATTATACACTGGGTTATATTAAATTGAGTTGGTCATGTAGTAAATAAAACCCACGACAACTTGCGCTTAGCCTACAACTTCACCCAAATACAATAACACACTGACGCTTCCTTAGTAGCAAATCAATTTCCTCGAGGACAAAACAACATAGCTCAAATCAGAAACAACAAGTGATTTCCCCCCGCAGGGTATCAACCTCAGAGCATAATTGGGATTAGCGAAGTACACGTCATCCCACTCAGGCAACACACTGTGCGCCGACTAATAATATTAGACTGGATTTAGAGAAAGAGGAGTCGGTCAAGTGTTTTCCCGGAGGACGCACCTTTGTGTCTTTGCAAGGCAGAGAGCTGCGCAGCTCCGTGTATGACTCGGCAGCTGGAACGTTCGGACAACAAAATGTCAGTCAATAATGCTTTTCAAGTGGCTAACATTCCATGGAGGAATAACAATTTTACCATGTCGAATAAAGACCCACCTTTCTCGGATCAAGGGGAGACCATTATAGGAATATACCTGCTGGTTCTAGGTGGGAGAACTTGCTCATGTAGTTGGAATGTAATTTCGTTTTTAAAATGCTGCTTTGCTTTTATGCTGCAAAGACTTGCTTTAGTTTTGCTTTCATGGCAAAAAAGATCTGGAAATATGGCACTAATGCCTTGTTTACCACTTCATGATTTATATTCTATTACCTAAACGTTAAGGTAAGATGAATGACAGTACATTTGACCAATTGTCAAAATAAAATATTCAGAGTGTAGCCTACATTTATCTTGTTCATTTTTACTCTACCATATTTTGGCATCGCAATATACAACAATTGGATGAAGAATTCGATTGCACTGCAGAATACAAATCACCAATACCAGAAACCTTTGTTATTGCAGTTGTTATACTACTGTTACTGTCATTATAGTGTATGGGCAACGGTTAGTGGATTTGGTGCTATAAGTAGACCAGGACAAATCTTCTCCTGGTAAAGAGGGGTGGATCCTGCAGCCATTCAGATCCTGTCTAAGCTGTGGAAATCGTCAATCAAGAAGGGATGGCAGCCAGCCAGTCTGACCTTCTTTAAGAGAGGGCAGAACGACTTGTAATTACCTGTTATTGGGTGCAAATTGATTTAAATTGATCCTGACTTTTGAAACCAATAGGGCGACTGTAATTTTATTTACAGTATAGGTAGGCTACTCAGTGCACCTACTATTAACTCTAAAGGAAATTTAATGAAGGAAGGTTTATGCTCCTTTTGGTATTTGAATATGTAGTGTCTGAAGAGAAAGTCAGTAGGTTCAAATCACAGATGAGGCACTTTGTCACCTCAATGCTTCATGCTGCTTTATGAGCCGCATTTTGTATGGTGTGACTACAATTCCATGACATTTCACAAAACTGACAAGGCCTTTGCTCAATTGGTAGTGTGGGACACGCTGGTGATAGATGGGGTGAGTTTCCATCCAGGTAGCGCTTTTAGCGTCTGGAAAAGAGCTATAAAGCCAATCAGTTTGTATGTCAATGGGTTTTCTCCTCGTCAGGTTGGATGTCGTGGTTCGGCAACAGTATCGTGATCTTCGTCCTGTACAAGCAGCGTGTGTCACTGCAGCCCACGGACTATCTGACCTTTAACCTGGCCATCTCCGACGCCAGTATTTCCGTCTTCGGCTACTCCCGGGGGATCCTGGAGATCTTCAATGTGTTCCGGGACAGCGGATACCTGGTTAACTCCATCTGGACATGCCAGGTAGGCAATGAAGATATCTGGTTGGAGGGGGAAAAGTTGTTTTGAGAATTGAGAGGCTTCAAATTTGTTTTGTACGTGAATGGTAATGTGCCGCATGTGTCATCCTACTGCAGGATCTGATACTATACACTCACTCACAGCAATACTCACAAGACACAGACATTACCGCTATCCCATAAAACATGGTGTGATTGGACACGACTTTAGTAGTTCAGGTCTCCTGGAAGGTGATGTCACGGAGAGATGCTAACTTGGCCATCCTTTACACAAATATCAAATACACAAACAAGACAACTTACCTTTGCGATTGCAGATGTGCAAAAACACTGCTCTATGGCTTTGTTTCTATTGCCAGTTCTTTGTCATTTCCTACTAATTGCCTAGTTAAGAATATCAATGGTCCACTCAGAATGGAAGACTAAGTAAACATAACACAATGGAATAGAGCATAGAAATGTGTTGCAACAGATCATTATATTCACTGCACTACAATGGTTCTTTGGGGGGGATGGTCCTTTTTATTATTACTTGGTTACGAATAGAACATTAACAATGGATGCACCGGACAGGTGCCACAAAGGTATTGTATTGTTAACTACAGCACAGGAGAAACGGTCCTGTAGGCTTTACCTGAAGTAATAGAATTGTAACACTATCTTAGGGGGGAATAAGAATGGTTTAGCCACATCAACAGCCAAACATAGATGGATGGTTAAGGTCTGGCACTTATAGCATTTGATAAAGAGGAAGCGTGATTTGCACAAGGGCTTGCGTACACGTGATTGACGGGCACTATCGATCACCTTGTTTTGTCGGGGCCTCTTGAAAATATACATTTTAGTTCAAGCCTATCAATCCATTTACATTGGTGCACAATGTGAGAAAATGCCACCTTGAAAAAAAGTCCAATGAATGAATGCAATGTTATCCCTGTTCACACAACAGTGTGTGTGTTTTAATGTTAATTATAGTTATTTCCCCAAGCAGGTGTTGCTGTTTGTTTGGGACAAATCGTAGTTGAATAATGTCCAACTAACACTGAACAATAATATTTTCATTTACTATTGGCCAAAGCTAAATACAATAGGAAAACAACCACATGAAAACTACAGTAAGAAAACAAACTAAAAAGGAGAGACAGAAATTATTTAAAAAATACAATAAGTAACAGGGCAGAGAGGGCAGATGAGGAAGAGAGAGGAGAGTTTCTTCTGAGAAAGAAAAGTGGTCCTGAGGTCAGGAGACACTGAAAGCTGGATTATAGAATGTATGGGTCAGAGTGAGGGGAGAGTTGTCAAAGATGAAATTGCGGACTATAGTGTACCTATTAAGGCCACCAATATCTAAGTTTAGACATTTCTAACATATACTTGTCGTAATTGTTGTAGGAAAGGTGGAGATAATATGAAAGATTAATCTCTCATGTTAAATTGTATGACTTGATTTACCCTATTTTTTTTATGTAAGAGAAACACATTTGTTAAAATATGTGGAACGTCTGGACTGGGTCCCACCTGTGGAAAGTTTGAGCTAATATGCGCTAATGCAATTAGCAGGAGGTTGTAAGTAAGAAGAACATTTCCCAGGACACAGACATATCTGATATTGTCAGAAAGCTTAAATTCTTGTTAATCTAACTGCACTGTCCAATTTACAATAGCTATTACAGTGAAGGAATACCATGCTATTGTTTGAGGAGAGTGCACAGTTATGAACTTGAAAAGTTTTAAATAAACAAATTATGCACATTTGGGCAGTCTTGATACAACATTTTGAACAGAAATACAATGGTTCATTGGATCAGTCTAAAACGTTGCACATACACTGCTGCCATCTAGTGGCCAACATTGCGCCTGGACTGGAATAATACATTATGGCCTTTCTCTTGCCTTTAAAAGATGGTACAAAAAAATACAGAAAAACTGTAGTTTTTTCTTTGTATTATCTTTTACCAGATCTAATGTGTTATATTCTCCTACATTAATTTCACATTTCAAGTCTTTCAAATGGAATCAAGAATATGCATATCCTTGCTTCAGGTCCTGAGCTACAGGCAGTTAGATTTGGGTATGTCATTTTAGGCGAAAATTGAAAATTGAAAATTGAAAGAAAGGGTCCGATCCTTAAGGCTCCTTAAGAGCCTTAAGCCCATGGGTGTCCCAAAAAAGCCCACCTCTTAAATAATCAATTTAAAAACATTTCCTAATGCTGAAAACGTACAAATTGACAGATCTTATGTAAACTTAAATTATAGTAATCACCCCTTAAGTTCTTAAAATCAACTGATCATTACTATTCATCATGGGTGTAGCACTCATAAAAGTGGGTGTCCAATCGTATCCGCAGAGAACAATGCGGGCCCAGGCGTTTGCTCATGCCAACCAGTACATACCTGATTTGACTAATCAACTAGTCATAGACTTCAACCAAGACTTGATAAGTTGAATCAGAGTTACTGCTTGGTTAGAACAAAAACATGCACCCTCACTGGCCCTCTGTGGATAAGACGCCGTGCACAAAGACCATAACACATAACAACTTGTCATGAATTATCTGAAAGCTGGTTCACATTTGGTGTAGTGTTGTTCGTTAGTTCAACTTGTCTTCCTAAAGCCAGTCTGAAGACGGGTTTAAAATCTCCCTCTCTACTGTTGCATTACAAAGGTTTGTGTGGTGAACCCAAAAATAGAAACACCTGGATGAATGAGGGACAACAATGTTGTCACAAGTGTAGAGAGGAGTAGGCAAGAGGAGGGAGAGCCAAAGCGAAGGCTGGTGTGACAAATTTGACTAATGCGCCTGGCTCTTTCTGCACAAGTAGTCATCCAATAGTCATCTTCTTGTCCCTCATTTGTTTCCATTTTTGTCCACTACTTGTTGGTCTTCCATCCCTGATACCCTTCAACCCTGATCTTATTCTTCTCTCTCTGCATCAATGACTACCTGTCCACTCCAAACGTCTTGGGGAGAGTACAGAGGATTTTAAATGTTCTTAATTCTTTTTAATGTTGGTAAACATACAATGGATTGATGCATAAATGTAATTTGAGTATTTTAATGAAAATAAATGTGAAGAAAAAACATTTATGCTCAGATACGTAGAATTTTAGTGATATCATCACACAATCTCCCATGTGTTTCAATGCAAACCGGGCTACTGGACTTAATGATTTATGGTTAAAACAAAATCAGAATAACAAAGTTCAATCATAAAATATTTGGAAACCAATGGTTTGGGGTATAAATATCACTATGGACTACAATATTATGTGATGTTAGTATTGAACAATATTATTTTATTTTCATTTACATTCTGTTATGTTGCTACTGTATTGACTGACGTGGTACGACCACTAGCATGAAAAATCCATCTTTGCAATTGGCAAGAAATAGGCATTAATAACTATGTAGTATACTATCTTGTATTGTGCAACACTATCTTGTATTGTGCAACACATTCATCTCGCAATTTTACATGAAGTGTGAACAAAGTTTTTTTCTAAAGTGAGTCACCTCCACACCAAAGTTTTTTTGAAGCTTTGAAATGGACCACTAGTAGGAACATACACAACGGTCAATAACTTAATAAAAAACATCTGATTGTTATTTCCAAAACATGTTTTATTCTAAGACAATCAGATGAATTGGTTGAAACATTAAACAGCAGGAAATGTTTATTTCTTTTTTTGTCCAAAGATGGAAGTGGGCTTAATAGGTACGCTTACCCTAACAAGCAGCAAGTAAAATGCTACTTTCCAACCAGACCTGGCTTCAAATACATGTGTATTTGAGTATCTGGTACTTAAAATACTTTTTTTTAGATACACAGCCCAAAACAAGTACTTTTATTGAAGTATTTGAACGGTTCTTTGTAAAAACCAAATCTACCAAATTAACTGTATTTGAGAGTATTTTCAAATACTTTCCAAGTATATATCCAAATACATTAACATATTCAACTACTTGCCTTTTCAAATAAACTATATCTGTATACTTACTTTGAATATATGTAAAAGGAATTGAGATATTTGAAATAGCATTTGAACCTAGGTCTGTTTCCAATTATGGAGAAACCCCATTTGCAGAAAATGCTATGTTGCTCGAAGCATCCCACCAGATGTTTTTAAAATCATGGTCCAAGGTTTTCCTCCAATAGACTTTGCATTGTCCTCCAAAGTGTATCTGACCGTGAGGCAAAAGTGAAGGGGCTTGGATGTAAATATATTAGATTAGATTAAGTAATCCGATCAGTCAAAGTACATTTGGCTCCTGTCTCTACTAGGAAGAGAAGTTAATTCGGTAGAAGCTGTCGATCTTGATCAGACATACTCACCACTGCTGACCATAGCTGTGATGAACCGATCTTTAACTCCATTCAATGTAGCTAGATCAGCTCTTCTGTGTTCGGGCTATATAAATGTCCATCAGGGTGAACTAAAAACTGAACAACCAAGAAAAGGAGTTGGCAAAAGTAGAGAGGAGCTCTATTCACACAAAATCAGTAATTGGTTAATGACAGATTTGTCAAGTACATGAGAATCCAGACAACTATTCAATAGCAGAATAATTGTTTTCAACTTGATCTTCTGAGTGATTGGGGTCTTTCAACTTCTGCAAGAAAAGTGGATGTCTGTTTTTTCTACTGTATTTGTTTTGAGATTTTCATCCCTGTACGTTTCCCCTCTAAGCTTCCCTAACAGTATTGTTGGTCTTTCCCAGGTGGATGGCTTCTTCACCTTGGTCTTTGGCCTCAGCAGCATCAATACTTTGACTGTCATCAGTGTCACAAGATACATCAAGGGATGCCATCCGAGTAAAGGTAATGCACTGACACAACCTTAACCTTTAATCTTCATCTCAATAATTCCAGAAAAATGCCCCCTATAGGCTAGATGTTCTGGTCAGACATAATGTTCTTGTGGGAACCTTTCTTTTAGCTATCAACTCTTTTCTTTTACCTAGCTCACTGCATATCCAACACAACCATGGGCATGTCCCTAATATTCATCTGGTCAGAGGCTGTGTTCTGGTCGGGAGCACCCCTTCTGGGCTGGGGGAGTTACACAGGTGAGATAAACATGGATAGTAATCATGTTACATACTATTTGATACAGGGGCACTTACTTGTGTTAGGTTCTTGTAACATTCTGGTTGGGCAACATTTTCAAGATTTGTTTGTGCACAATGACGACAAAACAAGAAATCTAAAACGTTAGCAGAAGACAACCTTTAAACGAGAACTGACCATATTGACCTATGTGGACCTTTTTTTCACACTTACACTGACTTTTCTAAGGGCCAAAATACAGGAAATTCTTCGTAAATGTTCTTCACATGAACAATGTGTTTGTGTCTCAATCTCCCTTCTTTTAGATCGCGGATATGGAACGTGTGAAATCGACTGGGCCAAAGCCAACTACTCCACCGTCTACAAGTCCTACATCATCTCCATCCTCATCTTCTGCTTCTTCGTCCCCGTGCTGGTCATGCTCTTCACCTACGTGTCCATCATCAACACAGTGAAGAGAGGCAACGCCATGGCCGCTGAGGGAGACCTGACGGACAGGCAGAGGAAGATTGAACGGGACGTCACCATTGTGAGTAGGATTCAAATCACAGCAACTTTTATTGGTCACATACACAGATTTGCAGGAATTACAGCAGGTGCAACGAAATGCTTATGTTACTAGCTCCAATAGTGCACTAGAAATGACAGTGTCCAATAAACAATCCAGAGTAGATATATTAGAGTGAGTCAGAATCCAGAAAATAACACATGTACAAATAATACTACATATAGACCAAGCTTTAAAGGAAGGGTTATGATTTAACGGGCAACCTAACTTAGGTCATTCTCCCAGGTATCCATTGTCATCTGCACAGCATTCATCCTGGCGTGGTCGCCGTACGCCGTGGTCTCCATGTGGTCGGCCTGTGGCTTCCACGTACCCAGCCTCACCAGCATCTTCACCCGCCTCTTTGCCAAGTCGGCCAGCTTCTACAACCCTCTCATCTACTTCGGCCTCAGCTCCAAGTTCCGCAAGGACGTCGCCATCTTGCTGCCTTGCACCGGCGATGGCAAGGACACGGTCAAGCTCAAGCGTTTTAAGCCGAAAGGCGAGGCTCACCAGGGCTCCGGAAGAGGCAATGGACTCAAAGCACATCCTCATCACCAGAAGGAGATGAAGGAGATGAAGTATGCCCCTGGAAATCCGTATCTGCTCACGGCGACTAAGGCTGCCCCAAGCCCAGATTCGGGAGTGGGGAGCCCCCCCTGTACTCCTCCCGCCAACAAGGAGATGTACTTTATCGAGGTGCCCCCTATCGAGGTGCCCCATCTGTCTGATGGACCAGAGTGGGAATGTGACAGACTCTAAGAACAATCCGTTTTTTTTTCTTCTGTGTTACCTTTTTATTTAAAAACACATGGGATTTTACTTGAAAGGTGGCTACTTGAATTTTAGGGGATAATGTTAAGGATAACTATTTTGTATTTGATTTGTGTAAGTATGTATACCTAATATGTATTTCTTAATGAATTGTGTTTATACTTGCGAATAAAACTGTTTCCATTCAAATGGAACAAGTTGAAAGATGTTTGCAATATCAATGCTCATATTGTCACTCTTTTGAAATAAATTCCTGTCCAACTCAACCCCATTAGCAGACATTACAGAAGACATGACAGAAATGTAAGTGTATCTCTTATGAAAATGATCTGAGATGCTCAGCTCACACATAGGCGACATACCAGTTCTAATGATAACTTTACTTGAGTGAGGCAGGCGTGTCTTCACGGGTTGACTTGTTTTCTTCCAGTGAAACAATCATCCATCTGTTCCCCATAATTCCAAGGAACTTCACACAAACCAACTTTACCTCAGGTAGGACATGTACCATAAGGAACAGTTGAAGTGAATTAAAGTGCGGTCAACCTTGACAGGCTACAAGTATAAGCTACAATACGCAAGAGAGCTGTATTAAAACAAAACAGAAAGCAGATACTTCTCAAGCCCCTGCAATATGCTCACATGTTGGCCACCTGTGGGCTTGGCACGAAACGATCCATTCCACATGCGCACTCTACTAAAGGCGACTGACTACAAGGTTGATTGTGCCGATAGTGAAGTTGTAGGCTGCTTTAAAAAGTAGTCTAAATCAAGTTGAACATTGGAAAGAGGGAGAAAGAAAAAAATATTTTATTTATGTTTTCTTTATCTTCATGCTTCCCTCAGCTTATTTCATGATGCATCAAACAGGGTGATTTCTGTATTTTCCTTCAAGGAGCCTACCGTTACTCCTTCAGGTCCAAGGACCTAGTACACTGAACTAGAATATGAATGCTACATACAACAAATTCCTACGATTTTACTGAGTTACAGATCACATAAGGAAATCAGTCAATTGAAATAAATAAATGAGGCCTTAATCTATGGATTTGGCATTACTGTGAATACACATTCGCATCTGTTGGTCACAGATATGTTAAAAAAAGGTAGGGGTGTGGATCAGAAAACCAGTCAGTATCTGTTGTGACCACCATTTGCCTCATGCGACACATATCCTTCGCATAGAGTTTATCAGGCTGTTGACTGTGGCCTGTTGAATGTTGTCCCACCCCTCTTCAATGGCTGTGCAACGTTGCTGGATATTGGCGGGAACTGGAACACGCTGTCGTATACGCCAATCCATAGCATCCCACACATGCTCAGTGTGTGACATGTCTGGAACTGGGACATTTTCAGCTTCCAGGAATTGTGTACAGATCCTCGCAACATGGGCCGTGCATTATCCTAATGCAGCATGTGGTGATGGCGGCAGATGAATGGCACGACAATGGACCTCAGGATCTCATCCCGTTATCTCTGTGCCTTCAAATTTTCATAAATAAAATGTGATTGTGTTAGCTTATGCCTGCCCATTGAGAAGTCTGTGGCATTGTGATGTGTGATAAACTGCACATTTTAGAGCGGCACAAGGTGCATCTGTGTAATTATCATGCTGTAATTATCTTGCTTAATCATCTTATTTATACGCCACACCTGTCAGGTGGATTATCTTGGCAAAGGATAAATGCTCAGGAACAGGGATGTAAACAAATTTGTGCTCAACATTTTTGTGCGTATGGAACATTTCTAGGATATTTTAACTCAGCTCATGGAACATGGGACCAACACTTTAAACGTTGTGTTTATATTTTTGCTCAGTGCTTGATACCTTTGGAGGTAGGTTCTGGCAGCCAAAACAGCCAAATACTCCCATCAAAACGTGAATCGATTTTAAATTGCGATACGGTTCTAGAAACATAAAACCATTTACTTTCATACCACATATAAATGCAAAATAAACAGTATCTGTACACTGTTTTAACCTGGCTTTATCACAGTTGCACCCGATAGTATTTTTCAGCGACAACACATTTCTGGCGTTACACACAGGTGTTTGGCGCATGCTAGATAGCTAATTCCGCCTGTCTTCCGTAATCACGCGCTGTAACATGTACAGTATGACCGTGTGGGAACAGTAACTCTAACCCTATAAAGGTGGGTGTCAATGTATCCCTTTTTGTTATTTTTTAAAAATTATTTCTCGCAGGTATGAAAGATAAGGTCCTTCTGTTTCCAAAACCTTATCGCAAGTGATGCGTGTTAACAAAACAGGAGACACCTTCGTCCAGTGACTCTTACGTGTAATGAAATTGAACTGAGAGTCATGATCAACGTCTAGCAGGACAAGTGTGGACTTGAGCAGCCCTGTGAAAGCATAGCCTACTGTCAGTGCTTTCCCTGCTTTCCCTTTTTAAAGGAACACCCACATATAATAAGGCTGCTGTTAGGCCTGTGTTAACTCATTGGATAAAGTAAACATTCCAGTGTGCTTTTGAATCTGGTGAACTCATCATGCTGATTTCCAGCGTGATCTGCTTATGGAAAAGATATAGGTCTACATGACTTGACAGAGAAACATTAACTCTTACGTCTTTACGCTGACAAAGGAATGATGTTCTATACCTATTTTATTTTATTCTTCTTCTTTATTTATTCAGGGAAAACCCATTGAGGCCAGGGTCTTATTCCCAACGGTGCCTTGATTACAACAATACAACGGCCAATACAATGTAAAACAAAACAGCAATCAATACAAAACACAACATTTACGAAAGACTGCTGCTAGGTCCTCAATGAACACCCTAAACTGCCCGAGAGGCACAACATCTAATTGTAATGAGTTCTGCAAAAAACTAAAAGTGGATTTACCTAATTCAGTGGAGACCCAAGAAACCTCAAGAGTTAACCAACCCCTGTGAACGGGTTTGGTAACACGTGTTTTTATACTTCAACAACGAAGTTAGATAAATCAGAAGCTTGTGTAGTAGAGCTATATAGTGTAGGGTAAATCTAGGATCGTATTGGTCTTTAGGACACTTGCAAAGACCTACAGGAACCAGGGCAGCAGATACAGTACATGGCTGTGTGGCTGTGCCTGATGTCACATGGACCGTTCACCTTGCCTCTGCATGAACATGCTGGATCTCATTCACAGTCTCCCTGGCATTCCACAGCAGTAGAACCGTACATAAACATACATCTTTAGCAAAATAGCTCCCTGCTTCCAAGATACTGCTTGTCACTGCCGTGACGTACGTATCTGCCACCTAGAATAACAGCCAGTGTTATCAACAATCTGTGTCCTTATCCTCCATTGGACATGAATATATAGGATGGATGCTAAAGTGTATAGTCCGGCTGTGCTCATACATTTTAACAAACTCCCCCAAACCAGGGTATAAATAAAGTTGTTTTTTTGAGTGCTGAAAAAACGGTGGGCTGAAAGGCCACCAATATATATTATTTTCTAACGCTCACAGGGTGCCCATATTCATATCAATGCTTATGGGTGTGGCCACACAACTGGCCACCTCTGTCATCTGAACCCTGTTGACCCACTAGACTGTTCCTGCTTTCTGTGATTCCTCAGATTGGTAAATAAGAGTGGTCATTACTGCAATTCTTCAAAACTTTCCAATTGTGTACACACACAATGTACATAAACCTGCATAGACTTTATGCCATAATTCAATAGAATGAAAGACTTCAGTCCTCCTCAGGTCTTCAGGGATTCTTTATCCTGATATTGGAGCATGCTGTAGTGTCTGCAACAAACAGTTTACTAGTCTAGACGAAGGTTAAATTAAGATTGTTTCTTTGGGGATATTACATCACTGGCGTCGTGAGTCGTCGTGACATGTTCTTTCTCCAACTGTGCCCACATGTAGATTCAACTGAAGAGGTTCCAAACAGCTTTGGATCAGTTTCAACTCTGCAGTGGTGATGTACAGGACAGTCCTCAGCTCTGTTTGTGTCTGTAGGTGTCCTTCAAGAAATCACATTACCCTTTTAATCTCCACCATCACCATTCATTACAGATTACAGGACCACACACAGAAGCTTTGAACCGAATGCGGCCGGTTGAATTGAATTTAGCCTGATCTGTTGGGGGTTCAGTGGGAGTTGAGGCAGGGGATCAACCTGTTTAACTTCTATTAGAGAGAGGAAAAATAGGGCTTATATTGAAGGATTGTACAGTAACCAGCTGTTACTTTGCATTTTAGGTGAAGCGCCTCTGCCACCTTGGCTATAAATCAACATATTTCACACACAGCATATGATTATAATGGAATTTGCCTTAAAACTCAGTGACAACAGCAGTAATGTGTACATTGGATTTATTTCCAACACATGTAAATAGTCATTGTACATGTTCATTATGGCGCTAAAACCTCCACGTGCATAACTCAAGTTTACTCACAAATATTCCATTGACATTGGTAGATTAAACTGAAATTGCATCCAACTCTCTATGGCTTGTTTTAAAAAATTGCAATATTTTGGTAATTATTTCATTTTCAAAGAACTGAAAGTGAGAGGTTGTAATCTGAATAAAGGGAAAAAGACATTCTTGAACATAGGGTGAGACATTCTTACTAATCTGCTAGACAACAAGTTTGGATTTAAGTCTAACATTTGCATGACTGACACCTTTAGTGCGAGGTATAATGCTTTAATATTTAAGAATTTCAGCCCTCCAAATTCACATTCATTATTTTAATTGGCCCGTTTAATTTTGTCTGGCTTGCCGTTCCAAATAAAATGACATATTTTTTGCTCATATAATTTAAAAAGCAGGTCGCTACGTGTAGGCCATTAGACCATTAGCAAATAGGTCAACTGGTTCTTCATGGTGATATTTCCACAAATAGACAGGCATTTTCCTTTCCATGGTAGCAAGATCTTATCTATTTTTGCTGACTTTATATTAAAATGTATTGTAGTGAGATCATTGCTTTCTTTCAGGATATGTATACTGAGTATCAGAGGTGGGACCAATTCATTGTTTTACAAGTAAGTCTTAGCACTCAAGTCCCAAGTCAAGACAGGTAAGTCCGAGTCAAGTCTCAAGTCAAGAGCGTCAAGTGCCAAGTCAAGTCTCAAATCCTAAACTTTGAGTTTCGAGTCCTAAACAAGTCATAATGTGCTCTTTACCAAATGTAATATAATTTTATATTTTTAACAATAGTAATAGTTAGTATATTACATTTACACAAATCATGAATACTTTCAAAAATATCTATATATTTAATCCTTTCAAATTAACTTTATATTTCCATGGAAATACATGGGTAGCCATGAGAAAGACAACCCCCCCCCCCCCTCGTCTATCGAGGATCGCCATGGGGCACAATCGGGCGATGTAGTCTTGTACACACACACACACATACTCTCTCTCTCTCTCTGTCTGTGGTTGCAGTAGGCTAACATATGTCAATGGTTTAAGGAACAGCAGGCAGGATTTAGGCTACCAACTACCTAGCCAGTTGTAGCTCAATCTTGGGTGCAATGATCACGTTCCCGCACTGACTGACTGTGTGGAGGCTCATTGATTTAACGTTACGTTAGCCTACATGATACACTAGTAAAGTAATAAAATATATAGCTGTCAGCTATATTAGCCACAACTTACTTTTTGCAGCTTCAAATGTCGAACAAAGTTGGAAATTGTTGTGCATCTATCTGTAATTTCCTTCCAGCATGTTTTGCGAATTGCAATCTGTTTTTTGTTGATACAGCATAGTATTTATATCCGAAAGTAATAATTTGGGGTATCATCTTTCCAAGGGCTCCATCTGAATTCACCCGCCGAAGTTCCTCTGCACTGCCACGCACAACTTTTCCTCAGCTGGCACAATTTGATTGGCTGCTGTCCGATTCAAACTGTAATCCGTTAAATGAAGAGTTGATGCGCTGCACACTTTTTTTAATAGCATCATTTTTTATATTTGGGCTTGGGGAGGGTATCAAGTCAGGTCGGAGTCATAAGGCTCAAGCCCAAGTTAAGTGACGAGTCATTGGTGGGCGGCAGGGTAGCCTAGTGGTTAGAGCGTTGGACTAAGGTTGCAAAGTTCAAACCCCCGAGCTGACAAGGTACAAATCTGTCGTTCTGCCCCTGAACAGGCAGTTAACCCACTGTTCCTAGGCCGTCATTGAAAATAAGAATTTGTTCTTAACTGACTTGCCTAGTTAAATAAAAATAAATAAATTGGTGTTAAAGTCAAAGTCGAGTTGCAAGTCATCATATTTGTGACTCGAGTCCAAGTCATGTAACTCGTGTCCACACTTCTACAGAGTATGTCCACATCACTGTCATACCATTTTATTGGTAACCTACTCGGTAATGTTAAAGTTGTATTTACCATAATTTGGATGTAATCCAGAGAGGTTAGAAAAAGTATCTAGCTATTCTATAAATCTGTGGAGGGATCCAAATTGTGGATTTAAAAGAAAACAAGAATCATCAGCATACAATGACACCTTTGTTTTTAAGCCCTGGGTTTCTAACCCATTGACATTATTGTTGAATCTAGATATGCCGATAGTGGACAACCTTGTTCTACTCCTCTTGACAGTTTAACACTTTTTGAGAAGTAGACATTTTTTTTGTATTTTACTACCTAGGGTTACTGTACATAACTTTAACATATTTTATAAAAGATTTTCCAATATACAGTATTGGAATAGAGTACATTACCAGTCAAAAGTTTTAGAACAGCTACTCATTCAAGGGTTTTTCTTTATTTTACTATTTTCTACACTGTAGAATAACAGTGAAGACATCAAATCTATGAAATAACACATATGGAATCATGTAGTAACCAAAAAAGTGGAAAACAAAGGAAAATATATTTGAGATTCTTCAAATAGCAACCCTTTGCCTTGATGACAGCTTTGCACTCTTGGCATTCTCTCAACCAGCTTCATGAGGTAGTCACCTGGAATACATTTCAATTAACAGATTGTTAAAAGTTAATTTGTGGAATTGATTTATTTCTTAATGTGTTAGAGCCAATCAGTTGTGTTGTGACAAGATAGGAGGGTATACAGAAGATGGTCTTTTACCAAATAGGGCTAAGTCCAAATTATGACAAGAACAGCTCAAATAAGCAAAGAGAAATGACAGTCCATCGTCACTTTAAGAGATGAAGGTCAGTCAATATGGAAAATTTAAGGAACTTTGAAAGTTTCTTCAAGTGCAGTCGTAAAAACAATCAAGCGCTATGATGAAACTGGCACTCATGAGGACCTCCACAGGAATGGCAGACTCAGAATTACCTCTGCTGCAGAGGATAAGTTCATTAGAGGTACCAGCCTCAGAAATTGCAGCAAAAATAAATGCTTCACAGAGTTCAAGTAACAGACTCGTCTCAACATCAACTGTTCAGAGGAGACCATGTGAATCAGGCCTTCAAATTTGTCTTTTGGTCTGGAGTCCAAATTTGAGATTTTTGGTTCCAACCGCCGTGTCTTTGTGAGACGCGGTGTGGGTGAACGGATGATCTCCGCATGTATATTTCCCACCATAAAGCATGGAGGTGGTGGTGTTAGGGTGTGGGGGTGCTTTGCTGGTGACACTGTCTGTGATTTATTTAGTATTCAAGGCACACTTAACCAGCATGATTATCACAGCATGCTGCAACGATACGCCATCCCATCTGGTTTGGGCTTAGTGGGACTATCATTTGTTTTTCAACAGGACAATCAATCGTACTTAATCAAACGCCTTTTCAAAGTCAGCTGTGAGTACCAGCCCTGGTTTCCCAGATCTTTCATTGTGTTCAGTACTTGTCTTATATTATCTCCACTGTATTGTCCATGTAAAAAACCTTTCTGATTAGGATGAATAATATCCAACAATATATTTTAAATTCTTTGCGCTTTGCATTTAAAAAATAAATAAAATTGCATCACAACACTGCAGTATAAGGGGCCTCCAGTTTTTGAAATGGACTTGATCTTTATATTTACCACTTGGATCCTGTTTCAGTAATAAGGAAATCAGACCTGGTTGAGTATCTGATAATCTACCATTTTAATAGGAGTGGTTAAAACATACCAATAACGGTCCTCTGAGTATATCAAAAAGGTTTAGTATACCTCCACCGGTATGCCATCCAGCCCTGGAGTTTTCCCAGACTTAAATGCTTTAAATGCATCAAGAAGTTCCTCCTCTGTAATGTAGCCTTCACATGAGTCTTTCTGTACAGCTGGTCATTTTACATTCTTCTTCTTATTTTTTTTATCCATACAATTAACTTCAGTTAGTGGAGATAGAGGAGACAAACAAAAACATATGCTTAAAGTACTTTGCCTCTTCTTTCAAAACATTGTTTGGTGAATCATGGATGACTCCATCAGTTCCATCAAATTTCAGTAAATTATTTTTGGTTGCATTTCTATGTTGAAGAAAAACATATATATTTGACGCATTTTTCCCCATTTCCATCCAGTTCGTATTATTGTTTATAATAGATTACACTTGATCTTTCTTGAATAGGTCCCTCAATTTCTTTTTTTCTTCTTCATCTAAATCATTCTGTGTAGGGTCGTTTTTATTGCTTTCTGTTTGTCCTTCCATTTCCTTTGTTAATATGGACTCTTTTGACCGAAATTGCTTTGTTTTAGAGATGAGTACCTGAAATACCCAGCTTCGCACAACTGAACTCGATTACAGTGCTGCAATCACCATAATTACTACAGTATTAGGCTGCAGGTATAAGTCATAGTGGCATCTATAGAGGAAAATAGAGAGAGAAATGTTAAGTATCTCAAAAAATTATTTGTTCCCCCACCCACTGTGCTGATTACAAACAGTATTTTGGACTTTAAATGGATATATATATATATATATATATAACTAGCCACTGTTATAAATACAGTTTTAACATATTACCTTTATGAGGTATAAGAAAGAGAAGCGGAGTCTGATGGGCGAAAGGTAAACAAAATACTGGGATAGAGGACAGAACGGGCGGTTACTATACTGGTTGGAGAAAGGAGGACAGGAAAAGAACAGAATAAGATGGGGCAGAAGAAAGATTGAAAGAGGTAGTGCTAGTTGGCAGATGGGCACCCTATTCCTTACATAACCTTAGTGCACTGCTTTTGACCATGTGCACCAAATGTGCACCATGTAGTGAATAGGGTGCCTTTTGGGAAGCACACCAGGCCACTCATCCATCTCCTAGGCTTTGATTGGGTGTCAACATGTCAAAGCTAACTGAAAATGGACTAAGGTGAGGTGCTGCCATGTAGTCAACAAACCACTCGTCATCTGTACAGCACTACTCTCCTTAGGGCTGTCAAACAGACTTAAAACAGAGCCCTATGGGTCCTGGTCAATAATAGAGCACTACATAGGGATTAGTGTGCCATTTGGAACACACACCAGGCCCCCTCCTTCACCATCATGCTTAATGAGCATCCTAAGAGAGACATTTTTGACAGATGGGAGTGATGGATATTGATGGAGAGAGAGAGGGGAGAGGGGGAGAGATAATACATGATGTTGTCAGACTTAACTGCGCTGCCTCCCTTTTCCCCCCTCAACTAGAAGAGGACAAGAGAAATGTCAGAACAAGATATTTGATATGGTCATTAGGACATGCGTTCATGCAAACAAAGCAACTCACAGAACTTTGGTCCCATGTAGCTCAGTTGGTAGAGCATGGTGCTTGCAATGCCAGGGTTGTGGGTTTGATTCCCACGGGGGACCAGTATGAAAAATGTATGTACTCACTACTGTAAGTCGCTCAGGATAAGGGGGTGTGCTAAGTTAATTAAATGTATCTATTAACACTGACAGTGACCCATTACTTCAATAACACCCTGGTGTTGCCAGCACCATGGTCTAACACACTCAGCCATCTTGCAATGTAAGAGATATTTGAATTGATTCATTACAATAGCTAGGCATTATTAACTCGGTTCAAATACAGTACAGGTGTGTTCTTGTGTTTTTCCCAGTGATAGTTTGGACTGAAGGTCCATCTCAACCCCAGGGATCTTAAAATCAGGCTCCCGAGTGGTTTACTTTTGCCAGGCACTGCATTTCAGTGCTTGAGGTGTCACTACGGACACCCTGGTTCGAATCCAGGATGCATCACAACCGGACGTGATTTGGAGTCCCATAGGGCGGCGCACAATTGGCCCAGCGCCGTCCGGGTTTGGCCAGTGTAGGCCGTCAATGTAAATAAGAATTTGTTCTAAACAGACTTGCCTAGTTAAATAAAGAAATATAAATATAAGGACCTGTGTAGAGCATATCATCCAAAAAAGGGGGTCATTCCAATGTGGGTGAGTTGCCACACACAGGATTTTAAATGACTTATTTGACAATTAAAAACGTATATAAAGCTACTCCAGCCAGAGGAACAATACACACATAAAAATATAAACTTGATAAAGCCTTAAGGCTTATTTCCATTGTGTGCAACAGGATGGCAGGCAGGCAGGCAAGGTTGACACTCATTGCAACTTAGAAAAACAACATGAATAGTATGGTTTGGGTGGGATGGGTTTCCAGGGATTAGACACAATACGTCTCTTGCAAGAATGATTTAAGATTTGTGTAATCCTACAGACTTTGTTTACTTTGTGAAACAAAGATGATTGACTTCCCCGAGAAACCTTTGATTAAATAGCAGGCTTAATCTAAACAAAGAGGCTTCCATCGTCTGCATCTATTTAAAAAAACACATGATTATCTCCATCGAAATTGCTTGAAAAATGACAAAAGAAAATGTACATAAAATTGTATTGTAGATCTACTTAAAATTCATATAGTACACATATACTCATTAAAATCCATGAGTGACACCAAGCCGGGAGCCGGGGGAGTTAAATAGTCTTCAAGCTCATTCCACCAGGGAGCCGGGGGAGTTGAATTGTCTTCAAGCTCATCCCTTCACAGTACTGTGTTTACATTTCTTTGTTGCCTCTCCAACACTCCCTGCTGTTTTAGTTAATGACTGAAATAAGATTCCCTCCAGGATATGCAGCCGCATTAAACAGAGAAAAGTGAGGAAAAAGACTTGGCTCTCTGGTGGTGCTTGCCGTGCGGTAGCAGAGAGAACAGTCTATGACTAAGGTGACTGGAGTCTTTGACAAATGTTAGGGCCTTCCTCTGACATGCCTAGTATATAGGTCCCGGATGGCAGGAAGCTTGGCCCAGAGACGTACTGGGCTGTACGTACTACCCTCTGTAGCGCCTTACGGTCAGATGCCGAGCAGTTGCCATACCAGGCCGTGATGCAACCGGTCATGATGCTCTCAATGGTGCAGCTGTAGAAAATTGAGGACCTGGGGACCCATGAGGTTGTTGTCTCTGACCTCGTCTCTATAGGCTGGTCTCATCGTTATCGGTGATCAGGCCGACCACTGTTGTGTCGTCATTGTGTATTGGTCAATTTTCCAATCTTTTTGATGAGGAATCTTTCAGAAACACACTTTAACTGACAACCTCAGTCTTCTCCCTTCCTCAGGTGGTGTCGGGCCGGCGTCTTCTTCTCCCTGCCCTTTGCCAGTTGGTTCTCCTTACTCTCCCCCGTACGGCCCCTGATGGAACACGTGTTCCATGCCCCGCCTGGTGTGTAGCCGCACCTGCCACAAATGCCCATGACCTCATCTTCCTAATGGATGGCTCCTGCAGTATGGACACCGCCCACTTCGCCACCCTACTCAAGTTTGTCGGCAATGTTACGTCGACGTTCGACATCTCCACCATGGACACACGTGGCGCTAGTGCAGTACACAAATGAGCAGAGGTTGGAGATATGCCTTGGGGAATATGGTGGAAAGAAGGAGCTGTTGGATGCCATTTTGGGGATAAGCTACTGGAGCGGGGGGACCAGCACAGGGGTGGCCATTGCGTTCACCACCCGGGAAGTTTCCAGCCAACCTAACAGGAGTAAGCAGGTCATAGTAGTTATCACTGACGGCGTTCATATGAAAATACACCTCTCCTTCATTTTTTACGTACCATTTGGGTGACTTGAGTGAATGAAAGCAAGGTTTCACTTTCCACATTATTGCTTTCATCCATTTAATCACCAGAGACAACCTTGATGGAGAAAGGGTTCATTTGAATTGAAATATTTGAATAGAGCAAGGAACTGATATATGGTATGTGTATTGTGTGTCTGTGTAAACAGGTATAAGTGCCTACTCCATTGGTATTGCTTGGACTTCCCAGGAGCAGCTAGAAGACATAGCCAGTGAGCCAGTCAAGGAGCACTCGTACTTCATGGAGGACTTTGATGACCTCCATAAGCTGGTGCCCACTATCGTACACAACATCTGTCAAGAGTTCAACTCACAGGCCCAAAACTGAACCCTTAAGTAGAACACACCAAAACGACGGTCAGCTGAGCGTACAACAGAGTGCCTCTGACCAGAATATCAGGTCGCATTATCTGGTCATTTTCCAACGATCCTACATGTTAAATTGGCAAAGAAAACAGGTACTGCTCAATATGACCCCACGGCGGAAGTAATTGATGTAACGGCCTACTACTTCGCTTGGCTGACCACCGTTCTGGTGTGTGTGGTCTCTTACACACTGGGAGAAGTACTACATTGTCAACAAATGGTACTTACGTACAGCTCTATATGTATTTAAATAATATACAACATAAAACATGTTTTGAAAAGTATTATTGTTTGGACTTTTGAATGGTATAAACATTGCTATTGGATTACAATTAATATGGGGTTACTTAAAGTATTAAATCAAATACAAATATATTTTCCTATAGGTAGGTATACACTTGAAATGGAAAATGTGTGAATGTTGAAGCAATGAAAGGCATTATTCTAAAGGTGGGAAACAAATACTACATTACCAGTATGATATACAACATATTCCTTTATTGTTGTTATTGATAAATCTGTCACTCTCCCATCTGAGAAAAAATACAATACATCATGAAAAAAAGAATAAACTATAATGACAATAATTATATGTACTGTATGTACAGTCCAATTAGCATATTTATCAAATTCACATCTTAAAAGAATTCTCTATACAACTGGAGGTTAAAAGGGGAATTACTTTTGATTTACAACAGGCAAACTTGGCTTCGCCCAATGCTTTGTGTTTTGTTTTCCCATTGGTTATTAATAGGTTCTTTATTTTGTGTGATCTCTTTTCATACACTTTGTAGTGCTTGTAAGCAACACCCCCTGCTGCTCAGAATGGACAAGTGAATTTTAGACGCATATCTATGAGTCACCATTTAGACTAGAGCACTCTGCTTTTACACTGCCTATAACAACACGATAATTCTTTGTTCAAATCCTAGTTCTTGTCTGACTCCTGGTTCTGGAGGACCACTGTTTGCTTGGTTATTATTATTCCAATTGAGGACCGTATGCAGTCTTGATGGACAAACAGCGAACTAACAGGTCTCAAAAACGACAGCTCAATCAAACTAGTATCTAAAGTGGTTCTCCATGACCAAAAACACACACAAAAAGAAACACTAGCTTATGGTCAAACCCTCACTATTCTGTCATTCAAATGGACATAAAGCCCATTAAAAGACATGAAATGTGAGCCAGCCTGGTGAAATATGCTTCTTCCACATTGTGAGCAGCAGGGGACCATATACTAACTCCTCTTTTGTTCAACTACAGTGTTGTGATGAGACTACTGTACGTTTACCACGACAAGCGCACCCATACATACTGACTCCATTTCACATCACCATGTTTAGCCACTCAATATACTGTGTTAATAAATATCTTTTTTTTTATATATACTTTAAAACTGTACATGTTTTCTGTTCGCTCCCTTACATTGTCTAAAATTACCTGACACCAAAGAAAAATAAAAAGGAAAAAAATATCTTTGTACAACACAAGCACACCGAATTCCCCATTGATCCATCCTCGTCATTCAACAGTCCTTATTTTAGAGACCAAAGCATTTGGTAGATAGCGAAATTCTAATCTCTCACATGTTCAACTGCAGATGAGACAATTTTGAGAATAAATGACAAAAATCTTTCTTGTTTTGTAGTGCTCACAACCAAAGGCATACAACTTGTGATAAGACCGGCAAATCTCAAACCATTCCACTACAAAAGAAACAAAGTACACAAATCCCAAGGAATAACTCCTAAATGTTCAAGTAAAACAGAAAATATTCTTTAAAAAAATATTTACCTGTATTTAACAAGGATTGACCTTTTTCACCAACCATGTAGAGTAAATAAAAAACTAGTAATTGCTCAAAATAATTTGACAAAATTATATTTTCAAACAGTTATTACCTAAAGCATTTACCCTGCTTTCTGACCAGAGCTGGTCATATCGCCTAAACACAGGAGCGTAGCTTGTGTGCAGTTGAGTACTGAGAGACCTCAGTTCTGCTGTCAAAAATGGGAGCCAAGGGGCTAACTCAGCACAGGGGCAAGCAGGATATCTATGAAGAAACTATCTTAGCAATCATAGCCAACTTAGCATTAGCAAAATATCTAACTTAGCATTCTAAGATGAAAGAGCCAACTTAACGGTCGCAGCAAACTTTACATGTGCAGGCTCTCTTTGAAGCATCTTGTCGTTGTAAGACAATACTTGGTTGATTCTTTTGGCTTAAATGACACGGAGGCATAAATAAATACACAGCTCAAAAAAACAAAACAAAAAAAATCTAATGAAAAAATTGTTTCACTGCAAGCCATTTTTCAGTGCAGTTTGTCAGGTTGCTCAACTATAAATACACGATAAAGCAGCATGTATTCAAATGAGGTCAAACCACAACATTGATCAATCAATTCCATTAAATTGTGAAACAAAGTTTGAGTAATTAATCTACCGCTAGCAAAGTGTCAAAGGACAGATCTTGTTAAGAGTTAACGCTTCTACTTATGTTGGTACAGTATATTACAATGTTGTTGTCCTATTTATGTAAAGAATGGAACATCCAAACAACAAAAGAGGCACTCCTTGTACCTAGGCGAGCTGAAGCTGGAGCATAAAAGCATTTACAATTGAATTGGAAACTAAATGAAGTTGAAGGATGTGGCCTGGTTAAGTCAGTGTTTTGGCTGTGTACAGGTAATTTGGATTTGAACACTGATTCAACACCGAAGCAAAGCAAGCTGGAATACAAGGATGGCTTACTCACTTAGGTGACAGATTCATATGGGCTAATATGTAGGAATTCTGTTAGCAAAGTTTCATCAAACAACTCAATTATTTTCATGGGGTTGGCTTTTCAAGAGGGTGCAAAGCAAGAGTATGGACAATAGGCACTACTTAAAAAGCTACATTTTTACTTGTTTTAGAGATGAATTAATGGAGTCATTTCCAATTCGTTGTGATTACATACAAAACCACATGGACATATACAAAAGGCTATAATAAATCACACACCAAGGAAATGCAGGCTCATGGCCTTTACTTCAACTTCAAACTGACTTTCAGGTTTCTTTAAACTTATTTACCATTTTTCTTATTCAGGGGGACTCGAGTTCTGCACGCTACTGTATATTTCAGTGGATTGGAGGGCATTGTGGATCTCAACTCACTCGTTCAATAATTTAAACAGTACTGTGACTATTGACCACTAGCCATATATATGCTGTGTACATCTGATGCAAATATAATTATTTTTAAACTCAGTTTTATGGATCAAATTGAATAGACAATCTCCAGTACTATGTTGGACAATAAATTATAACTTGTTGTTGAACACCCTGCCCACTCCTACTTTGCACACAAACTGTAAAATAACGTTGTCTGCAAGACTGACGAAAAAGGCACATTTTCATGAAATCTTTGAAAACGATGACATTGAAGACACAGGCAGTCTTAGGGGTGCCTGGGGAGGGAGGGGGGGGGGGGGCAGAATACGAGTATTGTGTTTCTGTTAGTTAGGAAACGAAC
This sequence comes from Oncorhynchus kisutch, assembly GCF_002021735.2. NCBI lineage: Eukaryota > Metazoa > Chordata > Actinopteri > Salmoniformes > Salmonidae > Oncorhynchus > Oncorhynchus kisutch. The sequence continues at coordinate 61,264,950 of NC_034174.2, forward strand.
GCAATGTTTCTAAACGAGAGTACAGGTCTTGAGAATTTCCTGGATATCCGCTTGGTCTTTGTGATGTTTGACCACATCTCCTTCTGGTTTGGCTGTAGCACCCAGGCCCGCCCGGGTGGAAGGATAGTAGAGTAGCCCTCTTTCTCTCAAAACTCTCACGTTCACCCCTTTCAGCCTTCAAACCATCAGGTGTCTAACCATCCCTCTCGACTGCCACTGGTCAAGACTCAGACACCAGTGGCTAGTTACCCATCCACCTCACTACATTTCCTTCCACACTGCCTTTGAGTTGGGCTCCAACTCCCATCTCTCCCTTCAGTTACAACACAACTCCGCCCCTTTTTGATGGTCCTTCGAGCCGGACGCAGCTGTTAGCCATTGGGATTTGCGGTCATACGAAGACCTTGGCGAGCGCGTCGGCCCCGGCGCTGCCGATGTAGCACTTGGTGGGGTGGAACGCCACGTCGTGGATGGCCTCGTCCGACTTCTTGCGGTGCGCTGTGAATTCCTGGATGCACGTCTTGCTCTCCATGTTCCACAGGCGGATGGAGCAGTCGTGGCCTAACAGGGCGGAGGATGGAGAACAAAAATATAAAGAAACAGGAACAAAAATATAAAGAAATAGGGAGGTAGAGTGAGAGAGGACAAAAGAGAGCTAGAGGGAAACGTTACAATTCTAAAACTGCCTTTTAGTGAAAGTTACCACAAGAAAGATCGAAGGGGGCTTCCGTTTCTGTGCTCAGATATTTGCCACACGTATCTCCAGTTATGCAAGGAACAATATTGCTGTAATTACATAAAACGCTAACGAACATAAACACTAGTACTTCCCCGTTTCCAGATAAATACTTACTGCCAGACATCAGGTACAAGCCGTTGGGATCCACAGCTAAACTGGTGACTGCGTCCAGGTGGGCTACCATGGAGTGAATACATTTCCCTGTAATAGGAACCCGGGATGAGTACAAAAATCACTGTCCTCAATGTTGTATTTATACCAACTGTTATAAGTACACTTTATATTGTGACAAAATGTGTTTGTCTTACTATGTATACATTTGGAATGCCGGTTCAAAATGACAGCCTTCTAGCTCACCCGTGTTGTTGTCGAAGAACTGGATGTGTCGGTCCTCCTGGGCCGTGATGGTGATGGGCAGAGTGGGGTGACTCAGCACCTTGTTGATCTTGCACGGGGCTTCTGTGTGACAAGACATGGAACTCAATTGAACATTGCCCGATTAACCTTTCTCATTTACATTTAGTCATTTGTCAGAACAACAGGGTAAATGGGAGTTATAACTCGAGACAAACTGATTCTAAAGTAGGGTGTAGAAAGGAAAAGCCACAGAGCTATAACATACTTGGTGGGCACTAGGGTTATATTGCCTGTATTGACGTATATTGACTGTACTGATATACCAGCTGCTATAGCCTATTGCTAATAAAACAAATAAATAGCTAGGGAAGCTTTCTGAAGAGAGCACACCAACAAAATAAAAGTATGACTTTTAATGCACAAACAAACATTTATGTTGTGACAAGAGGGGTAAAGGGCGTTGACAGGGAGAGCGCAAGAATAGGCAGTGAGCGCATAGTGCACTCAATTAGTCTCTTTTGAGTTACAAATCTATACAGTCACTGTGTAGAAATGGCAGCGGAGCTTACCGGGTTCTCCGGTCTGGTCCAGCTTGAGGATCAGCTGCCGCGTCTCCATGTTGAAGAGTCCGATCTCCCCCGTGCTGAACGACGTCACCATGTGGGCCGGCTCACTGCACACCAGGTCTACTGACGTGGGGACGCCCAGTTCTGAAACCGACAGAGTTGGAAAGGTTATGAGCTAATCTTAGAGCAGGAGTTATGTTGAAGGGGGCAGGATTTGAGTGTGGTGATCATAGAAATAGAATGCCATTCTATACATCTATTTCCATGGTGGTGACCTGGTCCTAGGTCAGACCTTTTTATGGGGCTGATAGTGTCCTGAATTGAGCTAATTCTAGATCAGTTTCGCTCTGAATCAGACAGAGGTAGAGAGGTTAGGGTTTGGCTGTGGGGACCTGGCTGGTCCTAGGTCAGACCTCTTTTTGGGGCACGTAGAGTTCTGAATTGACTCAGAGGTTCCCAAACTGTTTTGACCCGCAACCCCACCATGTAAAAAAAGTTATGTAATCAACATTGGGACTATGACAGTCTATTACAAAATCAGTCATATAATTTAAAAATATATATATATATTATTATTATTTTGAATTTGACCCCTTTTTCTCTCCAATTTCGTGGTATCCAATTGTTTTAGTAGCTACTATCTTGTCTCCTCGCTACAACTCCCGTACGGGCTCAGGAGAGACGAAGGTTGAAAGTCATGCGTCCTCTGATACATAACCCAACCAAGCCGCACTGCTTCTTAACACAGCGCGCATCCAACCCGGAAGCCAGCCGCACCAATGTGTCGGAGGAAACACGGTGCACCTGGCAACCTTGGTTTTAGCGCGTACTGTGCCCGGCCCGCCACAGGAGTTGCTGGTGTGCGATGAGACAAGGATATCCCTACCGGCCAAGCCCTTCCTAACCCGGACGACACTAGGCCAATTGTGCGTCGCCCCACTGACCTGCCGGTCGCGGCCGGTTATGACAGAGCCTGGGCGCGAACCCAGGGTCTCTGGTGGCACAGCTGGCGCTGCAGTACAGCGCCCTTAACCACTGTGCCACCCAGGAGGCCCAGTCATATTATTATTGACAGTTTTTCAATCTGAAGACAGTATGATTTGAAGTGACTGAAATGCATCAGAAAGGCATTGGGAAGTTCAGACGATCAGCAGGCGATAATATTGTATGACTTTCTGTGTAGAAAAGAACATAATTGATGATGTTATATCCCCCCCCCAGTCTGATTTAGTGCCTGGTCTTGTCAATTCTGTTCTAATGCCTTGTGGGCATAGTAGCATAAACCATTCAAAAAAAGGACACATTTGTAGGAAGAAAACAGAAACCACTCTGATTCTTACAACCGCATCTATCGGCTACCTTCTATGAACCAAGCGTCAATTTTCTCTCGCAAACCCATTTAGTTTTTTCATCGGGCATGGTGTCGCGACCCCTAGTTTGGGAAACCCCGGAGTAACTCTTTATGGAGCGGATTCAAGGTCATTGTATAGTGTACAATTGCAAATATATTTTATAAGCTGATCCCAGAGCAGTGGTTATGTGGGACAGTCTGTGTAAGAGGGTCAATTAGGTGCTTTGTAAGCTGATTCTAGAGCAGGCACTGTGGAACATTAGGTGAAAATGTGTAAGGCATCTGTTTTATGAATTGATCCTAGGGCAGTGTTTGTATGGGGCAGCCAAAGTAAGTCTATTGGGGGATCATTTCGTCGATCTGATCTGCGTTCAGCTATTCACCTCCTTTCTCGTTGAAGACGGCAAGTGCGGGGGAGGTGTTGGCAGCGTTCCACAGGCGCACAGTGCCGTCCCCGGAGCAGGAGAGCAGGCGCTGGTGGGCCGAGCTGTAAACCACTCCCCACACTGAGTCAGTGTGACCAAGCAGTGCCCCCCGCAGCACCGAGGGCTCTATGGCAGGAAAGAGAGGGAGAGTTAGGAGGGAGAGGGAAAGAGATGAGGGAGAGATGCAGATTTAAGAGATGGGGAGAGTTAAGAGGGAGGGGAAAAGGAGAGAGGGAAATTATAGAGAACGAAAGATCATGTGGAGACAGGGGAAAAAAAAAAAAGAGTTGGATAAAGAGAGAAGAGTGAAAGAGGATGAAAGGAGTGTCAGGTGGAAAGAGTCAAGCGATCAGTGAAGAGATGAAGAGAATATGAAACAAGAGAAATGTGCTAATAATCAGAGGTGTATCTAAGGCATCTTGGGGGTGTACCATATGAGTCATAGGGGTCGATATTGGGGTTGGGGGTGTTCCAGCTCTGAATGGTTCCATCCACCCCCCCACTGAAGCACTGCTCCCCTGTAGAGCTCATGGTCACACACAACACCGCACCCCTACAGAACACAGGAAAACTCATCTCATTATTAACTACAACTTGTTTTGGCGAAGACAAAACACAACATCTCACTCCTACAGGAGAAAGTGGCAATACCTGTCATTATAAAATTCAACCATTTTTCTTTCACTTATGCAAAGATAAAAGTTAATTTGCTTGAACAAATGATTCATGTATACAAGAGTATCGGTCCAGCTGTCCATTTATAAAAAGGTTGGGTTATAGTGGATAAGGAAGGTTACTCACCGATGGGCCCGGAATGTATAGATGGGCTCCACATCTAAGGCAGCACACCTAGGAAGACAGACAGGGGATATAACTACCTTTGATGTACATATTCAACAAACATACGCTAAGTAGAACAAAATGGCCCATTACAGCCATCAGAAATGCATAAGCAGAAAAAGGCATGCTTTAGCTATCGATTGTCTTTTCGCAATAGTGCTCTTAACAATTCCAAATGACTCTTACCCCATTGAAAGTGACCAAGTTACCCACGTTCACTACTTAGGTACCTGCTTAAAAGCATCATTGTCTTTGACTGGCAGCTGGGTCGTATTCATTAGTGCACACCGAGAGTTTCTACTGTGTATCGCTCTTATCTTGGTAAGGTCGTCATTGTAAAGAGAATGTGTTCTCAATTACTTACCTGGTTAAATAAAGGCAAACATTTGAATAGTTTTGGGTCTAGTAAATACAACCCAGGTGTTTGACTGACAACAGTGTAGGCCTATGTGAGCTCTTACTTCTTTGCGGGGGCGGTCTTCTGGAGGTTCCACAGTTTGAGGGTGTGGTCCTCGGAGGCAGTGACCAAGACGGGCTCCACGGGGTGGAAGGCCAGGCCCCGGATGGAGTCAAAGTGGCTCCGCAGCGTGAACTTGGGGCTCCATGTCTTCCGCAGCGCATCCTGGCTGTTGGTCACCTGAGTTAAAATGACAAAGAGTTTCAATATCAAATGGAGATATGCAACAAAATGCAAGTTATGCCCACAGATGTCCCCCTTCTGACCACCCTTCTGACCACCTCCTCCCTTTGCTCAAGCCATGTGGTTCCCTCTTGATTGTCTCTCCATCTGTTTGAGGCAACAACTCCGGCTGAAAATCACAGTCCAGACCTACCGTCTGACAGCTGTTATTTGCTTGTTTTTTGTTTAGCTTTTTCAAGCAAGCACTTATTATTAGGATTCAATCCTAAGTGCTGTATAATAATGTTTCAGAAGGTATAGCAAGCTAGGGAGTCACTATTTTTTACTTATTTATTTCAATTTACAAAAAGTAACTTACGTGGTCACGCCAGACAAAAAAAAAAGAAGGGTTGTTCCTGTTTGCAATGCAAGTTCAGTGGCGCTATGCTCTTCACCGAGTCTGCTAAATATGTCTGCAATGTGCCTCTTGTGCTTGACCCCAGTCACTGCTTATCCTTTTAATTTCCTGCTTGTTAGAGCTGCAACATCTTAGTATGAAAGTTACCATACAAACGTTAATGTTATCTAACGCACACAAATCCATTCCTATTTTGAGATGAGTGTGTCCATCATATAAATATAATTCTAACACTAAGGTCTCCTCCCACACTGGGTCCAACTGAGCAATATGACACTCAGTCTCTTCGACCACAACCTCAATCTGTATGCTAGCTCTCCACAGCAATACAACCGCAGTTCACTTCACATTCAATTGATCTGGAGTGTGTATGTGCACGTATGTGCCTGTGTCTCTGTGTGCCTGAGTGTGAGTGTGTGTGTGTCAATAAAAGTCAAAGTCAAAGCCCATGCTAATCAGACTAGCCTGTTTAAATATTGACTTTCTACTTAGTGTTCTAGTTTAGAAGCTCAAAGTCTCTAAATCTAGCCAATCAATTTATATTTTTCTACATGGAAATGTGAAGCAGTAGATATTGGGACCTAAGTGCTGAAAGAGTTGTCCATGGGGCTCCACAGGCTTTAGGTCATGTAGATAAATAGTTAATTTACCTGGGTGCGAACACGCCATATTTATATATACAGCAGAAAATGTCATTTGTGAATGCTGCTGCCCGCTGTTTGGTGGTGGTGCCCTTTGATCTGATTAGCTGAATGTTGTACTGTCTGTCAAAAGATTGCCAAGTCCGTGCCACCTGTTTTCCTTCATTTTGTTATGATTGCGGTGGTCATCACAACCTCTCCCTCAAAGTGATCAAGATAAAGGAGATGATTGTGGTCTACAGGAAAAGGAGGACCGAGCACGCCACCATTCTCATCTACGGGGCTGTAGTGGAACAGATTGAGAGCTTCAAGTTCCTTGGTGTCGACATCACCAACAAACAAGCAAACATGGTCCAGACACACCAAGACAGTCGTGAAGAGGGAATGACAAAACCTATTCTCCGACAAGAGACTGAAAATATTTGGCATGGGTTCTCAGATGCTCAAAAGGTTCAACAGCTGCACAATCGAAAGCATCTGACTGGTTGCATCACTGCTTGGTATGGCAACTGCTCGGCCTCCGACCGCAAGGCACTACAAAGGGTGGTGCGTACGGCCCAGTATGTCACCAAGCTTCCTGCCATCCAGGACCTCTATACCAGGCGGTGTCAGAAGAAGGCCCTAAAATTGTCAAAGACTCCAGCCACGCTAGTAATAGACTGTTCTCTCTGCTACTGCAGGGCAAGCGGTACACAAGCACCAAGTCTAGGTCCAAGAGGCTTCTAAACAGCTTCTACCCCCAAGCCATAAGACTCCTGAACATCAAATCAAATGGCTACCCAGACTATTTGCATTGCCCCCCCCACCCCCACTTTTACTCTGCTGCTACTCTGTTTATTATCTATGCATAGTCACTTTAATAACTCTACCTACATGTACATTTTACCTGAATTACCTCGACTAACCAGTGCCCCTGCACATGGACTTTGTACCGGTAACCCCCTGTATATAACCTCGCTATTGTTATTTTACTGCTGTTCTTTAATTATTTGTTACTTTAATTTCAGATTTTTTTTAAAGGTATTTTCTAAAAACTGCATTGTTGTAAGTATTTGGCGCATGTGACAAATAAAATTTGATATGTAAATAAAATTCCCTTTGGGACAATAAAGTGTTGTTTATGTCATAATAAAGGTTTTCATTACTTTTTTCATTCACTGCTAGCTGCCTTGCCATTGCATCTGGCAGTGGTTGGTGCCCAGTGTAAGGAAGGACTAACGCAACTCAAATTGTAGACCAGGCTGTCGGCTTTCTTGGCCACGCCCCCCTTACTCCCCCTCACCCTCTCATCCTTCCTTATCCTCCCTTCCCTGCAGATGTAGGTACTCACGTCGTAGGCCAGGCTGTCTGCCTCATTGGCCACAGTGAGGCCCGCCAGCTCGCCCAGGCCCAGCTCGCTCTCCGCCGCCTCGTCCGGCCCCATAATGAACGACTTCCCTGACGTGGGCGGAAACGTCATGGCCTCCACTGGGATGGATGGACGGACAGTGAGATAGATGGACAGACCAGACAAAATAGGCAGATGGACAGAGCCAGACAAACAAATTAGACAGATACCAGAAAAGTAGGGAAAAATTAACAGACGGACAAACAGAAGTCAAAAACACTAAACGACTGCTACTGGTATTTGGGCCTATTAGATATTGTTGTGTAAAATTGTCAATAATTTTTTTTACAGTCAATTGTGTATATTTGGAAATTGTGCACTCTGTAAATTCAAACCCTTTGGGGACAATTAAGCTCTCGTCTTACCTTCCTCGGGGTGGCCCACTTCGTGCTCGTTGAGCCTGGGGACGCTGGGCCGGGACGGCGGTGTCACGGGGGGCTGCATGGAGGGGAGGTCCTCGGCGTCTCGCAGGTTGGCCAGCATATCCTGCAGTTTGGACCGGTTAGGCCCTGGGAGGAGGAGGAAGATGAGAAGAGGATCATGGAGAAGGAGTAGAGACAGAGAAGGAAAGGAGAGGGAGGAAGGAAGGAGGAGGAAGAGGAGAAGTAGCAGTATACAGAGAGGATCAGGAAGGAAAAGAGTCAAAGAAAGAAAGGAGAGGGATAAGGAAGACGAGAAGAGGAGAATGGAAGGTCATCTTCTTAGAGTAGAAGGGCACACAATCCTCATCTTAAACATCTTTGGGCAGGGGTCACTGGCTCTTTGGAGTTACTGGGTGCACAGGGTTTTGTACCAGCCCAGCACTACTAATCAGTTTAAAATAATACACATTTTTCAGTCTGAACCATAATTAGTTGAATCAGGTGCATTAGTGCTGGTCTGGAACAAAAGACTGCACTCCAAGTAGCTCGGAGTTGGAGACCCATGCTGGAATGCTGATTGAAAAAAAATCAAAAATCAAAAAGTGATGCAGAGAATGGACAAGATAACAGGGCCCGTATTCATAAAGCATCACAAAGTAGCATTGCTGATTAAGGATCAGTTTAGCTTTTTAGATAATCATTTATATGATTTTATGGACAGGGGGAACCTGATCCTAGCTCAGCGCTGCTACTCAGGGGCGGCAGATAGCCTCGTGGCTAGAATGTTGGGCCAGTAACTGAAATGTTGCTAGATCGAATCCCCGAGCTGACAAGGTAAAAATCTGTTGTTCTGCCCCTGAACAAGGCAGTTACTCCACTGTTCCTAGCCCGCCATTGAAAATAAGAATTAGTGCTTAACTGACTTGCCTAGTTAAATAAAATATACTTAAAAAAATATATTTGTATTTATTTAAATACTCAGAAACTTTATAAGATTGAAGCCACAAATAAGCAGATTGAAGAGCAGATCCATGGCTTATGCTTGGCGAAAGACGACTTCGTAGCTTGAACATAGAAATAACTCAAAGAACAACAAAAGCTGGGAGGAAAGGAGAGCGTTAAGTCACTGACACAGGCATACTTTCAGAGAAAATAAGAAGTTGGAATGTTTGAAAAATACAGAGACAGAAAAAAGGAACCAGCACACATACAAAGACACAGGTGTAGCTGATAACCTATGGCATAATAAAGACAGGTACAAACACGACGAAGCGGGATGGAATGTCTCAAGTGTAGGATGGTGCAACCATAGACATAGAATTACTAGAAGGGGCACACCCATTCAAGACAATGAGGCCATAATGGGTAAGCCATTTCACTCATACTGAGTGTACCCGCGAGGGTGCAGTCAAATTGCTGTGGTCTGATGGGCTATGCCCTTTTTAGTAATTATATTTCTATGGACGCAACTTAAAACAGCAATGAGTAAGGTCGATACAGCGAGAGGGTTAAGAATGCAGCACGGTGCACTTTTCTTTTAGTGAATGTGGTTATAGTGATTGATCACTTGCAAGAGTGATCAAATTGTCCTGCGCGGTTCTGAGCACTGTGAGGAGAGGCAGTGACTGCAATCCCATTAAAATGTTAACATACAAACATGTACGCGCGGAACCACACACAGAGGCACAGACACAAACATGGAGAAGGTGGTACTAGATGGCCGAAATAGAGCGCCAAAACGAAGCGATGGGAGGAATAGTGTATCTAACGTGCTTAACGTGTCTGTTAAATATAATGTTTGCATGTTATAGTTGACCTCAGAGAGAGAGAGAGAGAGAGAGAGAGAGAGAGAGAGAGAGAGAGAGAGAGAGAGAGAGAGAGAGAAGCTCTTATCACCAGGACAAGGAGAAAGAAAGCAATGGCGAGAAAGAAAGGGGAGGCCTGACAGACTTACTCTTCACCCCCTTTTTGCCCTTGCGCTCCTTCCTGTACTGCTCCTTGAGTTGGGCTATGAGGCCCTGGTCCACGTCCCAGGCCTCGGGCATGGGGCACTGCTCTTCCTTCTCTACACCCGAAGGAAGGGGTAGGGGGAAGGGGGGGGGCAGAAACCGAGAAGCCGGTCAGTGTCCAGAACTTTCTATTGAACCAGACCAAACGAAACTCAAATCCAAAGTGTTATGAAATTAAAAGGTGGTTCAAGTGAAGATGGCCTCTTTAATCCTAATATATGTATATATAGCCTGTAAAATGTATTGCAGAGACACTTGCCTACAACCCCCCCCCCCCAAGTGTATTAACCCTATTGGAGCAGTGGTTAGCGAGTTTGCCTACGGGCAGGGAGATCTGTGTTTGAGACCGGCAATGTATTATTGCATTATTGCCATTTGCTGCAGTATGTAAAAAAGTGTGTGAGGGAAATTCTTCCTGTAATACTCCCCCACCCCACCCCACCACCGAGAGCCCCAAGTTTATGTTTTCTACAGGCCTTCGGGCCTCTCTCAAATCACATATAGGGGGTGGTGATGTCAACACATAGGGATCAGTCAGAAAGAGAATCGGTAAAATTCTCCTCATATGACAACAGACAGGGATGGAACAGGAGAGTAGAGTCATGCCTGAGGGTTACCATCGCTGCGCCACTCAATATGGAAACACAAATGCACAAAACTGCCATTAAACAAAGGATTCGGGGGGGGGGGTTGTAGTAAAGAGCCAGATTGGCTTCCGACAAAAAAAAATACAGCTGACATCAAATGCTGAATTTGATAGCCGGCAGCAATCCTGATTTTTTTTGCGTTAATGTATTCAAACATTTTCATGTCAAAGAAAGCTGTGTCCAGCCAAATAAGGTGACAACAAAGCATATGGTGAACAGCCGTCATGCCTCACTCAGTCTCTGCAAGGCTTTGTCCTTTGTGCCGCACCGTCAACAACAGCATTACATGCTAATGTTAAGACAATGCAAATAACATTCAATGCACCCCCCCCCCCCCCCCCAAAATGCAACGCCATTCAACAATACTCCATCATGTTTTGAAATGTTCTATATATCAAAAGCAGCAACCATGTAGGTTTTATAATGTGAGCTGGCTAAAGAACTAAAAACACAACATATAATGTATTTCAACCAAAAATGTCAAATTATGTGGGGGATTTCAGATGCAGGCATGATCATACATGGTCCATAGGGCTCAGATCAAAAATAGTGCACCATATAGAGAATAGGGTGCCATTAGGACATACCCTCTTCTTCTTTTGCACCCCAGTATCTCTACTTGCAAATCATCATCTGCATAACTATCACTCCAGTATTAATGCTAATTTGTAATTATTTTCCCCTCTATGGCCTATTTATTGCCTACCTCCCTACTCCTCTACATTTGCACACACTGTAATAGATCTTTCTCATTTTCTTTTCTGTTGTGTTATTGACTGTACGTTTGTTTCTGTGTAACTCGGTGTTGTTGTTTGTCGCACTGCTTTGCTTTTTGGCTAGGTCGCAGTTGTAAATGAGAACTTGTTCTCAACTGGCCTACCTGGTTAAATAAAGGTGAAAAATATATATATATATCTGTAGTGGCAGTGTGTGGGATCAAGCGGAGGAGATGAACACTTGAGAGCACAGAGCTGCTGATGACAACTCTGTTTCATAACTGATCAGCGAAGCGCCTCGCTGCCGCTTGACCTTTTAATTACCATCCATCCATCTAGCCGTCCTTTGCTGTGTGTTCAGCTTATCGCTTCAATTATGGTTAACAGAGGAAAAATGCAAACAACTCAGTTTCGCATGCAAGCTGACCTAATTATCCCAATAACAAAAGAATAGTCTTTCAAAAAAAGATTTTGTCACCATTATTTACATGAACTACTATTGAATTATAGTATTTATAAAAATAACTGGATTGTCAACATCTAGTCAGTGGGTCAATGCATCACAGACAATTGGTCATTTGTTGTGGCTGTGTTCTAATGTCTACACTAGCATATTACTTAGTAATTACTATGAACATAGTATGCATATTGGAAGATCGCCTATGCCTTCAACTGGATCCCTCTGGCTTCCTCTGTCACACAACCAGCGACGCCACATCATCTGTTCCTCTTTGGCTGTGCAACTCAACTGACTGCTCCCTGACCTGTGACAAGCGGACTCACTGATTGTGTGGGAATGCCATTGGTCATTGAGTGGAGATAAACACAAGGCATTGCTAGGTGATGGGAGTGAAGGGGCTCCCTGTTAGCTAAAGGGGATAATGGAGCCACAGTAGCCAGGTGGCCAGCTGTGTCTTTGTGTGAAGACTAGGACAGAGAATACAGGGTTCTGTGTGAGTGGGCGATTGAGGGATGGGTAGGTCCCCTCAGTGGGGACTGTTCTGTGGAGCTAGAGCAGGAAACCGAGTTACACTCAATGTTCTCTTGACCCAACTGTCCCTGCTATGGCCCACTCGTCCTCCCTTTGGTCTACTGTCCTCTTTCCATGGCCCTCCTGTCCCTTTTGTGCTCTCGTGTCCTGAGAATAAATGCAGGTCCCCACTTACTTGCACACTATAGTCCTACTATGGCCAACATTTCCCCTTCACTGTTGACTAGGCCTACTAATAGACCCACTGCCCCCAATAAGTTACTTTGGCCCACATGTAAACGTTACCATTCTAGTTTGAGTGTTCATCAAACAACCAACCAAGCCCCCCTCACCCCAGTCTCCTCTGTCTTCGGCACTCCGGACATCGGGCGAGCCGTCCATCTCATCTGGGCTGGCCAGGAAGTCAAAGCCCTTCAGGGCATCCTCCGTGTCCTGGTCGTCACTCATGTCCGAGGATGAGGAGGGGGACGAAGACGTCTTCTTCCTCACCATCTGTGGAAGACAGAGAGGGTTGAAGAGACGGAGAGGGGGTCTGATTGACTGAATGAGTTGAGTGAAAGTGTAGGTCTGAATGAGTAGGGTGTCCAATCAAAAACGAAGGAAATTGCATTGCATAAACTAGGCTGGATTCTGAGCAAGAATTAAGGCTACAGGCTACCTAACAAGCTCACTTTCCCGTTGAACTTGTCATCATATTTCTTCAATCCGCAGGACAAAAAAACAATATATACAGTTGAAGTCGGAAGTTTACATACACCTTAGCCAAATACATGTAAACACTGTTTCACAATTCCTGACATTAAATCCTAGTAAAAATTCCCTGACTTAGGTCAGTTAGGATCACCACTTTATTTTAAGAATGTGAAATGTCAGAATAATAGTAGAGATAATGATTTATTTCAGCTTTTATTTCTTTCATCACATTCCCAGTGAGTCTGAAGTTTACATACACTCAATTAGTATTTGTTAGCATTGCCTTTAAATTGTTTAACTTGGGTCAAATGTTTTGGGTATCCTTCCACAAACTTCCCACAATAAATTGGGTGAATTTTGGCCCATTCCTCCTGACAGAGCTGGTGTAACTGAGTCAGGTTTGTATGCCTCCTTGCTCGCACACGCTTTTTCAGATCTGCCCACACATTTTCTATGGGATTGAGGTCAGGGCTTTGTGATGGCCACTCCAATACCTTGACTTTTTTGTCCTTTTGTTGCCATTTTGCCACAATTTTGGAAGTATGCTTGTCCATTTGGAAGACCCATTTGCGACCAAGCTTTAACTTCCTGACTCATGTCTTAAGATGTTACTTCAATATATCCACATAATTTTCCAGCCTCATGATGCCATCCATTTTGTGAAGTGCACCAGTCCCACCTGCAGCAAAGCACCCCCACAACATGATGCTACCACAACCGTGCTTCACGGTTGGGATGTTGTTCTTCAGCTTGCAAGCATCCCCCTTTTTCTCCAAACATAATGATGGTCATTATGACCAAACAGTTCTATTTTTGTTTCATCAGACCAGAGGACATTTCTACAAAATGTCCCCATGTGCAGTTGCAAACCGTAGTCTGGCTTTTTTATGGCTGTTTTGGAGCAGTGGCTTCTTCCTTGCTGGGCAGCCTTTCAGGTTATGGCGATAGAAGACTTGTTTTACTGTGGATATAGATACTTTTGTACCCGTTTCCACCAGCATCTTCACAAGATCCTTTGCTGTTGTTCTGGGATTGATTTGCACTTTTCGCACCAAAGTATGTTCATCTCCAGGAGACAGAAAGCATCTCCTTCCTGAGCGGTGTGACGGCTGCGTGGTCCCATGGTGTTTATACTTGCATACTATTGTTTGTGCAGATGAACATGGTACCTTCAGGCATTTGGAAATTGCTCGCAAGGATAAACTAGACTTGTGGAGGTCTACAATTTTTTTTCCAGAGGTCTTAGCTGATTTCTTTTGATTTTCCCATGATGTCAAGCAAAGATGCACTGAGTTTGAAGGTAGGCCTTGAAATACATCCACAGGTACCTCCAGTTGACTCAAATTATGTAAATTAGCCTATCAGAAGCATCTAAAGCCATGAAAAATGACTTGTGTCATGCACAAAGTAGATGTTCTAACCGACTTACCAAAATTATAGTTTGTTAACAAGAAATGTGTTGTGTGGTTGAAAATCTAGTGTTAATGACTCCAACCTAAGTGTATTTAAACTGTAGGTAAGATGTATATCGATTTTGAGACATGACATGTAGTATTTTCATATTGTAATATACGCTTTCGTATTCATTTAAAATTCCTGTTCCTGTTTAAAGATTTCTCACAAAAACTAGCTTCTCTGAAATGTCAATGGAGCTTATACCAAGCCTTTTCTTTTAAAAGCCTTTTACATTTAATTCAGCTCCTGTCATGGTAACTTTGCTTTTTGTAACCCACAGAAAGAACTTAGGAAATGACGACCACAAAATGTAAAATCCTCAAAAGTTAAGAGAAACCTGCACCACTATGTCAACACTGATTGGTGCTTATTATCGGATGTATTCGGATACGAATACAAACTTTTTGAATAGAATGTTAATATGTTAGAGGAAGACCCACTGAATGATTCAGAACATTAATCATATTTGTCTTGGTAAAATGTATTTCGCAACATAAGTGAAATTGTATCACTTAATTTCATCACCACTCTAGAATGAAATACAAGGAATGAGCCAACATGGCTTGTGACTGCTACTGGTTCTCCTTGACTGTTATTGCTGCCTGTCGCTAATTCAATAGGGTTCCAGCTGTTACTCGATTGTTGTAGCCATTGCTAATGATATCGCTAATGGCTAATTAGAATTGCCCCACGAAGAAGCCCAAGTCACATCATGAATGTGTGTGTGTGTGTGTGTGTGCATATGTATAAGAGTGTTTGTGTGTCCTTGCTTACAGTGGCCAAGTTCATAATGGTCTTGTCCCTCCCTTCGCTGTCTTCATCGTCCTCCTCGTCGCTAAACTCGGCGGCGGCGCTTTCTATGAACTTGAAGGCCTCAAGGACTGTGGCCGAGTCTGACATGTCAGGTTTACTGATGGAGAGAACAGAGAGAAAGTGAGACAGATGTTAGTGAGAACACAAAAACAATGCAGGACTTCTACACTTGCAGTTTCTTACTGGATTTCCTTGAAGAATGCTAGTTATCCATTAGTGATAGCATTAGCAATGGCTACGTCAATAGCATTAGCTACAACAATAGTATTAGCTACATCAGTAATAGCTACAACAACAGCATTAGCAATAGATATAACAATAGCATTAGCATTAGTGATAGAAATACATTTAGGCCAACTACAACAACAGCATTTAGCAATAACAACAGCAATAGTCATTAGCAGTTGCTCACCTGATCATGCCGCTGTCCTTCAGCAAAGATGGCTCAGTGCCGTTCACCATGGGTTCCGGTTTCCTGTCCGACGGCCTCTCTCCGGAGTCTCCAGCCAGGCCCAGCAGTGCTCTGACCCTCTGGGACTTCACATCCAAGATGGTGTCCGTGTAGCCCACCTCCTGAAGGTACCTGGTGGAGTGGAGAAAGTAAGGCCCGACTGAATGTTACGGGAGAGATTGGCTAATAATTTGGAGATTTTGTGCGTAGAGGGATAACTGTCTTTAAGCACTGATCTAGGACCAGCTCTAAATCCTAAGTGCAACTTCCATCTACTCTAGTTTTCACATAACATTGCAGAAGCGACATGACTATATTATATATTAGTCATATTTTTACAACTGCTTATGATATATGGTGTGTCACGCTAATCACTGTGAATTAGGTTTCAAAACAGACGATGAGAGTCAAGATTAAAGGGATAAAATTACACTTGAAAGTGTTTCTAAAACTATTTTCATTAACATTTAAGTAGAGTTATTTGGAGTTAACTGTATTTAAAGTGGAGTTCCTGGTGTGTTAGTCAGACGGAATAGAGCAGGACCTTGACCATTTCAGGAGCAAGATGTACTGGATTAGACAACAAAGACAAAAGACAAAAAGTTCTGTTAAAGGCAAACAAGCTAGAACTAATCAATATGGCCTACTTTATTGGATACAATTTCTGAAGAAAACAAACATGTTCCTTTATATACCATAGTGTCCAAAGAAAGCAATTGACTGAAAAACTATTCCCCTCTGAGCAGGAAAGAAAAAATCCATTTTCAGTCACTGCACAAAAAGGGAATGAAACAGTATTGGATAATGGAACCAATTAAAACCACACATGAATAGAATCTTAAGCCAACTTACAAACAACAACTTAATAAGATCAAATGCAAAATGTCATTAAAGCTCTCCAAAATCACAACATACCTCACTTGGTAGGTAAAACCAAAATGAAGATGACACCCTTCTACCCTGATTCCTTCAAGACGCGCTTAAGTGTTGATGCTGATGCTCCAAGGTCGGAGGTTTTGATAAAACAGCGTCTTGTGCAAGTTTTAACAGAACGAGGGAAGGGGGGGGGAGAAAAAAAGTTCCTCTCCGTCTCTTGCTGTACCAGCCTCTTCAGTTGCAGGAGCCCTGAATGCCCCGACACAATCCTCCATTCATGGGCTAACACCATCTCTGTCTCAGACACTGTGCTTCGTTACAGACACACACCAGAGACAATACACACACACAACACACACACTTCCTCTCAATGAGACGCTGCATTCACATTCCTTCATCCAAGCACGTCATCCAAGGATAATACAATTTAGTGCCCAGATTTATTGCTTGATCTATTTTGGCAATAAGCACATATTCTTGCTAACATAAGGCCTTAAATGCTGTAGGTATTGGAGCTATGTGCAAAACTGCTCATAACATGCACAGAGGAACGCAAATTAGCCAATACCTCGTATTTAATATTAAAACAAGTTTAAGTTCAATTGTTGAGAAAACGTCAAATATTTTAGTGACAGAAGTCAAGAATACGTGTAACAATAAATGCTGGACTCTGATCAAGTGTCTGAACTTTACTTAATCTATTTTATTATTTTAACTGTCTTTAGACTAGCTGCACTCCATGATTCTCTGCTCTGCCCTCTTCCCATCGCTCTTCTCTATTTCCCCCCCTATTCTTTCTCTCTTCTCTCTGTCAGGTAAGGTTCAGTGAGTTCATGGTTCTGATGGGGGGAGTGAGGGACCCTGTCCCTTGAGTGGTTCAGTGCCTGCCTGTAGCTGTCGCTCATGTCACTGTTTGCAACACACACAAGCAGACAGATACAACATACACACAAAGATATATACACACACACATCCTCTCTCTTATCCCATTTGAGGGCTTGGTTGCCATCCAGGAACAGTTTGGTGACGAACAATGCCTTTTCCAGCATGATGGAGCACCCTGCCATAAGGCAAAAGGGGAACAAAACATCGATATTTTGGGTCCATGGCCAGGAAATTCCCCAGACCTTGAGAACTTGTGGTTAAGCCTCAAGAGGAGGGTGGACAAACAAAACCCCACAAATTCTGACAAACTCTAAGCATTGATTATGCAAGAATGGGCTGCAAACAGTCAGGATGTGGTCCAGACGTTAATTGACAGCATGCCAGAGCAGATTGCAGAGGTCTTGAAAAAGAAGGGTCAATACTGCAAATATTGACTCTTTGCATCAACTTCATGTAATTGTCAATAAAAAAGCATTTGACACTTATGAAATGCTTGTAATTATACTTCAGTATTCCATAGTAACATCTGACAAAAATATCTAGCAGCAAACTTTGTGGAAATTAATATTTGTGTCATTCTCAAAACTTCTGGCCACGACTGTACACGGTTTGTTCTGCAGCCCATGTCAGTGAGACCGGAGTAATATCGACAAGAAGAACCCTGTTACATAGCGTGGGCTGGCGAGATGAGATTAGGGTTGGGGGCTGCGTGGACTATCTGCTGTGCTGTATGTGAGTGTCTGTGTGTAACAGTGCTCCGACATGTGAAATCAATGACCACTCTGTGGAACCGAGATGTGGCCACGCCATGTGTGCTGCTGCTGTTGGTGTGCTCTACGAGTTGTGTGAATCATGAAAAGGCATAGCAGAGAGAGCGAGAGAGAGGATTGTGTGTGTGTTTAGTCAATGTGTTAGGAGTTGCAGTGATAACCCTAGTCTGTACTTCCATAGATTGTACTGTGTGTGGATGGCTGGGATAATACAAGTGGATGATTCTGCAATGGATGAGCAAAGACACACACACTTCTCTCATTGCTCCATCACAGTATTGTCTGTTTAATCCTTTTTCTCTATATGTCTCACTCCTATGCATGCACGCACACACACACACACACACACATGCATCCGCACTGTGACAGAAACATTACATAATTACCTGGTTTGTTTGATATTAATAGTTAGCAATTAATACTTAACAAATGACATTTCTGTTCTGTTTAATTCTGTGTTTCTGTAAAGAGCTGGTTTCCACTCTAGTTCCCTGCAGATAATCTGGGCGTATGGTCACTGGAAATGGCTTGAGCTGACAAATGAGTCAAAGACTGCATTACAGAGACAATGTGTTTTACTAGAGATAGCTTAGAAGTAGAACACTCCCTCATGGTCTCAAAATAATCCTTGCATCTGGGAAACTAAGCCAGATTGGGGATAAGACAACAACCCATGTGGAGATAACAACAGGATGACCCCAGAGTGGCTTCTGATGCTCCAACCCTAACTGAGCATGGTTAGTGTCAGCTATATATAGAACTCTGCATTTGTGTAAAGGTTAGGTTACTCGGTCCAAGACTTAAGAGTGGAGGGTGTCGACCAGCCTCATTATTGCAATAATTAATCGATACTAAATAAAGATGATTGTTTGAAGAAATGACCAAGTTTTATTTTTTTATTTTATTTCACCTTTATTTAACCAGGTAGGCTAGTTGAGAACAAGTTCTCATTTGCAACTGCGACCTGGCCAAGATAAAGCATAGCAGTGTGAGCATACAACAAAGAGTTACACATGGAGTAAACAATTAACAAGTCAATAACACAGTAGAAAACTGTCTCTCTCAGTACTGAATTTCCACACCATTTTTAGCGATGAGGATGGGATCTCTGCAACTTCAACTGCTCCTGAAGATCTGGGTAAACTGTGCACAGGGGATCAGAAATTGGGATCTCAGGGAAAAACCACACTCATTATTGAGCAGCTGTACCCTCCTATTATCTGAAAGGTAGTGGGCATGGGTGGATACCAGAGTTCGGAGAGCGGTAGGCTTGGACAATGTATCAATTGACATTATGAAGAATAAAAAAAAATAAAAGCCCCTGTTGAGGGTACGCTCAGAGCGAGTTCTTCCTTACGAGGGCCACAGCTTAGGTAACTAGCAGGACTGAGTTGCGTTGATAAGAATGTTCTTAAGTGAGGTATCCTTGGGAATGGTTGTTAAATAGCCAGTTGAGGGCAACCAAAAGTCCAGCCCGTAGTACTGAAATTATCACAGTAGGACTGGTGAGGTTTGTGGGAACGAGGGACCAGAGCCTGGTGACACCCTGCGTGGGCACTAGTGCTGGCGGAGTTCTATTAGACGAGGGACCTGCGCCCAGTGACACCTGAAAGGACACTGGCCCTGGCGAAGTCTAATTATAACGTGTTGTGTTTTTTACTATTTTTTAGGTGTTATGGTGCGTGTTTTGATCGTTTTCCTCGTCTGTCTCATTCCCCTCTGCGTTTTTTTGGTTGTGTTTTCTGTGAATGTGATAAGAGTGTGTGTGAGAGAAGTATGTTTTGGGAACAGCACTGTGTGAATGTGAATTAGAGTGTGTGAGGGCAGAAATAAGTGTTAATCTTACATTAAGATAATAAGATATGTAGCGTTATCTTGGGGTCCGTTCGACACTGCCCATCATAGAATATCAGGGGGTGGTATTATTAAGTGCTAGATGTTATTTTAGAAAATAGCTGCAAATCTATAATTTCTGGAAGTCTAGGAACCGTTGAGGATACGTGTGGAGCATTATCCCCATAAGGGTCCGGGAAATTGATAAAACAAGGCTACAACAGCAATGGATCAAAGTTTTGGGTGGTAAGAGGCTATAGTATTGTGCCCACCTTTGTGTTTTTCCTTAAGAATTGGCTGATGTATGTTTACATTTGGACATTACAAGTTAATCTTAAAATAACAGATGTTTAATGAGTGTGAAGCAGAGGTTGGTATTAATTTTGTTTAGTAATATTGATAAGGAGGAAGGAGGAGCTCCCCAAACAGGTCAGCGACAAAGCTGTGGAGAAGGACAGATCAGGGTTGGGTTATAAAAAAATATCTGAAACTTTGAACATCCTATGGAGCACCATTAAATCCATTATTAAAAGATGAAAAGGCACCACAACAAACCTGCCAAGAGAAGGCCACCCACCAAAACTCAAGGATCACGCATTAATCAGAGAGGCAACAAAGAGACCAAAGATAACCCTGAAGGAGCTGCAAAGCTCCACAGCGGAGATTGGAGTATCTATCCATAGGACAACTTTAAGCCGTACACTCCACAGTGCTGGGCTTTACGGAAGAGTGGCCAGAAAAAAGCCTTTGCTTAAAATTTAAAAAAATAAGCAAACACATTTGGTGTTCACCAAAAGGCATGTGGGAGACTCCCCAAACATATGGAAGAAGGTACTCTGGTCAGATGAGACTAAAATTGAGCTATTTGGCCATCAAGGAAAATACTATGTCTGGCACAAACCCAACACCTCTCATCACCCCGAGAATACTATCCATGTTTTTCATCAACAGAATTGAATCAGAATTGAAGGAATGATTGGATGGCACCAAATACAGGGAAATTCTTGAAGGAAACCTGTTTCAGTCTTCCAGAGATTTGAGACTGGGGCAGAGGTTCACCTTCCACCAGGACAATGACCCCAAGCATACTGCTAAAAAGCAACACTCAAGTGGTTTATGGGGAAACATTTAAATGTCTTGGAATAGTCAAAGAACAGACCTTAATCAAATTGAGAATCTGTGGTATGAATTAAATTATTGTTGTACACCAGCGGAACCCATCCAACTTGAAGGAGCTGAAGCAGTTTTGCCTTGAAGAAATCCCAGTGGCTAGATGTGCCAAGATTAGAGAGACATACCCCAAGAGACTTCCAGCTGTAATTGCTGCAAAATGTGGCTCTACAAAGTATTGACTTTGGGTGGGGTGAATAGTTATGCACACACAAGTTCAGTTTTTATGTCTTATTTCTTGTTTGTTTCACAATAAAATATATTTTGCATCTTCAAAGTGGTAGGCATGTTGTGTAAATCAAATCATACAACCCCCCCAAATATCCATTTTAATTCCAGGTTGTTAGGCAACAAAATAAGAAAAAATGCCAAGGGGGTTGGAGGGTGAATACTTTCGCAAGCCACTGTAGGTTATTAGTGGGTTTTTTATAGCACTCTAATGAGGCGAAATGTAGTAATAAAAAGGTACAAGGTTAAATGAGGAGTAGAGGGATTGAGTCTTGAGATCATAAAACAAATTAGCTGTGGTTGAAAGTGAGCAGGCAGTGGCACATTTGAAGTAGAGGTATGAGTAACATTCTTTGACCATTTCTGATTATTGTTTCTTGGTTTTGTAGTTTTGGTGACACCAGTGAATTCGAGCAGGAAGTTAATGTATTCTATAATGATCATCTGTTTCCATTACATGGAAAGTAATTAAAGTAGATTGAAATAAGTATTGAATATTAAGCTGATAAGACAGCACCAACTTTTTGAAGGTTCTACATTTGTTAAACAGTTTTTTATTATACTAAATTAATGCAACAGGTTAAATTGATAGGATTACCGGAAAGGGGCTCTGGGATTGTTTATTTTAGACTGGTCGATTCCACTTAATGGAACACGGTATTATCGGATGTGTCTTGAATTGGATTCTTGCTTCCAGGACAGATGGAAGTCCAATACAGTATGTATGTTAATTAAGGGAGACGTGGGGACCACGTCTCAGACAACTTTTTATTAGATGCCTGTGATCAAATATGATTGATTCCTTACTCTGAGATATTGACTACAATGGTGGAAAAAATGCAAGATTATGTTATAATACTTTTATTGCATGAAATGGTTGTTTTATGCAACAGAATAGAGTATTCTATATATTGTGTGTGTTCTACTGAGGATGGCCCTCTGGGAGATAATACTGACAGGAGATTTAAGATGTCTTTTGGGTGATAAAACCTAAAGAGCATTCCAGAGCGTGAGTTAATGTTTCTGTTCTATACTGTATCAGGGAGAGATGGTTCCAGTTTGGAGTCGGAGGGCCAGACACTGGTCTCTACACAATGAAAACTGTTGACACAGCAGATACTGTCTGCTATGTATTATAGGTATCTTTCATACAGATCTTAACCTTGTGACACATTCTATATATCGGTTGTTCGTCTTGTAGGTTGAAAGGGGTGTATCTTGGCTATAAAAGACCTTTGTACTTTTGTCTCGGGGCTCTCAACGAATCATCTGAGCGTGAATCGTCGACCAGCCATGACCAGCCATCATTATCGTAGAGCACTCAAACGATTCACTTTATGTGTGTGCGTTGTATTGACCTGCTCCCTTATTAATTGTGATTAAATATTTAGTTTAAATATTAAGTATAACTCTGACTTGTGTGATAAGTTTGTCTCCTCATTTGATAGTAAAGAAATGAACCACCACACTACATTTGCAACAGAAATAATTATTATATTTAGAGTGGTAACAGGAACAATCTATGGCGAAACAGCTGTTACATATGTTGTTGGACATTGGTCTAGTAACGACACCAGGATAAGCTTACATGGTTATGAATGGAGAGACCAGTCAAATAATACGATATGGGAGTGAATTGTCAGACTCGGTGGCGAGATACATTGCATGCTAAATTAAGCGCACATAAACATTGGGGTACATTAACCTCTCTAGGGTAGGGGGCAGCATTCGGAATTTTGGATGAAAAGCATGCCCAAATTAAACAGCCTGCTACTCGGGCCCAGAAGATAAGATATGCATATAACTGGTAGATTTGGATAGAAAACACTCTAAAGTTGTCCAAAACTGTTAAAATAGTGTCTGTGAGCATAACAGAACTGTTTTGGCAGGCGAAAACCTGAGAATAATCCATTCAGGAAGTATTTTTTTTTGTGTGTGTAGTTTTCTATTCAATGCTATTACAGTATCCATTGACTTAGGACTGCAGTTCCTATGCCTTCCACTAGATGTCAACAGTCTTTAGAAATTGTTTCAGGCTTGTATTCTTATAAATGAGGGAGTAAGACCAGTCTGAATGAGTGGACCCTGACGTGTCACAGAGCTTTTTCATGCGCAATCCCAAGAGAGTGCATTTCTTGTTTAGCTTTTATATTGACGACGTTATTGTCCAGTTGAAATATTATAGATCATTTAGGCTAAAAAACAACCTGAGGATTGAATATAAACATCGTTTGACATGTTTCTATGAACTTTACGGATACAATTAGGATTTTCTTCTGCCTGTTTTGACTGCATTTGAGCCTGTGGATTACTGAAGAAAACACGCAAACAAAACAGAGGTTTTTGGATATAAAGAGACTTTATCGAACAAAAGGAACATTTATTGAGTAAATTAATGTCTGAGTGCCACCATATGAAGACCATCAAGGTAAGGTATTAACTTCTGCTTGGCTGGTTACTGTTTGTAATAATTTGTCAACTGGGCTATGTTCTCAAATAATCGTAAGGTATGCTTTCGCCGTAAAGCATTTTAAAAATCCGACACCGTGGTTGGATTCACAAGAAGTTAATCTTTAATTTCTTCGATATAGGGGGCACTCTTTTAATTTTTGGATAAAAATCGTTCCCGTTTTAAACAAGATATTTTGTCACGAAAAGATGCTCGAATATGCATATAATTGACAGCTTTGGAAAGAAAACAATCTGACGTTTCCAAAACCGCAAAGATATTATCTGTGAGTGCCACAGAACTCATGCTACAGGCGAAACCAAGATGAAATTTCAAAAGCCAAACGTGATGAACAAAACAGAGCGATTTCTCCTACACAAATAATATTTTTGGAAAAACTGAACATTTGCTATCTAACTGAGAGTCTCCTCATTGAAAACATCCAAAGTTCTTCAAAGGTAAATTATTTTATTTGAATGCTTTTCTTGTTTTTGTGAAAATGTTGCCTGCTGAATGCTAGGCTTAATGCTATGCTAGCTATCAATACTCTTACACAAATGCTTGTGTAGCTATGGTTGAAAAGCATATTTTGAAAATCTGAGATGACAGTGTTGTTAACAAAAGGCTAAGCTTGTGAGCGAATATATTTCTTTCATTTAATTTGCGATTTTCATGAATAGTTAACGTTGCGTTATGGTAATGAGCTTGAGGCTATGATTACGCTCCCGGATACGGGATTGCTCGACGCAAGAAGTTAAACCTATGTAAAATACGTTTTGTTTTCTGAATTTTTATAAATGAATATTTCTATATTTGAATTTGGCACTCTGCAATCTCACTGGATGTTGGCCAGATGAGCATCCCACATACCCTAGAGAGGTTAAAACAAATGATTAATGATTTGAGGGAGTACAATGGACTTATCATTATGTTTCGTTTGTAGTTAAAACATTTGGGTTGCTGATTATGATATTAGTATAGTGAATGCTAAAGAAAGACACTTTCGCTTCCAGGAGAAAGAGGTAAACATTTCTCTCTCACTTTGAAATGTCTTGGGAGAGGGGTGAGTGAAATTCAGCAGTTTTATAGATATAAAGGTATCCACATTCGGTGGTAAAGAGGAGTTAAATTAAATAGGGCCTGGCCTGTTTTTACCATAGGGTTTGCAGGGACCCACACACAACACACTTGCTATGAATATTTGTTTGTCATTTTAAAAACTACTATATTTCTATTTTATTTGGGTATCTTAAAGGGACATGCACATACACAGAATTTTCTAAAGTTGTTATTTTTTTAGTTTTAATTGAACATGTGAATTATTCTGATAATTAAAAAATGTTTTGAAGAAACTTACTGTGAACCTGGAAATAGAAAAGTATGAAATGTTTTGACTGTTTTTACATAATTAATCTAAGACAGAAACACTTCTTTGAAGGGTTTGAATGACCTCTGTCCTGACTTTCTAGTGTGGTTTGATCGCCCTCACTGGAAAGCCGAGAGATGATTGGATGATGATTTAAAGGTCATATTTAATACTGATTTGAATACTGATAATAACGGATAAGTTTTATAACTAATAGGACCACGAGAAGGATAGACCTGTCTCTAGTCTATTTGTACTATAAAGTTATAGGTACAAATGTTTATTTTTTTGTTATTAAGGGGAGTAATTCCAATTTGATTTGCAGTGTTGTTGTTTTTACACAGTCACTATAGTGAGTCATGTGTCAAAATGGGGGAATTACCAGTCATTTTGAGGGTTTTTGGATGAACCCAGAGTGGCTTCTGATGCTCCTTGGTCTGGCATGAGGGGGGTTGAACCAACCATGACTGAGCATTGTTAGTGTCAGTTATATATAGAACTCTGCATTTGTGTAAAGGTTAGGTTACTCAGTCCAACACTGGGGGGGGGGGGGGGGGGGGGGTGGACCAGCCTCCCTATTGCAATAATTCATCGATATTAAATAAAGATGATTGTTTGAAGAAGTGACCAAATTTCTCAGTACTGAATTTCCACGACAACGCCCACGCACACTTGTGCATGCACACAAACTCGCAAGCAAGCAAGCATAGACACAAGCACGCACAGACACACAGAAGTCCGTGCGGAAGCCCACGCGCACACACACAGGCCCGCGCACACACACACACACACACACAGGCCCGCGCACACACAAGCATGCACACTCTCTCTGTATCCCCCTTTCGCTCATTCTACGTCCTGACTACTTTTGACACCCAGAGGGCACCAAAGCACAAACCTTTAACAGCTTTCACACCCCTTTGCAGTCACATGATAGGAGTAACACACAGTATGTGAGTGTGTGTGTGTGTCAGTCTTTGTGTATGTATGTGTGGGTGTGAGCATGTGAGCATGTGTCTAAGTGTGTGCGCATATTTTACTGTGTGTGTGTTACGCTATAGGTCTCTGTGTGTGCATGCGTGTCTAACGATCCACACGTCCCTCCAGTCTCAGTGGGATTACTCCCTTATTCTATTCATACCGAGGCTCTTAATCTCCATTCAGAAGATTTTTCTCCCTTTGATGGCTTTTTGTCTTAAGACAGACACTTGCAGCCGATGGTGGTGCCCTATGACTACAGCCACACACACACACACACACACACACACACACACACACACACACACACACACACACACACACACACACACACACACACACACACACACAGATGGTCAATAGAAACACAAGCACACACAGACAGTCCGGTGGCATACAGTAAACCACTCCCAGAGGCCTTCCCTACTGAGTCAGTGGTTGTTGTGACAACCCAGATGCAGGATACACACATCTCCCAGCTAGAAATTACATGCTGGAGAGTTTCACACAGCTGCACAGACATAAAAACACACTGCTAAATAGACTATAAATGATTGCATTTAAAAAAGGCCCAATGCAACCATTTCTATATCAATATCAAATTGTTTCTGGGTAACAATTATACTGAACAAAAACAAATGCACCATGCAACAACGTGACCACCATTTGCCTCATGCAGTGTGACATCTCCTTCGCATAGAGTTGATCAGGCTGTTGATTGTGGCCTGTGGAATGTTGGCACGACAATAGGACTCAGGATCTCGTCACGGTATCTCTGCGTTCAAATTGCCAATGATAAAATGCAATTGTGTTGGTTGTCCGTAGCTTATACCTGCCCATACATAACCCCACTGCCACCATGGGGCACTCTGTTCACAACATTGACATCAGCAAACCGCTCACCCACACGATGCCATACATGTGGTCTGCAGTTGTGAGGCTGGTTGGATGTACTGCCATATTCTTTAAAACAACGGATAGAAATTAACATTCAATCATCTGGCAACAGCTCTGGTGGACAGTCCTGCAGTCAAGCAGGACAATTGCATGCTCCCTCAAAACTTGAGACATCTGAGGCATTGTGATGTGACAAAACTACACATTTTAAAGTGGCCTTATTGATATGCCACACCGATCAGGTGGATGGATTGTGGGCACAACACAGTTGTGCCGTGGTGGAGATCTTTGTGGGCTATACTCGGCCTTGTCTCAGGATGGTAAGTTGGTGGTTGAAGTTATCCCTCTAGTGGTGTGGGGGCTGTGCTTTGGCAAAGTGGGTGGGGTTATATCCTTCCTGTTTGGCCCTGTCCAGGGGTATCATCGGATGGGGTCACGGTGTCTCCTGACCCCTCCTGTCTCAGCCTCCAGTATTTATGCTGCAGTAGTTTATGTGTCTGGGGGCTAGGGTCAGTTTGTTATATCTGGAGTACTTCTCCTGTCTTATCCGGTGTCCTGTGTGAATTTAAGTATGCTCTCTCTAATTCTCTCTTTCTTTCTCTCGGAGGACCTGAGCCGTAGGACCATGCCTCAGGACTACCTGGCATGATGACTCCTTGCTGTCCCCAGTCCACCTGGCCGTGCTGCTGCTCCAGTTTCAACTGTTCTGCCTGCGGCTATGGAATCCTGACCTGTTCACCGGACGTGCTACCTGTCCCAGACCTATTATTTGACCATGCTGGTCATTTATGAACATTTGAACATCTTGGCCATGTTCTGTAACAATCCCCACCCGGCACATCCAGAAGAGGACTGGCCACCCCTCATAGCCTTGTTCCTCTCTAGGTTTCTTCCTAGGTTTTGGCCTTTCTAGGGAGTTTTTCCTAGCCACCGTGCTTCAACACCCGCATTGCTTGCTGTTTGGGTTTTAGGCTGGGTTTCTGTACAGCACTTTTGAGATATCAGCTGATGTACGAAGGGCTATATAAATACATTTGATTTGATTATCTCGGCAAAGGAGAAATGGTCACTAACAGGGATGTAAATACATTTGTATGCTTTTTCTGTGTATGGAAAAATGTAGGGGATCTTTTATTTCAGCTCATGAAACATGGGACCAAAACCTTACAAGTTGGGTTTATATTTTTGTTCAGTGTAAGTAACTAATGTAGTGGATTTCCATTAAATTTGGCCAAAATAGCTACTCGCCAAAAAACTATTTTTCCAGCAAGAACTTTGCTAGGACTGTCTGGGAGTGGTCTGAGTGGGGAGGGGAAAACTGAAAACGGGCTTTTATTGGCAGAGAGGTTTGGAACGCTCTTTATTATTGGTCTATTAGCCTATATTCCACATGGTGATGTCACCGTGGTTAAGCCGAAACTCCCGACCATGCAAACCTGCTGATCAGAAGGCCACCAGGTCTCAAAGTTAAAAGTGTAAAGCCATAGGGCACAATTAAGACAAAAAAGGTGCGCGTGTTGCACTCACTGTCTGAGTAGCTGCCGTCCCTGTTTCCAACCCAGCTGACTACTGTTGGGGGGGCTCGGGACCTCGTTTTCATTCCCTTCATCTGATGGAGAGAGAGGGGAAACAAGAATGAGACACACAGACAGAGACAGACAGACACAGAGAGACACCGAGAGAGATGCACCGTGTTATTAAGGCTCCACTCACAGTCTTGAAGCATGGACTGACATACAGTATTTGAGCTGCATTCAATTTCATTCCAAAATTCCAATTGAAACATAGTCTAACCTGGATTGCACCATGTGTCCTGACCTATCAGAATGCATAAAGTACATCTGAACAAAACATGTCAGTATTGTGACATTTGACAAGCACAAATGTGACTCGTTTCAGGAAACTAGGCATATGTCGCACATCACTACTTCACAGGAGAGCCATTTGAACATAAACATGGGATTTTTTGGCAGAAAGGTCTTCATGCGCTTTAATAACAAACTTGTATTCGATCCGTAAATACAAATATAGGGCCCTATGTTTTCCGCGATGTGGAAAACGGATGGAATCGCGGAATTTGGTAATAAAAATGGAATCAACTGTATATATGGAATATTGCAGAATTTTCCATAATTTGGCTGAAATTGCTTAAAACAA
Organism: Oncorhynchus kisutch; assembly: GCF_002021735.2. NCBI lineage: Eukaryota > Metazoa > Chordata > Actinopteri > Salmoniformes > Salmonidae > Oncorhynchus > Oncorhynchus kisutch. The sequence goes on from NC_034174.2 coordinate 61,294,039, forward strand.
ATCCAAAGTAGGCCTAATTATTGTAGTAACCTATATGATTTCATAATTGTAAAATTACAGACGATTAGGCCTAGGGAAATAATTAGTGAGACCCTTACCTCACAACTTACAACTTGGCTGTCATTTTGAGAAACATGTCAAAGTCGTCCAGAAAACGACGAAGCTGAGCAATACCCAAAGGACTATTATGAGTCAAGCTGTTTTGCAAATTCTGTGAACATACTATTGACTGTTCCTAGGCAGTCATTGAAAATAAGAATTTGTTCTTAACTGACTTGCCTAGTTAAATAAAGGTAAAATAAAATAAAAATTAGACCTGTAAAAATACGTATCATCACCACTTAAGGTCCAAAGCTCATGTGAAGAACAGGGAAAAGCTCCGTGTTAGCCAGAGCATGACTCTTCAAATGGCCATTACTAGTGCAAGCGCATCAGCAGATTCAAGACGAGAATTTATTCAGGACTTTGTGGCCGAGTCCGACATCCCCTTAGAAAAGCTAAGAAAGCTACGGCCATTTCTTGTGAAGAATTGCAAATAAGGGAGGAGCGTTGCCTGAAAATGCGAGCAGCCTCTGTCAAATTGTTTCTGGGTAACAATTATAAATTCACCTGTCCCTGCCGTTCTACAGAAGATCCGTGGGAAGAAGTTTGCGGTGGTTGTTGACGAGACAACAGATGCAAGGGATTGCAGCATTCATCATTGGTGAATTAATTTAACAGCCTATTAATATACCGTTGCAATAGCCTACATTTACATTCTGCAATATGAATTGTCCGCATGCAAATTGTGATATTCCAAATGATGAGCTACCGTGGTGAAATATAACGATGCATAATGTCAATAGCTGTCTGCCTCTCCATCTAGCTAACTATCGCTGTATCTAGATTGTGCAGGCCTTCACTGTTAAGCTAACCTTCATCTCTGAGGGCTGCTCCAAACTGATGACAGCTCTGTCAATCCTGGAAGGAACCTACCGTCCCACAGCAGTGTCTGCATACAATTGGAGGATTGGAGGATCTTGCCGAGTGAATGGAACGGCAAAAACGTGGGTATGGTGCCAAAACAGACGAGCTACTGAGAAAGATGGGGATTGGAGAGAGGAGGGAGGTGCTTGACCAACTCCATGATGCATCCACTTGGCCTTCACAAAGTTCTCAAAGCACTGGGACACACATCCAGCCAGAGAGGTCTACAGGCTGGCTAGGGTGTTCGATCCGAGGTAGGCTCCAGCAATGGAAAAGAAGATTGAAGCCTACACAACTGAAACCCATGGCAAGCCCATCAACAGAGCTCAGTGAATAATGGATTGCCTATCAGCACTGTGTGTCCAGTGAGCCCTCACCTGCTTTGGAGCTTGCAGATTACTGGAGGGGCCTGAGTGAGAGATTCCCAAGAGTTGCAGAAGTGGCTGTGCCCTACATTACTTCCCAGTCAGCTCAGTCGACTGTGAGAGGAGTTTCAGCAAATGCAACACTGTACTCACAAACAAGCGCGAGGCACTCACCGAGCTCAACACAAAGAGGCTGACAATCATGTACTTCAATGGAGAGGTCCGTGATAGATTGAAACCATACAATGGACAGACATAGGAGCTCATAAGGTAGTTCCATAGGTTTTGCCTATTGCTGCATTATTGCATGAATATATACTGTTTTACTATTTATAATGAAACAATTATGTGAAGCACAACATTTTTTTATTTTTACATAAGTATAACTCTAGGTTTTGCCTATTGCTTGTTGCCTAGATTCTGGCATTACTTTCATTCATTTATAATGAAACACTAGAACTCTGTATTGAAGCACTTGCCTTGATAAAAAAACAGTGCAATGTTGTGTTGCATCATTACAAATTTACTGTTATATCTTATTAAATTGTTAACGTTTTATTAATTTCAAATTATTATTATTATTATTATTTCTGATGATAAAATTAGTGTAAATCGTAAAACACAGAATTCAGAAACATTCAAACGGAAAAAAATGAATTTGGGAAAAAATAAAAAACTGATTTCATAGGGCCCTAAACATAAAATTGTTAAAATTACGAGCCTAGTTGGTTTGGCCACGGAAAATGACAGTAACCTTCCCGCTAGCCATGATTGGCTGAGATTATGCATGTGCTGGACATGCCGGGAGATGAGTTTGGATTGGTCTGCCATGTAGCATGCTTCTGTCTATTACATGAACTGCTCAGTATGTGTTGATAATCATTTCTACTGCGCCATTTTTGAAAGATATAACGTTAGCCATTGAGAACTACAAAAGTTTTGATACTTTTCTCAACAACATTGATGCCCTGAATCTAACAGGCGCTATCAACAGATCAGTTGGAAAAAGTGATGGGCTACTTTCTGCACATGCCACGGTCAGTGTGAACCAGAGTGACTCGACAACACTGGCCAAACAAAATGTAGCTACAAACAAAACAGAGTTAAATGGTTCCAGTTTGTCGTGAAGAGTTCATCCATGTATACAGGTAAGAGTCTAACTACATTTTCAGATATTATGTTTCTAATTTTGTCAGAAAGTCATTTTCATTGCAAGTTAGTGTAGTACCGTTAGCTTGCTGGCTAACATGATTAGTGTAGTACATGATTAGTGTAGTAATATTACTCGAATCAGAAATCCATTTGCATTGCTAGTTATAGCCTAATGTTAGCTAGCTAACATTGAACCTAGTCGGTTAGCTCTTTAGCTACCTGCAGATTCATACTACAGCTATGACAATGTTTGTATTGGTAGTAGTAGGAGTTGAGATTATTCCGGTTCATTGTTTAGCTAGCTACCTACATGTCGAAACAAAAAGACTTCACGTCGCCAGCTGATTACATGACCCATCAAGTCAGCCAGGTGTGTCTGGGGGCCGATTACAGCCATCTATTGTATTTCATGAATATGTGTACTTGTCAAGACAACAGTGACCCATCCACTTAGCTAGATGTGGAGTGGTTATAGCATTTCCTTCACATAATCCATACATTTAGATTTACCAGAATCATCGTAGCTGGGAGGTTTCATGTCTCCTTGGTTCAACTCTGTTCCATATTTGAGCTTGTGGTATTTTGACCTGAGGGTGAAAGGAAAAGAGAAAAATAGAGGGATAAAGAGAGAGAGGCGAAAGAGATAAATAAAAATGACAAGGCAGCCACAGTGATTTAACAGCTCATTAACGATCTAACAGAAGATAACCATCTCACTGTTGATTGTATCTGTATATGTAAATTAACTGGCTTCACACATACATTTGAAGAAGTGTCTTGTAAATGGCATATATTATATTAAGAACAGGTGGGAGGGATGCTACGCAAGGGCTGGGGTAAGAAATGCATTTGTTAATTCACTGGGTTGATATTAAATCTAAACTTAATGGTGGATATTAAACCATTTGAGTTTTTTTCCTTCCATGCCCAAATAGCACACAAACTATACACTACATATGTTATAGGTCGGCCAGAGGAGTGTGTGATATCTTGGTCTTTACTCATAAAGCGTCTCAGAGTACGAGTGCTGATCTAGGATCAAGTCCTTGCCCTGTCCATTCTTTATAATCTAAAACACAAAACTGGTCCCATATCAGCACTCCTACTATGATAGGCTTCATGAATTCAGGCCCTGGATGGGTGCCCTCTTGGGAAGGAAGATGCACTTAAATGTAAACTTAAACTTGCTTAGCTAGACTTGACGTCACTCAAACATCTAAATCACTACAAACAAAAGGCCATGAGGAGAGAGGATTAGGTGAGTGGAGTGCTTGTAATTCTATAAGAGGATAAGACACTGAGGGGATGATGGATCACTTCACCACCATCATCATTGTCCTCATCAATATCATCATCGTAATTTAACTCATTTGTTTTTCAAATCGTTTACATAGGGATTTATAATTAAATAATTGACACATTGAATGTAAAACAGTCAAGTGCATCACACCCTAGCTTATGCTCATTTCCAGTGATTCTTATCATCATCACTAATTGTCAGCCCCAAAAACTAAAAGGTCAGTAAAAGTACTACCAGGAGAGGTCATTCAAATCAAGATGCTGATCTTGGGTCACATTTGCACTTCCCCCACTAATGGTTAAGGTAAGGATTGGGGAGGGGAAGATTAGCCTAGATCTTTACCTAGGAGAAACTTCACACCGGAGAGCACCAGATGTCATCCAAAACAAGAGCACTCCCCAACAAGTTGTCAAATACTGTATAGAAATCCCCGATCACACTAGTAGACGATGTCATGGCGAAGTTGGATAGCTAAGCTCAGCCGCAGAAACATGTCACCGGGTCTAACAGTCATCTCGCGCCGAACTGCGCAAGTGCACGCCGTCAAATCAAACGCACTCCTTCCATATAAAGTTGTTTTTGACCAAAATAAAAAAAACTTGTCGGTATGTCACTTTCACAACGTTAGTATAATAACATGTTCAAATAGTTAAGACATTGGCTTAAATCTAGGTTGTGCCTTTAGATAAAAAAATAAAATACAACATTTCACTTCTCTCATTGACTTCCCAAACCCCGACCTGGTCTACCTAGTCTGGTTCGCAAGCCTTCCCGGAGGTCTCGCGATGTTGCATTTCATTTTTTTTATTGATTTTTTTAAGTTATCTTGTGTGACCACAGATTATCCATTATATCAACCAGATACTTAAGTGGCTGCTCTAACAACGAAAATAAATGTATTGAAAAAAATGGAAGGCAGTTAGCCGGTGTACCAGTCTCGAGCTAATCCACTCCCTGTACCCCATGTCAAAGACTGTAATTCCAACCACAAAACGTCTTATACAACAACTTGCCCAGCTAACAGCTAAATGTTTGTTTTCGACTATTTGAGGCTCCACGTGTTGTCATGGAAACATGTGGAATGAACAACAACCAATGAGCTACTCCGTCGTAAATCCAGCACATATTGAACATAGAGATCGCCGAAAGGGCAGTCTCTTTAGCAATGACAAGGAGTGGCATGAAGTGGAATGTTAGCTAAAGAGACTGGTACTCAGACTAAAAGGCAGTCAGGAAGAGGCAAGATCAGGTGGGACCATTCTAGCCAATGACAGGGCAGATACGCGCGTGAACAACAAGCACAACTCCGATCAAGTTTTTTTCTCTCACAGTTATCGACTTATCAGTACACTCATAACAACCTAACAAAAAATATATTCTATGCCTTTGTCCATAGATGCCACATATCAAGTTTCCTACAGATCGGTCATTCGGTGCCAGAAGAGCAGCGATAAGTGTTTTTCACAAAATTCAAAATGGCTGAACATCCGTCATGGCAGACCTTATGGGTCCCTGAGGCAAATTTGTTCCTTGTGAGGTGGGACCAATGTAGTGAATTGCATGACTATAGGTCAAACGGGGTGATGGATCATTACCCGTTTCGTCAAAATCAGGCTAGTGCTGTCTGAGATATCGCATGTGACTAACGGACGGACACACATGCACAGTCCCCTCCCTGATTTCATTGTGGGGGACAACTAAAAATAAACCCTTCTTGCAAACCATGGGGGTGACCTTGCCTGCATCCCAAATGGCACCCTAATCCCTAGTGTACTACTTTTGACCAGGGCCCTTAGGATTCTGGTCAAAAGTAATGCACAATGTAAGGAATAGGGTGCCATTTGGGACGCAGTCCTTGACTTTGCCACAGTCCAGGAGTTATAGCCCAGTCCCAGATCTGTTTGTGCAGTCTTGCCAACTCCCATGATTTGACATGACAGTGACCATAGGAGTTGGCAAGACAGCACAAACAGATCTTGGACCAGGCAACAGGAGTGGATCTTAGTAGTCTAATGTAGTTTCCTCGACTCATCTCCTCTCCTTCATCTGCACTGATTTCTACACGGGTGAACGTAATATTGTGGATGCTTCTCTCAAACTAGTCATTCTTTTTTAAACTCTAGTTCTTTCATTTTAGTGTCGAATGCAGATGAAGGAAATGACACAACTGAAGAAGTATTTCGGCATAAATCAATAAATGCCAACACTACGCACAGTAGGTGCAAACTGATACAGATGCACAATGAAATGTTAGCGTTCCAATATCAACGGACAGACCGTTTGATTTGAAATAGACTGAAGGTTGGATGCTCAAGGTTTCTCCTACATGGAAAGGCAAAAACAGAAACATATAATACCAGTCGGAACGCAGAACGATGCAGAATGACTCATGCTCAATTGAGTGGGAGCGAGCGAGAGAAAAAGAGGGAGAGAGAGTGGGAGCGAGGGAGAGAAAAGGAAAGTGTGCAAAAGGGAAGAGATGGAGAACAGAAAGGCGAGGAAAAGAGGGCAGAGAAAGTGAAACAGACGGGAGACGGGCAAGGTCAGAGGGGAAAGGATGGACAAGGAGAGAGAGAGAGAGAGTGATAAGGACAGAAAGAGAAACAGAATGAGGGAAAGAGAGAATGAGACCGTGAACGTGAGCAAGAAAAGGGTAGCTGAGTGACGTGGAGTTGCCGGGAACATTTTGTTCCGAGGCTATAATCACATGGCGGCGAGTGGCGGAGGTTCTCAGAAAGACCATGTCATTCAGGTTATCTTCATTCCTTCATCCACCCTACCAGACTCTGTAGGTCTAAGACTCAGAGTGAGGCTCTAGCTAGCCTGGACTCCAAACTGGCATATTCTGTTTCACCAGTGATTCCTTCCTAGCCTGGAATTCAAAATGAAACAGAGCATATGAGACTTTGGATTCCAGGCTAGGTTTTAGCCATCCAAACCACATGACCAGTCAGAGTCACCCATGTAGTCAGTCTAGTCTAATCTACAGGTCGCCTCGTAGTGTGTAGCAGAGAAAGATCCTATTAAATTATTCTAAATGTGCTACATGCAATTATATGGTGGAATAGGGGTGTGACGCCATGCTGCATTACCCATGATAAGGTGTGAGCAGCACATGACAGTGGGAATGTTGTTATAGGGGACAGGGTGCCGCCTCGGTGCTGCATTTTCCCACAATGTATGTGTGCGTATTTAACATGGGACATAATCCTGTGTAGGGGACAAGGGGTCACGATATGGCACCACAGGGCGTGAGTGTGTGTTTAAGTGTGTGTGTGTGTACATGTTTAAGTGTGCATGAGCAGCAGGTTATCCTGTTTGTATGGTACAGTGCCTTCATAAAGTATTCATATCCTTTGACATAATTTGTTGAGTTAGTTACAGCCTGAATTCAAAATGGATTAAATATAATTTCTCACCCCCATCTACAACACAATAGCCCAAAATGATAAATGAAAAGATGCTTTTAGAAATGTATTGAAAATAAAATATAGAAATATCTCATTTAAATAAGTATTCACACCAGAGTCAATAATTTGTAGAAACACCTTTGGCAGCAACTTTGAGTCGTCTTGAGTCTGTATGTGCAAAGCTGATCTGGATTTGAGGATTTTCTCCTATTCTTCCTTACAGATTTTGTAAAGATCTGTTAGATTAGATGGGGAGCAGTGGTGAACAGCAATCTTCAAGTCTTTCCTAAGATTTTCAAATGGGATTCAAGTCAGGGCAATGGCTGGAACACTCAAGGACTTTCACATTCTTGGTTCTGAAGCCATCCAGCGTTGCTTTGGCTGTATGTTTGGGGTCATTGTCGGGTTGGAAAGTAAATCTTCACCCCAGTCTAAGCTCATTTGCACTCTGAAGCAGGTTCTCAATGGTTTCCCTGTATTTGGCTCCATTCATTGTTCCCAGTCTCAATTTAATAAATTTTAACACAACAACATGTTAAAAAAGTCAAGGGGTTTGAATATGTTCTGAAGGCACAGTATGTGATGGGATAACATAGTAATGTCTCAATGCTAATATTTCCACAGTGTGTGTGCGCTACTGGGCAGTGTCTCTATTCTGGTCCTGAGAAACCACCGTGTTGTAATTTCCCTCCAGTAAGACATCAATTTACAGTATAGCAGCCTTTTATTGTGGAGAAAAATATTGAGTGAGAGATGAGTCCCCCTTGAGATTTTTTTGTTGTTGTTGTATTTTACCCCCTTTTCGTGGTATCCAATTGTTAGTAGTTACTATCTTGTCTCATCGCTACAACTCCCGTACGGGCTCGGGAGAGACAAAGGTCGAAAGCCATGCATCCTCCGAAACACAATCATGCCGCGCTGCTTCTTAACATAGCGCGCATCCAATCTGGAAGCCAGCCGCACCAATGTGTCGGAGGAAACACTGCACCTGGCGACCTGGTTAGCGGGCACAGTGCCCGGCACGCCACAGGAGTCGCTGGTGCGCGATAAGACAAGGATATCCCTACCGGCCAAACCCTCCCTAACCCGGATGACGCTAGGCCAATTGTGCGTCGCCCCACGGACCTCCCGGTCGCGGCCGGCTGCGACAGAGCCTGGGCGCAAACCCAGAGTCTCTGGAGGCACAGTGCCCTAGACCACTGCGCCACCCGGGAGGCCACCCCTTGAGATTTTAGGTCTATAAAAATATATTGGATCATAGCTAGCGTACCGCTGCTACATGCTTAAAAAATTACAACGCACCTACAACGCACTTTTGTTTGGCATGCAGTTTGTGACGTATAGCTATGTTGACATATTCGTGACAGCATGTAGCAGGGATGGGTGACTCCAGTTTTGGAGGCATTCTGAGTGTCTGCTGGTTTTCATCTAATTTCGACCTGGGAAACTCCCTTCACACTACTGAGCTGAATTGAGCCAAGTTGACCTGTACTGCGCTGGCCTGGTTACGTATCCACCGCAGTTCTGGAACAGTACTGCACAGGACAATGTGTAAGGGAAATACTCAAGCCAGCACAGTACGGTTCAGCATGATAGTGTGAAAAGGGTACAAGTGTGGGCAAAAGACAATAATCAACCAGCAGACACTGACTCAGACCCCCTAGAACCAAAGCCCCGCCCCGCGAGTTGCCCATCCCTAGCGTAAAGAATGAAGGTGTGGTGTAGTTTAGTGTAATGTGGTCCTCACCTCTCCTGTTTGAGGGCGTACTCCAGCATCTTGATCCTCCTGACCAGGTCCTTCTTCAGGTTCTCCTGGCCCTTTCTCTCGCCCTGCAGGAAGGCTATCTGGGCCTGGAGGAAAGAAGAGCGAAAAGGTCAATTTCCCGAAGAAAAATATGTGTGTTTGCATCTTTTTATGGCAGTGTAAGTAGTAGTGATTGCAATGGTAATGTTAGTAGTACAGTAGTAGAGGAGTAGTACAGTAGCAGTAGAGTAGTAGTTGTAATACAGTAGTACCAGTAGTAGTGCAGTAGCAGTAGCAGCACTAGTAGTTGCAGTGACTGTAGGTGTTTAACTCAAGGTGAACATTAGACCAGGAGAGACAAAAGGTACGTAAAGCCATCAGTACAAACAAAGTGGACACACATCAAACAAAAGTCCACAGGAGCAGGGTGAAACAAAGACCAGCAAAAGAAGAGCAAAAGAAGGAGACATACCTGCACATTATTTAGCTAGGTGCTCATTTAGTTGTGCTGATTGTGGCTTTAAAGCTGACAACATCCACAATCTCAACAGTCTGACACAAATGGCACCCTATTCCTTATAGTGTACTACTTTTGACCAAGACCCGTAGGGCTTAAGTGCACTATATACAGAATAGGGTGCCATTTGGGACGAACACAAGTCATAGGCTACTCAACTGTGATACATTTCCTGTTTGTTTTGATCTGGATTATTTTAACTGCTTCCAGGCATCGTAGCCGGTCAGCTGATGACTGTGACATATGGTTGACTGATGGACTCACTGAATGGGTGTTTGTGAAAGTTGCATTTAAATAGGACAGATCCGAACCAGTCTTGTTTATCCCCTCGTAATAGTTAAGGTTAGGATAGGCAGAACTGATCCGTCACTGGGGTGAACGGGCTAATTGTGCCAGGCCACACAGGGACAGAACTCTAAATTGCAACTAATACGATTAAGGATAAACACAAAAAGAAATCGTTTTCTCCCCAATAACACACACACTGTCTTCTAGGACTAGCATCGGGCCGTATCGCGATACTGAGCAAAATAAGATACCTCCACCCACGCTCGCACCCCCCCCCCAAAACAGCCTATTTTCTTCTCTGTATATTGTACAACAAAATTAAAGTTGCTTTAAATATACTTAATGTTATTAATTAGTAATAACTTTGAATTAGTAGAAAATGTGTCTAATTAGAATAATAGGCCTATTTAACACTTCAGTTGAAGTGAGACTGTATATAATGGGCTACAAAACACACAGTATACTGCACACACACACACACAGTATACTACACACACAGTATACTACAAACACACACACACACACACTATAATACACACACACACAGTATAATACACACACACAGTATACTACACACACTGATCAAACCCGGTCTCTGGCACAATTAGCCCGATCACCACATTCTTTTGGAGAGATTGGAAACCCAAATTGGTCTACACGGACATGTTCTGGCCTGGTTTAGATCTTATCTGTCGGAAAGATATCAGTTTGTCTCTGTGAATGGTTTGTCCTCTGACAAATCAACTGTAAATTTCGGTGTTCCTCAAGGTTCCGTTTTAGGACCACTATTGTTTTCACTATATATTTTACCTCTTGGGGATGTTATTCGAAAACATAATGTAAACTTTCACTGCTATGCGGATGACACACAGCTGTACATTTCAATGAAACATGGTGAAGCCCCAAAATTGCCCTCGCTAGAAGCATGTGTTTCAGACATAAGGAAGTGGATGGCTGCAAACTTTCTACTATTAAACTCGGACAAAACAGAGATGCTTGTTCTAGGTCCCAAGAAACAAAGAGATCTTCTGTTGAATCTGACAATTAATCTTAATGGTTGTACAGTCGTCTCAAATAAAACTGTGAAGGACCTCGGCGTTACTCTGGACCCTGATCTCTCTTTTGAAGAACATATCAAGACCATTTCGAGGACAGCTTTTTTCCATCTACGTAACATTGCAAAAATCAGAAACTTTCTGTCCAAAAATGATGCAGAAAAATTAATCCATGCTTTTGTCACTTCTAGGTTAGACTACTGCAATGCTCTATTTTCCGGCTACCCGGATAAAGCACTAAATAAACTTCAGTTAGTGCTAAATACGGCTGCTAGAATCCTGACTAGAACCAAAAAATTTGATCATATTACTCCAGTGCTAGCCTCTCTACACTGGCTTCCTGTCAAAGCAAGGGCTGATTTCAAGGTTTTACTGCTAACCTACAAAGCATTACATGGGCTTGCTCCTACCCATCTCTCTGATTTGGTCCTGCCGTACATACCTATACGTACGCTACGGTCACAAGACGCAGGCCTCCTAATTGTCCCTCGAATTTCTAAGCAAACAGCTGGAGGCAGGGCTTTCTCCTATAGAGCTCCATTTTTATGGAACGGTCTGCCTACCCATGTCAGAGACGCAAACTCGGTCTCAACCTTTAAGTCTTTACTGAAGACTCATCTCTTCAGTGGGTCATATGATTGAGTGTAGTCTAGCCCAGGAGTGGGAAGGTGAACGGAAAGGCTCTGGAGCAACGAACCGCCCTAGCTGTCTCTGCCTGGCCGGTTCCCCTCTTTCCACTGGGATTCTCTGCCTCTAACCCTATTACAGGGGCTGAGTCACTGGCTTGCTGGGGCTCTCTCATGCCGTCCCTGGAGGGGGTGCGTCACCTGAGTGGGTTGATTCACTGTTGTGGTCATCCTGTCTGGGTTGGCGCCCCCCCCCCCCCCCCCTTGGGTTGTGCCGTGGCGGAGATCTTTGTGGGCTATACTCAGCCTTGTCTCAGGATGGTAAGTTGGTGGTTGAAGATATCCCTCTAGTGGTGTGGGGGCTGTGCTTTGGCAAAGTGGGTGGGGTTATATCCTTCCTGTTTGGCCCTGTCCGGGGGTGTCCTCGGATGGGGCCACAGTGTCTCCTGACCCCTCCTGTCTCAGCCTCCAGTATTTATGCTGCAGTAGTTTATGTGTCGGGGGGCTGGGGTCAGTTTGTTATATCTGGAGTACTTCTCCTGTCCTATTCGGTGTCCTGTGTGAATCTAAGTGTGCGTTCTCTAATTCTCTCCTTCTCTCTTTCTTTCTCTCTCTCGGAGGACCTGAGCCCTAGGACCATGCCCCAGGACTACCTGACATGATGACTCCTTGCTGTCCCCAGTCCACCTGGCCATGCTGCTGTTCCAGTTTCAACTGACCTGAGCCCTAGGACCATGCCCCAGGACTACCTGACATGATGACTCCTTGCTGTCCCCAGTCTACCTGGCCATGCTGCTGCTCCAGTTTCAACTTCCACCTGACTGTTTCAACTGTTCTGCCTTATTATTATTCGACCATGCTGGTCATTTATGAACATTGAACATCTTGACCATGTTCTGTTATAATCTCCACCCGGCACAGCCAGAAGAGGACTGGCCACCCCACATAGCCTGGTTCCTCTCTAGGTTTCTTCCTAGGTATTGGCCTTTCTAGGGAGTTTTTCCTAGCCACCGTGCTTCTACACTTGCATTGCTTGCTGTTTGGGGTTTTAGGCTGGGTTTCTGTACAGCACTTTGAGATATCAGCTGATGTACGAAGGGCTATATAAATAAATTTGATTTGATTTGTCTCGTAAAAATCTCACTCCAAACCAAAATCAGAATGACCTTTACACTCCCCAACATCTACAGTGAACTCCAGTTACCCAGTCGCTGATGGCAAGGGTTGACCATGGTATCTGTGCTATTCATCTCCAAAATGGCCATCTACTTGTCTCTCCACACATTCCTGTTGGTTTGTAGAGAACCGCAGGGTGTAACCCCCACGTAACCCATGAACACCGGAATGCCATGACATACCAAGCACTTCGGCCAAAACCAGCAACCTTTGGTCCAAAAACTCAAACCAGGTCAAGACTATGCGTCCTTCTAAGCCATTTAGACTTTGTAGAGCTCATAATTGATGTATTTTGAGTAACAGCAAAAACATTTAAACTGAACTTTAAATTAGGCCTTTGTGGGGTTGAATGGTCTTGAGTTTTGCAACTTTATTCTCAGGCTGGACTATTAGAGCAAATTCTCTGAACACTAGCTACAAACGTTAACTAGTGAAGTCTAAATATTAGCCTATCAATGGCCCGATTTGATTTAAACTTACTCAACATGAGTTAACATGCTACGAATCTGTACCAAGAATCACATTCAGCTAATAGAACACATTTAGCGAACTTGTGTACTAAAACATATGCTCAGATCAATGAACTAGCCTGATTTTAGCTTAACTAATATGAGTTAGCCTAACTCAAATATTTTACGCTGTACATTCAAATCAGACATTTATTGGTCAAAAACACAGATTTGCAGATGTTTGTTTGTTTATATTCCCATCTGACATTGCTTGTTCTGATATATTTCTTTATTTTTAGGGATTGGGTATTGTCAGTTTTGTTTATGTACAGTACCAGTCAAAAGTTTGGACACTTGTTTTACTCCTCTTGACAGTTTGACACTTTCCGAAGTTGCCATTTTTTTACTATTTTACCTAGGGTTACTATACATAACTTTAACCTATTTTATAAGAGATTTTCCAAAACATACACTACTGGTCAAAAGTTTTAGAACAGCTACTCATTCAAGGGTTTTTCTTTATTTTACACACTGTAGAATAATAGTGAAGACATCAATTGATATCAAATAACACATAGAATCATGTAGAAACCAAAAAAGTGTTAAACATATAATATATATAACAAAATATATTTGAGATTTTTCAAAGTAGCCACCCTTTGCTTTGATGACAGCTTTGCACACTTTTGGCATTCTCTCAACCAGCTTCACCTGGAATGCTTTTCCAACAGCCTTGAAGGAGTTCCCACATATGTTGAGCACTTGTTGGCTGCTACACTCTGCAGTGCAACTCATCCCAATTGGGTTGAGGTCAGCTGATTGTGGAGGCCAGGTAATCTGATGCAGCACTCCAACACTCCCATTCTTGGTCAAATAGCCCTTACACAGGTGTGTTGAGTCATTGTCCTGATGAAAAATAAATCATAGTCCAGCTAAACACAACCCAGATGGGATGGCGTATCTCTGCAGAATGCTGTGGTAGCCATGCTAGTTAGGTGTGCCTTGAATTCCAAACAAATCACTGAGTATCACCAGCAAAGCACACCATCACACCTCCTCCATTCTTCATGGTGGGAACCACACATGCGGAGATCATTCGTTCCCCACCTCTGCGTTTCAAAGACACGGAGGTTGGAACCAAAAATCTGGACTCAACAGACTGGTCTAATGTCCATTGCTCGTGTTTCATGGCCCAAGCAAGTATCTTCTTCTTATTGGTACCCTTTAGTAGTAGTTTCTTTGCAGCAATTCAACCATGAATGCCTGATTCACGTAGTCTCCTCTGAAGAGTTGATGTTGAGATGTGTCTGTCACTTGAACTCTGTGAAGCACTTATTTGGGCTGCAATTTCTGTTAACACTGATGAACCTATCCTCTGCAGCAGAGTTAACTCTGGGTCTTGTGGTGGTCCTCATGAGAGCCAGTTTTATCATAGCGCTAGATGGTTTTTGCGACTGAACTGGGAGAAACTTTAAAAGTTCTTGAAATATTTCCGGATTGACTGACATTCATGTCTTAACTTCTTTGGGACTGGGGGGCAGTATTGAGTAGCTTGGATAAAAAGGTGCCCAGAGTAAACTGCCTGCTACTCAGGCCTAAAAGCTAGAATATGCATATAATTAGTAGAATTGGATAGAAAACACTGAAGTTTCTAAAACTGTTTGAATGATGTCTGAGTATAACAGAACTCATATGGCAGGCAAAAACCTGAGAAAAAAATCCAACCAGGAAGTGAGAAATCTGAGGTTTGTGTGAAAGTGCAGGGCGCCAAATTCAAAACAACAGAAATCTCATAATAAAAATTCCTCAAACATACATGTATCTTATACCGTTTTAAAAAGGTAATCTTGTTGTTAATCCTACCACAGTGTCTGATTTTAAATTGGCTTTACAGCGAAAGCACCACAAACGATTATGTTAGGTCACCACCAACTCACAGAAAAAAACAGCCATTTTTCCAGCCAAAGAGAGGAGTCACAAAAAGCACAAATGGGCACCTTTCATCCAAGCTACTCAATACTGCCCCTGCAGCCATAAGAAGTTAAGGGTGGCTACTTTGAAGAATCTCAAATATAAAATGTATTTTGATTTGTTTAACACTTCTTTTGGTTACTATATGATTCCATATGTGTTATTTCATAGTTTGTGTCCACTATTATTCTACAATGTAGAAAATAGTAAAAAGCAAAGAAAAACCGTGGAATGACTAGGTGTGTGACTGGTACTGTATATGCTGTACATGTAATGGTATGTAAGGACATGAATAGAAAAGGGTGTGACCAGCAGCAGTTATACAGGATGAGTCATGACTAGAATACGGTATATATATATATATATATATATATATATATATATATATATATATATATATATATATATATATATAGTGCATTCGGAAAGTTTCAACTTTAAAAAAAAGTTACACCCTTATTCTAAAAATGTATTAAATTGTTTTTTCCCCTTCAATCTAAACCGTTGAAATATTTGCAAATTTAATACAAATAAAAACACTGAACACTGACTATTTTCAGGTCTCTCCAGAAATATTAGATCGGGTGCAAGTCCGGGCTCTGGCTGGGCCACTCGAGGACATTCAGAGACTTGGCCCAAAGCAACTCCTGCATTATCTTTGCTGTGTGCTTAGGGTTGTTGTCCTGTTGGAAAGTGAACCTTCACCCCAGTCTGAGGTCCTGAGCACTGTGCAGGTTTTCATCAAGGATCTCTGCACTTTGCTTCATTCGTCTTTCCCTCGATCCTGACAAGTATCCTAGTCCCTGAAAAACATCCCCACACCATGGATGCTGCCACCCCCATGTTACACCGTAGGGATGGTGCCAGGTTTCCTCCAGACTTGACGCTTGGCATTCAGGCCAAAGAGTTCAATCTTAGTTTCATCAGACCAGAGAATCTTGTTTCTCACAGTCTGAGAGTCTTTAGGTGCCTTTAGGCAAACTCCAAGCAGGCGGTCATGTGCCTTTTATTGAGGAGTTGCTTCCGTCTGGCGACTCTACCATAAAGGCCTGATTGGTGGAGTGCTGCAGAGATGGTTGTCCTTCTGGAAGGTTCTCCCATCTCCACAGAGGAACTCTGGAGCTCTGTCAGAGTGACCATTGGGTGATTGGTAACCTCCTTGACCAAGGCCCTTCTCCCCCGATTTCTCAGTTTGGCCGGGAAGCCAGCTCTAGGAAGTCTTGGTGGTTCCAAACGTATTCCATTTAAGAATGATGGAGGCCACTGTGTTCTTGGAAACCTTCAATGCTGAACCTTCAAACCCGTCCCCAGCTCTGTGCCTCGACACAATCCTGTCTCGGAGCTCTACGAACAATTCCTTCAACCTCATTGCATGTTTTTTTTCTCTGACAAATCAAATCATGTCCAATCAATTGAATTTACCACAGGTGGACTCCAAGTTGTAGAAACATCAAGGATGATCAATAGACACAGGATGCACCGGAGCTCAATTTCGAGTCTAATAGCAAAGGGTCTGAATACTTATGTAAAGGTATGTTTATTTGTAAAAAATTAGCAAAAATGTCTAAAAACGTATTTTTGCTTCGTCATTACCAGGTATTGTGTGTAGATTGATGAGGATATATATTTTTTAATACATTTTAGAATACGGCAGTGGAAAAAATCCAGGGGTCTGAAAACTTCCAAATGCAATGTGGGTAAAACAGTGTGTAAACATTATGCAAGTGACCAGTCTTCAATGACTATGTACATAGGGCAGCCGTCTCTAAGGTGCAGGGTAGAGTAACCGGGCGGTAGCCGGCAAGAAACAATGACTAATGTTCAGGGCAGAGTACTGGGCGGAGGTCGGCTAGTGGTGACTGTTTAACAGTCTGATGGCCTGGAGATAGAAGCCGTTTCCCAGTCTCTCGGTCCCAGCTTTGATGCACCAGTGCCGTCTCCGCCTTCTAGTTGGTCGTGGCTCGGGTGGCCGGGTACACCTTCAGTTAACAGGGCAAATATAGCCTGTGTGTGGGTGTGCACACAACAAACCGATATTTAGTAATCAAGACCTAAATACCAGTGACTCACTCAATACAGAAGAGGTCAGATGACGCAGATGCTATACTACAGGACTATTTTGCTAGCACAGACTGGAATATGTTCCGGGATTCATCCAATGGCATTGAGGAGTATACTACCTCAGTCAACGGCGTCATCGATAAGTGCATAGCCAACGTCGTCCCAACAGCGACCATACATATAGATCCCAACCAGAAGCTATGGATTACAGGCAACATCCGCACCGAGTTAAAGGCGAATGCTGCCGCTTTCAATGAGCGGGACACTAATTCAGATGTTTATAAGACATTCCACTATGCCCACAGATGAACCATCAAACCGTTAATAGAGGACTAAGATTGAATCCTACTATATTGGCTCTGATGCTTGTCAGATGTGGCAGGGCATGCAAACTATTGTGTACTACTAAGGGAAACCCAGCCGCGAGCTGCACAGTCACACTAGCCTACAAGACGAACTAAATGCAAGTAACACTGAAGCATGCATGAGAGCACCAAATGTTCCGGACGACTGTGTGATCACGCTCTCCGTAGCCAATGTGAGGAAGACCTTTAAACAGGTCAACATTCACAAGGCCGCAGACGGATTACCAGGACTCGTACTCAGAGCATGCATGGACCAAATGGCAAGTGTCTTCACTTTACATTTTTAACCTCTCCAATACCAATTCTAATACCTACATGTTTCAAGCAGACCACCATTGTCCCTGTGCCCATGAAAGCCAAGGTAACCTGCATAAATGACTACCGCTCAGTAGCACTCATGTCTGTAGCCATGAAGTGCTTTGAAAGGCTGGCCATGGATTACATCAATATCATCATCCCGGAAACCCTAGACCCACTCCAATTCGCATACCGCCCAAACAGATCCACAGATGACGCAATCTCAATGGCACTCCACATTGCCCTTTCCCACCTGGACAAATGGAACACCTATTTGAGAATGCTGTTCGTTGACTACAGCTCAGCAGTCAACACCATAGTGCCCACAGAGCTCATCACTAAGCAAAGGACCTTGGGACTAAACACCTCAATCTGCAACTGGATCCTGGCCTTCGGGATGGGCTGCCCCCAGGTGGTAAGGGTAGACAACAACACATCTGCCACGCTGATCCTCAATACGGGGGCCCCACTGGGGTGCGTGTTTAGAACTCCACTCCCTGTTCACCCACGACAGCGTGGCCAAGCACGACTCCAACAGCATCATTAAGCCTGGAATGGCAACTGCTCGGTAAGGCGCTACAGAGGGTAATGCAGTTAGCCCAGTACATCACTGGGGCCAAGCTTCCTGCCAGGACCTATATACTAGGCGGTGTCAGAGGAAGGCCCCCAAAAAATTGCCAAAGACTCCAGTCACCCAAGCAATAGACTTTTTTCTGCTACTGCACGGCGGTACTGTAAGCACCAAGTCTAGGACCAAAACGCTCCTTAACAGCTGTGAGAGCAAAATTGCAAGATTGTTATAATACTGTAATTGCATCATATGGTTGTTCCATGCAATAGAATAGGGGGTTCTTAGAACACTAATCTGTGTGTGTTCTGAGAATGGGTCACTGGGGGCTTAACGCTGACAGAAGATTTGCACTGCCTTGGGTGATAAACCTAAGACCACCTCTGTACTGAGGTACCCGGGTGGAGAGGGCTCCAGTATGGATAATTATGAGAGGAACTTTGTTTTGGGGGCCAGATCCTGGTTTCTACCGTCTTTACAGCAGATACGGTCTGAGTCCTAACCTTGTGACCCATTCCATACATATGTTTGTCATGAACATTCAGGAGGATGTACTTTGCTATAAAATGCTGTGGCTCAAATCCACTCATTGAACTCTCAACAAATCACCTAGAGGTTTATTAGAATTTCCACGACACAGCTTCTACCCCCAAGCCATAAGACAGCTGAACAATTCATCAAAAACGGCCACCCGGACTATTTACATTGACACTGCTGCTTCCCGCTGTTTATGATCTATCCATAATCGCTTTATCCCTACCTACAGCTACAAATGACCTCAAATAACCTGTACCCCCGCACATTGACTCGGTACCGGTACCCCTTGTACAGAGCCCCATTATGTCATTTTCTTGTGTTACTTCATTTAAAAAAAAAATTTAATTGAAACTTTAGTTTATTTAAATATTCTCTTAACCAACAATGCAGTTCCAGAAATAGGCTTGTAAGTAAGCATTTCACAGTAAGGTCTACCTGTTGTATTCGGCGCATGTGACAAACACACTTTTATTTTATTTAATCTGACTTCATTTTACCTTGAACTCAATGTTATGATGCAACATGCCATGAATCATATCCTGAGCATAGCCCTGTTCACACTAGCCTGATCCCAGATATTTGTTTGTGCTGTCCGGCCAACTTGGAACAAACTGATTTGGGACCAGGCTATATTTGTGCCAGGGTCATGCCTCTAAAGCACTGAGGCTAGTGTATATTTAGCCTGCGCGGCTGAGTCCCCACATACCCCCGTCTTTGCTGGCATGGTGGTGAGAATGCAGACGAGACTCTTGTTAATTAGGTGATAAATGTCTGCCCTGGTCAGTGTCAAGCCAGACTGAGCCTTCCTCTTTCTCTCTACCACCCTTTCCCAATAGCGCTCTCTCGGTCTCCCAGTGTGTCTCTGGATCCCGCCCTCTCCCACTCGCTTTCCCTCTCTGTCTCACTCTTTAGCCATTCCGTTTCTATCTTTCTCTATCCGCCTGGCTCACTCGGTCTCTCCCCATCTCCGCGTATCTCAAGTCAGCCCTCTCTGTCTCTTTCCCCAACTCTCTCCCTCGATCTCTTTCTCTTGATCTTTTGCAGTCTCTCCATCTCTTGCTTTAAGACTTCTGGCCTAATTCTAGGCATCCCAGATAGCACAAGCCACCTGGGAAAAGGAGGAGGGGAGGGGGGATTCCACATATCTAAAACCCGGGCTGGCTCCACTCGTCAAGGACGTGCGCTGACTGTGCACTCGTGACTCGTTAATGAGAGACAGCTTCAAATTCTCAGTCTGTTCATCCAATTTAACTTCAAAAGTGACATGTCAAAATGGTGTTCACTGACTGATGTGACATACGACACTAGCTTAGCTGTGGGAAGAAAAAAAACAGAATGAATGATCTTAATATAGCGGCTAAAAAGGGACTTAAGCGCCGATGCAATTCTGCGCCAGCGAAAACATTCTAGTAAAATGCCATTTAGCAGATGCTTTCATCCAAAGCAACTAAGTCATGTGTGCATACAATAGACATATTGGTGGCCCCGGGAATCTAACCCATAATCCTGGCATTGCAAGCGCCAAGCTCTACCAACTGAGCCACACAGGACCAGATAGTAAGGAGAGGCTGGATTGGTTGGAGCATATGGGCCAATAACACATTCTAAAAGTGACGGTGTTGCGTCAACATGACATACTGAGGTGTACCGGTGGGTAAAAGTACTGTACCTGCCATAGGCATTGCGATTCAGCTTTTGTAGAAACAACATGCTTTGCTCCCTTTTCCCAATATCTGCTCTAACGCTTCTCTTCTCCAGTATCCTCTACGCTTAAGACTACACTCATCTTCCATTGCCTGAAGCTCCTCTCTCTTGCTGCCAGTTTTTGTTTGCGAGACACCCACAGTTTCCAAATGGAGCGGTACGATGCGGCCAGCTCACTCGCATCCAAACAAACCACAGCGGGGAATGCCACCCCTACCCACCACCCACCCTCCTTAGCCCCATGGACACGGCCCAGAATGCAACAATGCCCTGCTTTTCCTTTCTCCAAGCAGGCACTGTCAATTTCCCTTGTTAAACAACTCCTCAAGACGGAGCTTTAGCCACTCCACGTAACCGCTAATGTAGCTGCATTACCCGCTCTCATTTCAAGTCACCGTTTCAACTAAACTCATTGATTTTCTGTGTGGTGGATGATGGGAGTTTCCCCACCCTCACTATGTAAAGTGCTTTCAGCTCTGGAGAAGCACTATATAAATCCAATCAATTCTAATGAATTATTATGTAGTTAGGAACCCAGTTGAAGTCAGTAGGAGTTACTGTCATCACCTCTTAACGACAGTGCATCATTCTTCCCGGACCATCATTCTTCCCGGACCATCATTCTTCCCGGACCATCATTCTTCCCGGACCATCATTCTTCCCGGACCATCATCGCTCAAGACGGGAGCTTTCACGTTTTGTTCACCCCAGCATGGTTTGATGCTGTACAGCGAGGGCCAACAGCTCAGTGAAAGCCTGCATGGGCCACAGCGGTTAGCGCAGTTAGGTAGGATGCTGACCCCAGCAGAGGCCTCTGGAGTGATGTCACAGTAGGACTTATCCTAAGTCTAATTTTGTCATAATCTTCCCCCACTTTTTCTTATACTTGGCTTCTCAAATTTGTTTGTGTATGGGAAAATGACTTGGCCAACTGACGTGTTTTGACTATGCGAGTGAGAGAAAGCAAGCCTGAGCGTGTGCGTGCATGCATACATGTTTGTGTGTGCTAGTGCAAATGTGTGCGTTTGCTCAGACTTTTTCTTAAATTCTAAGCTCGGCCCTGATTATCCAGCAGTGATTTAACTAGAGGGAATCTGCTGTGCCTTTGAGCACACTGATCCGTTGTCAAAGTGCATTTCCAGGCGATTACGTGCTTCGACTGAAAAATGCTAAGTGAATGATTTTTCGGGGGGCAAACTGTACTAGTCACCCAAAGGCTATCTAGGCATAGAGAATTCCAAATTATGTAGAAAAAGACAGTAATGATTGGCACATTACTTTCAGGAAAAGTGAGCTCTTTCAACATTGTATTGAGCAACTATTGTGAGAAATAAAACAATATCCTATAGCCATTATGCAGTTAGTGAGGCTTGTGATGTTACAGCTTCTTGCCAGTAACCATGGCTGCTCAGAAACATTGCACAGCTAATAATTCTGATCATCCCCCAGTTTATAGAAATGTTCTTATACAATGTTTATTTAGTGTACAAAACATTAGGAACACCTTCCTAATATTGAGTTGCACCCCCTTTTGCCCTCAGAACAGCCTCAATGAGTCAGGGCATGGAGTCTACAAGATGTCAAAAGCGTTCCACAGGGATGCTGACCCATGTTGATGCCAATGCTTCCCACAGTTGTGTCAAGATGGCTGGATTTCCTTTGGGTGGTAGACCATTCTTGATACACACGGGGAAACTGTTGAGTGAAAAACCCATCAGCGTTGCAGTTCTTGACACACTCAAACCGATGCGCCTGGCAGCAACTACCATGCCCCGTTCAAAGGCACATCTTTTGTCTTGCCCATTCACCCTCTGAATGGCACACATACACAGTCCATGTCTCAATTGCCTCAAGGCTTAAAAATCCTTCATTAACCGGTCTCCTTCCCTTCATCTCCACTAATTGAAGTGGATTTAACAAGTGACATCAATAAGGGATCATAGCGTTCACCTGGTCAGTCTGTCATGGAAAGAGCAGGTGTTCCTAACGTTCTCAGTGTATGATGCTTCATCCACTAATAGAAAAAGGACCCAAATTTCAACTTCACCCACATGATGAATGCTAAGCCTGCCTCTCTGGCAGTCTAATGTGCAAGGTTACCAAGGCAACTGACAAGGTTTTCTGGTCGAGGCAGAGGCACAAGGCAGACGGGCAGAGAGCAGGTCTTCCAGTGATGAGCCACCGTCTCTCCATCACCCCTGCACTAGGAACAACTCGATACAGAAACAGATTCAAAAATATCTCATTATGTCATAGTTGAGTCACTGATCTAGTTAGACGACTTTGCTAGAAAACAGTAACCCAGAACATTAAATCCTTGGGCACATGCTTCTGCTCTGTATGGATTCAGGAAGCCCATGTGTTGACACCTTAGTGACTAGAGAAAAAGCAATCCTAAGGCCTTCTTCTTCTTGATTAATACATTAGACTAGAGGTCGACCGATTATGATTTTTCAACGCCGATACTGATACCGATTATTGGAGGACCAAAAAAGCCGATACCGATTAATCAGCCATTTTTTTTATTTGTGATAATGACAATTACAACAATACTGAATTAACACTTATTTGAACTTAATATAAAACATCAATCAAATCAATGTAGCCTCAAATAAATAATGAAACATCAACATTCAAAACATTCAATTTGGTTTAAATAATGCAAAAACAAAGTGTTGGAGAAGAAAGTAATATGTGCCATGTAAAAATGTGTGCCATGTAAAATATGTGCCATGTAAAAAAACTAACGTTTAAGTTCCTTGCTCAGAACATGAGAACATATGAAAGTTGGTGGTTCCTTTTAACATGAGACTTCAATATTCCAATGTAAGAGGTTTTAGGTTGTAGTTAATATAGTATTTATAGGACTATTTCTCTCTATACCATTTGTATTTCATATACCTTTGACTATTGGATGTTCTTATAGGCACTATAGTATTGCCAGTGTTACAGTATAGCTTCCGTCCCTCTCCTCACCCCTACCTGGGCTCGAACCAGGAACACATCGACAACATCCACACTTGAAGCATCGTTTTCCAACACTCCACAAAAGCAGCAACACTTGCAGAGCAAGGGGAATAACTACTCCAAATCTAAAAGCGAGTGACATTTGAAACAGTATTAGCACACACCCAGCTAACTAGCTAGCCATTTCACATTGGTTACACCAGCCATTAGGCTGATAGGCTTGAAGTCATAAACAGCGCTGTGCTTGCGAAGAGCTGCTGGCAAAAGGCACAAAAGTGCTGTTTGAATGAATGATTATGGGCCTGCTGCAGACTGCTCTATCAAATCAGACTCAATTATAACATAATAACACACAGAAATTACAAGCCTTTGTTCATTAATATGATCGAATCTGGAAACTATCATTTAGAAAACAAAATGTTTATTATTTCAGTGAAATACGGAACCGTTCGGTATTTTATCTAACGGGTGGCATCCCTAAGTCTAAATATTCTTGTTACATTGCACAACCTTCAATGTATGTCATAATTACGTAAAATTCTGGCAAATTATTTCGCAATTAGCCAGGCAGCTCAAACTGTTGCATATACCCTGACTCTGCGTGCAATGAACGCAAGAGAAATGACACAATTTCACCTGGTTAATATTGCCTGCTAAACTGGATTAGTAGTTATAACTAGTGATTATGATTGATTGTTTTTTTATAAGATAAGTTTAATGCTAGCTATCAATTTACCTTGGCTTCTACTGGAATTCGTGTAACAGGCAGGCTACTCGTGGAGTGCAATGGTTAGAGCGTTGGACTAGTTAACTGTGCGGTTGCAAGATTGAATCCCCTGAGCTGACAAGGTGAAAATCTGTCGTTCTGCCCCTGAACAAGGCAGTTAACCCACAGTTCCTAGGCAGTCATTGAAAATAAGAATGTGTTATTAACTGACTTGCCTAGTTAAATAAAAAGGTCTAAAACATTTTTTAAATTATATATATATATATAATCACATAAGGATAATCACCTAAACTCTTCAAATTATTGATTTGAACAATTTGATTGTGTGTGTATGTCACGTTTTATGTATATCTCTTAACCAATCATGGAACAAAACTCAGTGTGAGTTTATTTAGTCCGTTTGTATAGCTTTTTTTAACGTATTTATATATATATATATATATTTATATATGTGTGTATATATATAAAAATCAGCGCCCAAAAATACCAATTTTCCGATTGTTATGAAAACTTAAAATCGGCCCTAATTAATCAGCCATTCCAATTAATCGGTCGACCGCTACATTAGACTTAAATTAAGAAACCTAGTTTACTGCTCCTAAAAAGTGTTATATTAAACTTTTGCCTCTGGGGGTGGTCTACCAAGAGGGTCCCCTAAATGGAGAGATATATTGTCCAGAAAGTACCACATCTCCCCACACCCATGAGTAAAAGCATATAGCTATGCTCTTAAAGTAGGAAAATGTATTCCTGAAAAGTCTCTTAGCCCCAGGGGACTTGTACAGGCTATGTCTGGTCCTAAAAAAAAATATTGTATGTTGGCAGTGGGGCCTTCATGTGGAGGTGCCGTCAGCTACATGCAGGAAAACTGGGTAACCCACTTGTTAAAAATTCCCTTTGTCTAGTCTTTAGGAGTTGCTGCTCTACATGAAGGGACGGAAGTAGCAAAAATTTGACTGACAGTCTCTGATTCATATCCTTCCAACAGAGTCTTTGTGCCTTCTGACAACATTACATTTAAATGAAAAGACAGATCGACTGTTCCGACTCCGCAGAGCAGTGTTACAGTTTCTACTTGATGTGTTTCTTTCTGCGTTATTCCTCGTAAGGAAATGAGTGAACATGTGTATGGTGTCTAAAAGCTGACCTACATGCCTTGGAAAATAGCCAAAAGCATAGAAGATCTTGGATTGGGGCTGGATGCATAGTTGATGACGGAGGACACAGAGTAAATGGGCACCGACTAGTGTCCCTCTTATGAATATCACCAGACATGCAGAGTGAATCCCAGGAGAATCATGACATTTCTGCTGTCGTATGGGTTACGAAATACCCCGGGGGTAATTTCCAGCTGAACACCTGTCGTAACCTGTTATAACCAGCATGTCAGCCCCACCTCCTGTGTGTGGAGTGCAAGACGAGCCCCTTCAGGTTGAATCAGGTGCCGAGGCAGTACAAAGCAGCCCAATAATCCAGTTTGCCTAACGCCACATAAGTCATCCAAACCTCAATTATTCTGCAACCAAACTTCAAACTGGTGGCAATGAGTAACCCTTCTGCCACATTTATATCCCAGAAAGTCATGGAATTTCAGGATATAAAGTGAGCAGCAACAGATTCCTTGAGGGGGAATGTCCCCTCGTCAAAATCTGGAGCAGCACAGGGATGATTCATCAAGAGAGTGGGGAAGGAGGGAGGAAAAAAAGAGAACTAGAGGGGAACGAAAGGATGTGCTGAGCAAGAGAGGGAACAGTGCATGACAAACAGTAGCTTACTCAGAGCACCAGCTCTAACTCGGAGGCGAAGCCATCACATTCAGTTTAAGTATTGCAGGAGGTGCAAAAAGCGTATGCCAAAAGGACCATGGCTGAATTCGTACAGTCTGTATACAAAGTCATATCTATAGGCCTACATGTGTTCAGTCCAAACTAGAATTTAAGTTAAACCATTTGGCAGTGAGCTGAGGACCAGTAACCATAGGGACATTCCATGGTAAGGGAAATACGCTTTGACTCAGTTTTTTATCTTTCAAATGTATGACAAACAAAAACCATTGATTTCAAAAGGTTAACCAATCATACAACGCTATACAAAATGACTACTTTTAACAATTTAAAACTGAAGAATTTACAAAAACTAATTTAGTGGAAGAACTGTGCAGATGCAAACTTTGTTAATGGAATTCGGGTCAAATCTCCCTCAGTTTTGTATTCGACCACGTTTTCCAAAAACTTAAATATCTGCTCCGAATACACGGTAACGAAATTACATCATGGGTCCCTGAACTGTACTACACAGAAACGCATTATGTATATGAATGTCATTCTCATGCTTCACAAGTTTGGACATCACAGAGCAGCACAGCAGATTAGCCTAGTGGTGGGGCGGCAGCATAGCCTAGTGGTTAGAGCATTGGACTAGTAACCGGAAGGTTGCAAGTTCAAACCCCCGAGCTGATAAGGTACAAATCTGTCGTTCTGCCCCCGAACAGGCAGTTAACCCACTGTTCCTAGGCAGTCATTGAAAATAAGAATTTGTTCTTAACTGACTTGCCTAGTTAAATAAAAGGTAAATAAATTAGTAGAGTTCAGTATAATAGTAAAAAAAATATGGTTAGTTACATATCTGGATATTATTTGATGATATTGTATCCATTTGACAACATTGCACTTTTTTTTTGCGCTACTTGGATGTATCTGTACAAACACTTTTTCCTTTATTGCTTGTTCCCCATCTTTTTAAATAGGGAGCCAATTTCTTTTCAGCACTTACTTCCATGACTGATTAAAACTGATTCTCATGGCTCCCTCTTGTCCCTCTGCAGCAGACAATGGTAAGCAATATGGTTGAAATGCAATAAAAATCACAGTATCGAATCGCAATACACAAAGAATAGTGAGAATCACAATACAAACAGTTGAAGTCGGAAGTTTACATACACCTTAGCCAAATACATTTAAACTCAGTTTCACAATTCCTGACATTTAATCCTAGTAAAATAAATCCCTGTATTAGGTCAGTTAGGATCAACACATTATTTTAAGAATGTGAAATGTCAGAATAATAGTAAAGAGAATGATTCATTTCAGCTTTTATTTCTTTCATCACATTCCCAGTGGGTCAGAAGTTTACATACACTCAATTATTATTTGGTAGCATTGCCTTTAAATTGTTTAACTTGCACACGCTTTTTCAGTCCTGGCCACAAATCTTCTATAGGATTGAGGTCAGGGCTTTGTGATGGCTCTCCAATACCTCAACTTTGTTGTCCTTAAGCCATTTTGCCACAACTTTGGAAGTATGCTTGGGGTCATTGTACATTTGGAAGACCCATTTGTGACCAAGCTTTAACTTCCTGACTGATGTCTTAAGATGTTGCTTCAATATAGCCACATAATTTTCCATTCCTCATGATGCCATCTATTTTGTGAAGTGCACCAGTCCCTCCTGCAGCAAAGCACCCCCACAACATGATGCTGCCACCCCTGTGCTTCATGGTTGGGCTGGTGTTCTTCGGCTTGCAAGCCTTCCCCTTTTTCCTCCAAACATAACGATGGTCAAACAGTTCCATTTTTGTTTCATCAGACCAGAGGACATTTCTCCAAAAAGTATGATCTATGTCCCCATGTTTATTTTTTTTTATTTTTTTTACCTTTATTTAACCAGGTAGGCTAGTTGAGAACAAGTTCTCATTTGCAACTGCGACCTGGCCAAGATAAAGCATAGCAGTGTGAGCATACAACAAAGAGTTACACATGGAGTAAACAATTAACAAGTCAATAACACAGTAGAAAACAAAGGGGGGGGTCTATATACAATGTGTGCAAAAGGCATGAGGAGGTAGGCAAATAATTACAATTTTGCAGATTAACACTGGAGTGATAAAAGATCAGATGGTCATGTACAGGTAGAGATATTGGTGTGCAGAAGAGCAGAAAAGTAAATAAATAAAAACAGTATGGGGATGAGGTAGGTGAAAAGGGTGGGCTATTTACCAATAGACTATGTACAGCTGCAGCGATCGGTTAGCTGCTCAGATAGCTGATGTTTGAAGTTGGTGAGGGAGAGAGAAGTCTCCAACTTCAGCGATTTTTGCAATTCGTTCCAGTCACAGGCAGCAGAGTACTGGAACGAAAGGCGGCCAAATGAGGTGTTGGCTTTAGGGATGATCAGTGAGATACACCTGCTGGAGCGCGTGCTACGGATGGGTGTTGCCATCGTGACCAGTGAGCTGAGATAAGGCGGAGCTTTACCTAGCATAGACTTGTAGATGACCTGGAGCCAGTGGGTCTGGCGACGAATATGTAGCGAGGGCCAGCCGACTAGAGCATACAAGTCGCAGTGGTGGGTGGTATAAGGTGCTTTAGTGACAAAACGGATGGCACTGTGATAGAATGTGCAGTTGCAAACCGTAGTCTAGCCTTTTATGGTGGTTTTGGAGCAGTGGCTTCTTCCTTGCTGAGCAGCCTTTCAGGTTATGACGATAGAGGACTCGTTTTACTGTGGATACAGATACTTTGTACCGGTTTCCTCCAGCATCTTCACAAGGTCCTTTGCTGTTGTTCTGGGATTGATTTGCACTTCTCGCACCAAAGTACGTTCATCTCCAGGAGACAGAACGTGTCACCTACCTGAGCGGTACAACGGCTGTGTGGTCCCATGGTGTTCATACTTGCATACTACCGTTTGTACAGATGAACGTTGTACCTTCAGGCGTTTGGAAATTGCTTCCAAGGATGAACCAGACTTTTGGAGGTCTACATTTTATTTTCGGAGGTCCTGTCTGATCTCCTTTTGATTTTCCCATGATGTCAAGCAAAGATGCACTGAGTTTGAAAGGACAGTGGGGCAAAAAAGTATTTAGTCAGCCACCAATTGTGCAAGTTCTCCCACTTAAAAAGATGAGAGGCCTGTAATCATAGGTACACTTCAACTATGACAGACAAAATGAGGGAAAATAATCCAGAAAATCACTTTGTAGGACTTTTTATGAATTTATTTGCAAATTATGGTGGAAAATAAGTATTTGGTCAATAACAAAAGTTTCTCAATACTTTGTTATATACCCTTTGTTGGCAATGACAGAGGTCAAACATTTTCTGTAAGTCTTCACAAGGTTTTCACACACTGTTGCTGGTATTTTGGCCCATTCCTCCATGCAGATCTCCTCTAGAGCAGTGATGTTTTTGGGCAACATGGACTTTTAACTCCCTCCAAAGATGTTCTATGGGGTTGAGATCTGGAGACTGGCTAGGCCACTCCAGGTCCTTGAAATGCTTCTTACGAAGCCACTCCTTCGTTTCCCGTGTGGTGTGTTTGGGATCATTGTCATGCTGAAAGACCCAGCCACATTTCATCTTCAATGCCCTTGCTGATGGAAGGAGGTTTTCACTCAAAATCTCACGATACATGGCCCCATTCATTCTTTCCTTTACACGGATCAGTCGTCCTGGTCCCTTTGTAGAAAAACAGCCCCAAAGCATGATGTTTCCACCCCCATGCTTCACAGTAGGTATGGTGTTCTTTGGATGCAACTCAGCATTCTTTGTCCTCCAAACACGACGAGTTGAGTTATTACCAAAAAGTTATATTTTGATTTCATCTGACCATATGACATTCTCCCAATCTTCTTCTGGATCATCCAAATGCTCTCTAGCAAACTTCAGACGGGCCTGGACATGTACTGGCTTAAGCAGGGGGACACGTCTGGCACTGCAGGATTTGAGTCCCTGGCGGCGTAGTGTGTTACTGATGGTAGGCTTTGTTACTTTGGTCACAGCTCTCTGCAGGTCATTCACTAGTTCTTGTGATCATTTTGACCCCACGGGGTGAGATCTTGCGTGGGCCCCAGATCGAGGGAGATTATCAGTGGTCTTGTATGTCTTCCATTTCCTAATAATTGCTCCCATAGTTGATTTCTTCAAACCAAGCTGCTTACCTATTGCAGATTCAGTCTTCCCAGCCTGGTGCAGGTCTACAATTTTGTTTCTGGTGTCCTTTGACAGCTCTTTGGTCTTGGCCATAGTAGAGTTTGGAGTGTGACTGTTTGAGGTTGTGGACAGGTGTCTTTTATACTGATAACAAGTTCAAACAGGTGCCATTAATACAGGTAATGAGGAGGACAGAGGAGCCTCTTAAAAGAAGAAGTTACAGGTCTGTGAGAGCCAGAAATCTTGCTTGTTTGTAGGTGACCAAATACTTATTTTCCACCATAATTTGCAAATAAATAAATTAAAAATCCTACAATGTGATTTTCTGGATTTTCTTCCCTAATTTTGTCTGTCGTAGTTGAAGTGTACCTATGATGAAAATTACAGGCCTCTCTCATCCTTTTAAGTGGGAGAACTTGCACAATTGGTGGCTGACTAAATACTTTTTTGCCCCACTGTAGGCCTTGAAATACACCCACAGGTACACCTCCAATTGACTCAAATTATGGCATTTGGCCTATCTGAAGTTTCTAAAGCCATGACATAATTTTCTGGAATTTTCCAAGCTGTTTAAAAGGCACAGTCAACTTACTGTATGTAAACTTCTGACCCCCTGGAATTGTGATGCAGTGAATTATAAGTGAAAATCTGTCTAAGTAATTGTTGGAAAAATTACTTGTGTCATGCACAAACTAGATGTCCTAACAGAGGTCGACCGATTATGATTTTTCAACGCCGATACCAATACCGATTATTGGAGGATCAAAAAAGCCAATACCGATTAATCGGCCGATTAAAAAAATACATTTAAAAAAATGTATTTGTAATAATGACAATTACAACAATACTGAATTAACACTTATTTTAACTTAATATAATACATCAATAAAATCAATTTAGCCTTAAGTAGATAATGAAACATGTTCAATTTGGTTTAAATAATGCATAAACAACGTGTTGGAGAAGAACGTAAACGTGCAATATGTGCTATGTAATAAAGCTCATGTTTCAGTTCCTTGCTCAGAACATGAGAACATATGAAAGCTGGTGGTTCCTTTTAACATGAGTCTTCAATATTCCCAGGTAAGAAGTTTTAGGTTGTAGTTATTATAGGACTATTTCCCTCTATACAATTTGAATTTCATAAACCTTTGACTATTGGATGTTCTTATAGGCACTTTAGTATTGCCAGTGTAACAGCATAGCTTCCGTCCCTATCCTCGCTCTTCCCTGGGCTCGAACCAGCAACACATCGACAACAGCCACCACATCGAAGCAGCGTTACCCATGCAGAGCAAGGGTAACAACCACCCCAAGGCTCAGAGCGAGTGAAGTTTGAAACGCTATGAGCCGGCGCTAAGTAGCCAGACATTTCACTTCGGTCACACCAGACTCATCTTGGGAGTTGATAGGGTTGAAGTCATAAACAGCGCAATGCTTGACGCACAACAAAGAGCTGCTGGCAAAACGCACTAAAGTGCTGTTTGAATGAATGTTTACGAGCCTGCTTCTGCCTACCACCGCTCAGTTAGATACTTAGATACTTGCATGCTCAGTCAGATTATATGCAACACATGACACGCTAGATAATATCTAGTAATATCATCAACCATGTGTAGTTTACTAGTGATTATGATTGATCGTTTTTTATAAGATAAGTTTAATGCTAGCTAGCAACTTACCTTGGCTTACTGCATTTGCGTAACAGGCAGTATCCTTGTGGAGTGCAACGAGAGAGAGCCAGGTCGTTATTGTGTTGGACTAGTTAACTGTAAGGTTGCAAGATTGGATCCCCCGAGCTGACAAGGTGAAAATCTGTCTTTGTGCCCCTGAACGAGGTAGTTAACCCACCGTTCCTAGGCCATCATTGAAAATAAGAATGTTCTTAACTGACTTGAATGTGGCAAATCGGCACCCAAAAATACCGATTTCCGATTGTTATGAAAACTTGAAATCAGCCCTAATTATTCGGCCGACCTCTAGTCCTAACCGACTTGCCAAAACTATAGTTTGTTAACAAGAAATGTGTGGAGTGGTTGAAAGACGAGTTTTAATGACTCCAACCTAAGTGTATGTAAACTTCCGACTTCAACTGTGTATTGGCACTGAAGTATTGTGATCGTATCGTGAGGTCCCTGGCAATTCCAAGCCCTACAGTACAATATATTGTACTCTACTGACTGTTCTGTACGCTTCTCAGTAGGGCAAGGACCTGTGATTCTCACGGTTCTATATGTATAACGATTCCATAGTGTGATTTTATTGCGTTCCAAACATATTGTTCACCATAAGCCTGCTGCAGAGGGACAAGAGCGAGCGATGAGAAAACAAATAGTCTATGATGGAAAAATACTGGAGTTTTGGTGCAGGTACAGAAAACTAGCACAAAAATAATATTGCGATATTTTCAAAATGATATATCGTCACAATATTCCGATATGTAAATGTATCAATTTTTCCCCCACATCACTAATACTCAGTACTGTACTCTACCCGCTGTACTATCAATACTTGTGAAAAATACGTCTATGATAGCTTCAGATTTGATCCAGTCCAGTCCGTCTGTGGAAGTTAACATCAAGGCCAGGGAAGACTGATCAAATTTCAACATCCATGGACATCCGGTGTCGGTTGGGGCTCAGTGGGTGAGGATGTTTGTTACAGTAAATGGAAAGAGTGGGCTCTTAGGTCGGCGTCAGTGAGAGTCGGGAGTTGTGACAGTAGCTGGAGAGTGAAAAAGAGAAGCAGAGAGAGAGAGAGAGGTGTTGCCAAGACTCAGATTGTTTTTACACTCTTGGTTTCACCACTAGAAAGACAAAGAAAACAGTTATGAGCTGAACATAAAAAGTAAAAAAAAGACTATTATGATTTCCCATTGTCGACAACTCAGGAGAGGTAATTCTGATACAGATTTTTTGTTAATTCTGTTTCCAATTTGGTAATGGAATTACGGGATTTAATCACCGAATAAAAAATTAACAAAATTGATATCAGTAAAATCAATATAATTCATTGGTAGGACTACCATCACTTGTTACTTCTGTGAACTTTCATCATCCTCCCTCCTCATGACAGAGAGAAATGAGAAAATATCTTAAAGATATGTGGGGTTTTGGTCACAGAATGACAAGACACTGGGCAATATTTCTTAAACTTACAGAAGGTAAACAATTCCTCCAAAACAAATTAATAAGTGTTGTTATTAGTTGGCAGAGATCTTCGCATCAACATTGTGTTTTGATGTATTTCTGATACTTTTTCCTGGTAGATGTTTTCTAATACCCCCTTTTCCATCCGTTTACCCAGAAATCAAATCCTTTACTTATGCCTGTTTAAGATACATTTTTATCTATGGCTTTATTTCTGCAAAAAATATTGAGACTCTTAGCTTTCATTTGACACCCAATTCAATATGCGCCTATGACCTTCATGCTTGTACTTATGAGTCCTTTGATAGAAATGCTTAATCTCGGTAACCGTAGAAACCTGAAAACAGCGACACCAAACGCTATCAGCTCTGGTAACTCAAAATGTACAAAGAACACAGCGACTACTTCATTCGTTCATACTAGGGAGGGAATGCACGTCTTCAGTATTTCCTCTACAGGTTTGTTTTGTAATAACAGATGTGTTTTGCGAGATTTGCCTGATTAGATCCATTGTCCTAGATCCTGATCTCTGCTCTAGACAGTGTGGATGGTCTGCATTCCCGTAAACCAGCCGTGGTTACACCGGAGTGATGCAAAGTATCTCTATGCTAAAATGTTGGAGCGTCAGAGGAAACAGAGAGAACCCCCCCCCCCCCCAGGGGGAGAATAAATCTCCTGGCTCTAACAAATAATCTTTCACTCTCTTACTTGCTTGCTTGCTTACTCTCTCACAAACACACACCACATTCAGTTGGATACCCACAGCACTGGCATAGTGATGAACCCAAATTCCCCAGCGCCACAGTAACCGCTACTAATAGATAGGAGGAGGAAGGGAGGAGTGGAGAGTAAATTCAACAAGGCCTTTTGCGTTCAGCTCGGATAGAGGGTAAGAGTGGGCTTCTGGAATGGTAGGAACAACGGCGTGACGCAGCAGCCCTGGGGTGAGCGCTGACATGAGAACACTTCTGAGGGCAACAGCTCTTTAATTAGAACAGCGAAACTCTGGGAGCCCGGGGCAGGGAGAAGAGGGGAGGGGGAGCCCTTGCAGATTGTGTGTGTTTGAGTTCAGAAAGAGTATATAGAGCAAAGACTAGGCTTACATGTAAATATGTACAACTTACAAGCCGCTCACTGAACAACTAAGTAAATCCAGGCAGCTTTTCGTTTGCTGGCGTTCTTTGGCTGTAGAGTTTTATTGAGTGGACTTTCTGAGTTGGGGGCAAGTAGATAAGTGAAAGGAAGGAGTGAACTGACTACACTATGATGCCAGACAGTCTGCGCCCACTGATGTTCTGACCTTTTAAGCTCATGTGTCGCTTGTTCCCTCTGCCTTACACACGAGAGAGGCTTGAGAAAAACCCTGCAATTTAGTCCTGTGATGTGCAGTACAGCATTGCACAGAACAGAAGGACCAACTGACGAGTGGGAACCAATCATCATGACAGTGGAGAAAATGTGTAACCCCATTACATGCAAGTCGGTTGCGTCCCAATCCTCTACACTTCTGCCCAAGTGCGCATTTGCTTACTTCCCTTCATGGATTTAAAAAAGGTAGAATAAATACAGTGGAATGCTTTCAAATGCATGAGGAGAAGTCCACAAGTATACAGTTACTAGAGAATTTAGACAGCAGGGAAGGTCTGTAAATTGTACACAGTCGCTGCTCCACTAAGCTGTGGCTGGAGCATGGAGGCAATGTCAGAGGGGGTGGAGTTGGGCTTGGGGTTTGTGTGTCGCCCGAATCACATATAAGTCAGGGTCTTTCATTGCCGATCCTCTCTGTCCCACTAAGCTGCCGGGGAAAGCGTTTTGAGGCGGGGAGGAATGAAAGGGGGAAGGGTTAGAAATGCCTGAGACATGACGTAAGGTCTGGCTCAGTGGGACCATGATGTTTACGGGACTAAAGCCCCCGCTCCCTGGCCAGTTCGCCCAGCTTTGCGGGCACCGTCATATTAGCATTAAATTGGGCCCGGCCGCACTTGTAAACACATGTACTCAAATACTCCCCTTTGATGTGCGAAAACAGCAAGGCCCTTGGGAAAAGGAGCAGCTATGCTGACATAAGGAACTGAATGCTTGTTAAAACAGTACCTTCTGTTTTTTTCCTTGATGCCCGAGAAGCTCAGTGGAGTGTATGCCTGAAATGCATGAAAACACAAACAAACACACACACTACTACTAGTATAGGTAGCTGATATAGCCTATCCTGTAAGGCTTTTAAAAGCTATGCCTTTGTATCGGTGTCTTTGGCATTTCCAAAATAAGTCAATGTTAAGGACATGCATTACCTACAATACAAGAGAGTGGACAAAGTTCATGAGGAAATATGATTTAGGCTCCTACAAAGAGTGTAAGGTCTTACAACATATGGTGCAGTAGTAGGGAGGAGGAAATCCAACACATTAACTGTCAGGCAATTATTAATCCATTACACTAAACGACAACACCCAAAATTAACTGTTGAAGGACTGCCTTGTATTGAGTGGGACTTCATTTTCATCTATGTTCAGTAACCTCGGCAGCTCCATGGCAGAAGAATCAGAGCAATTAGTATATTCTGCTTCTAACAGACTACATAAAGCATTCATACACTAGGCTATACCTGGCCCAAATTGAGATTATACACTGCTGACCCAGATGGAGTGAGGCACCAAAAACAGTTCTTTCTGCCTGAGAGAGCAGCCAGGACTCCCATATTGAACGCAACATTGCAGTGCTAGCTCGCTATGCTAACACAGGAAGTGGCTGTGGGTGACGGTATGTGGGCGACCTTAACCAGCGTTACATAGTGGCTCACATAGGCACAAAGCGCCCGTTGTACCTTTGATTTGCAGCGGCTGACAAGAGTCAACTCCTAAGGATTACGGGGCATTGAGCTACCCGTTACGAGGTGGTTAAGTGAGTAAGAACGAGAAGATGAAAGTTGTGGTTAGAGCGGTTAGCTGATCACAGCCAGCCAGTCGGGGTTAGCTCTACAGTGAAGTCTTGCACAGGTTGTGTTGAAATAAAACAAAGCGGTCGTGTCTACGGAAGCAGTCTGATTATCCCGCCAAAAACATCAGCCAATCAATGGCGAGGCATTGCAGAGTCCAAAAAGCTTCTCTAGTGTCAGTCACACAGCAGAAGCCAACAAAACTGTTGCGTTTAACTTATTGTGCCACATTTATGCACACGGTCCATAGACAGTCCACGATTCCAGTACACAAGCCACAAAATGTATTTCATCCTTTAAAAGTTTCAGAGCTCCTTAGTTCAAGCAATGCCGCCGCCATTATGTGACTGATATATCATTAGTATAATGTAACACTTGGTTTCATGGTTTAGTAAGAGACTAAACTCATCTGGAAGTAATAAAATACTACATAATGACTATGGAGTTGTCAAGCTATAGCTCAATTCAAAACAATGCTCCATTTCAACGACCTAAAGGTCTTTGTGGAATACTGAATGTGACAATATGACTGACAGGACGCGGGCCTGTGGGAGAATATACATAGAGGGCACGGCCAAATCAGTATTGCCCTCCATGTCAAAATAGAGTAGCGGGGAGCACCGGGGTTAGGGATTAGAAGAGTGTGTGGTGTACACACACACACACACACACAGCTTTGACAGATAAGAGGTGCTGTAAGGCAAATGCAAAGTGGTCACTCACGAGTGGCTGTATTTAGATGACTAACAAACAAAACACAACAGCTTTAAGATACCACGGGCCATATGTATCAAGCACCTCAGCATGAGAGTGCTGATCTAGGATCAGCTGCCCCCATCCATGCAACCTTATTCATTGTGGTCTAATAAGGCAAAACTGATCCTAAATCAGCATGTCTACCTCTGAGACGCTTGATACATACAGGACCTGAACAAGGTTTTACTATTACTGTATTTCACATCCCTGGCACAAGAGAATCCTGAATTCTCCTCTCTGGTCGGTCCTTCAGCACAGCTTAACGAAGCGGACGCTCATTGACAAGCCACAGCGCAAAAGTGTCTCAATTCATTTTGTTTAATAACCTGGATAAGAGCATCCCGCGGGCCATTTCTGTGCCACGCGGCAGCAATTGGAGCCGACAAGGCCAACAGGGAGAGGAGTAACGGCCAAGGATTCTTGCGGAGTTAACAGTGCACTCTCAGGGAGAAGTTCAAGTGCATTTGGCAACTGCAGCCTGACTGAGCTACAAATCACCCGGCATCCTAAATGACGACTCCGTGTGATCTGTAGATCGGTCGGTCTGCAAGACAAAGACTCGATCCCAAACTCCTACTGTATTTAACTCTAGGGCTTGTAGTTACCATCAAAACATCTCCAAAGTGATTACAGGTACATTGGATTTGAATAGTCAGTCTTAATGACAATGCAGTTGTTTTATTTACAAAGGAGTGCCAAGATGAAGAGCTCATCAGCGTTCCTAGTTTATGTATCCCCTGTCCCTTGATGCCTGCTATACCCTTTTCACACCATCGTGACGATCCAAAGCCAACCGTGCCGGATCGGGTATTTTATTTTCACATTGTCCTCTTAAGCACGGTTACAGGAACAACACTGGATACATAACCAGGTCAGCTCTGTGCAGTTTGACTCAGTAGTGTGAACATCCCTCTATAGGTAGCCTGCTAGATAAGGTCTTGAGAGAGCACAGACTTTCCCAATACAAACCAAGAAACATGACAGCTAACAGCAGACTTTGCCAAAGTGGTATTAACGTCGGCACGGTCTCTCTCCAGTGCTGAACCTTAATTCAGATGAATACCGAAACGGCTGGAGCAGTCCCCTGGAACGCTCTGTCTGAACTGAGGACACACACAGAGTGTAAACACCAACGCTGTGTGTGGAGACTGCGGACCACAAGAGTAGGTGGTGTCCCCGAGGCGCACGCACACAGAGTGTAAACACCAACGCTGTGTGTGGAGACTGCGGACCACAAGAGCAGGTGGTGTCCCCGAGGCGCACGCACACAGAGTGTAAACACCAACGCTGTGTGTGGAGACTGCGGACCACAAGAGTAGGTGGTGTCCCCGAGGCGCGCACACACACACACACACACACACACGAGAGAGTAAACACCGACGCTGTGTGTGGAGACTGCGGACCACAAGAGTAGGTGGTGTCCCCGAGGCGCACGCACACACACACACACACACACACGAGAGAGTAAACACCAACGCTGTGTGTGGAGACTGCGGACCACAAGAGTAGGTGGTGTGCCCGAGGCACACACACGTTGTCTGCTCAAATTCCTTTTAATCTGGCAACCGACATTGAAGAGCATCTGGAGGATAGAGCACGCATACGCCTGCGTGATTACTTAACTCAAAAGGAAACGTGTGTTTAATGGTATGGTTAATTCAATACACCCAGATCCATTTTATATTGTTCGACAGTCTCTAGAAATGATGTCAATATTTTCTTTATAAAACCAGTATACACTTTAAAACATCAGAAACAAAAATGTATCAAAACAATTCCTAAGGAGAAGGACCAACCAGGGGCTTTGACAAACTGAGGAGATTTTTTGGGAGACTAGGAAAGCCGCGGGTGTTTTGTTTTTAGTCCTCTTGTTTACATCAAAATGGAAATGACAGGATTCATAATCCCCTTTTGGTTTTCGGTTTCCCCTGAGGGGCACGAAGAAGGGAGTAGGAAGGAAGTACTTTCTGTCTGGAGAACACCACAGGGCCCTCTCTTCCATCTCGCTCTGTTGGTGCGAGCCTGACGACTTCTCACCCTCCTCTCATGTTCTCTCTCTATGCCTCGCTCTCAGCCTGTTGTCATCTGGTCCACACGCTTGAGGACCAGATGACAACTGCCATATGAGTTGTAACCCATGGATAATATCACAAGGGCCAGAAAGAAGTTAACCGTGCCGACTAGTGAGAACTGACGACTCCACGTGAAGTGAAGTCTCTTTTAGTCTCTCTCTTACTTCCACATCCTTTTCTTCTACCACGTCAGTTGTCCTTGCTATGTACTGCAGGGGTGGCAGGGTCTCCCACTCTTCCCAAAGCCCTTTCTTAAAGCAACAGCAAGCCCCCCCAGAAAGATCTAGGACCTGTATGCATTGTGTCCCCAACACGGCTACTGAGCTGGAGCACTTGGCTAAGTGGAGCAACCAGTTAGTTCTCGGAGGGCTATCTAACTGAATCTCGAAATCAGGTCACCAGTCCAATCTCATTCATCACTAATGTGTCATCGCTGCTACCATTGTCACATGATCCAGGTTATAAGAATCAACGGATTATAGTGGTCAAAAACAGTACTATACTTACATGGTAAATCAGTTGGACTGATGACCTGTAATTCATATGTGATTCATATATAAAAAAAACATTTTTTTAAGAGTATAGTAAGATAAATACTGCATCTCTATACATTCATTAGGTATACATCAGGTTTATAATGCACAGGGATGCCAGAACTCACATCTGCTCTTGCACAAACCCAAAGTCAGTCTTACACACTCACGGGCCCGGAACACATTGTAAGATGGACGCCTCAGTGCCACTCTCCAGAGCGTTGTCTGCCAGGCACCTCCTGTTGTTGACGATAATAGTAAAGTGCTTATGGTGCTTAGGCGTGACCCAGGGTGTGGTGCATTTGGCTCCGCTGTTTGCATTACATGGCAAAACAAGCAGGTGTGCATACCATTCCTTACAAGGGAGCCTCTGAATGACATCAAAGGGAAGAAGTATAAACCTGGGCTTTGCTTTGGCCTGTGTTTCAGAATCGAGAGAGTGCTCGTGTGATGCATCATTGCTTAAGAAGCATGTGTTGTCTCAATCCCACGCATACACCCAAGAATACCCCCAACAAGTGGTCCTGTGTGGCTCAGATGGTAGGGCATGGCGCTTGCAACGTCAGGGTTGTGGGTTCGATTCCCACAGGGGACCAGTACGAAAAAGTATGCACTCACTACTTCAAGTCACTCTGCTAAATTACTAAAATATAAGTTACATTATTTAGACAACGCATCATGGGGTATAAACCTGAAAACCCCAGTCAGCAGCATTACTGCCACAGACTGGGTGGTATTGCTAATGGCAATTGTGAAATGATGCGTGGGAGTCTGCTGTGATTTCCACATGACAGGAGCAGTGTGCATTCACAGCGACGTTCGCTCACCTGTCCAGACACGTGAGGAAGCCCGCACTCCCTCCATCTCCAATGTCAGGAGACAAATCTATGGAGAATGTGACACTAACTGCTGGCAGGGCTCTTCCGTGATCACACTGCTGCAGTAATATTATACCGGACATTGTCAGCACTTCAGCTCCACCGCTACAGCGAAGACACCAAGGTGACGTGAGACATTAGGCCACAGATACTCCATTAGAACAGCAAGTGGACCAAGAAAAGCTAAACAAATTCCAAGGCGCTCCTGTACAATTCTGAAAAGCCTTTTTGGTGTTGGCATATCTTCAAAGAATGGGTTAAAAACAATAGCCACCTGCACTCTCCCAGAATAGCAAAAGGGATTTTTTTTTTTACTGGTTTAAATCTCAAAAGCCTCCTGTGCGTGCTAGAAACCTATCCACCAATAAACGTTAGACAATAACCAGGTTTCCATCCAACCATATTAACTTGGATGAATTAGCTGACGCATAACTCAACTCCAGAACAATGCAGCGCACCTGGTTGTCAACCATCCCAAGTCACATGATACTTTTTTGGCCAGTGAAATAGATTATGCTACAATTGCATTGGAAGCGTTTTATGAGTGAATATTGAGATAATAACCATCATGTCGAGGTGAACTTGGAGCCACGAGAGGACAAGTTGTGTTGTCCTCCCACCATGACGTGGAAAAGCATGAATAGTTTATTAGGAAGATCAAATCGTACTTGTTACTGGCACCGAATACAACAGGTGTAGGTAGACCTTACACTGAAATTCTTACTTACCAGCCCTTAACCAACAACGAAGACAAGAAAAATACATGTTAAGAAAGTATTTACTAAAATGAACTGAAGTTTAAAAAATTTAACTAAAAAAAAGAGGAAAATAACAAATAATTAAAGAGCAACATTAAAATAACTGTAGCGAGGCTATATACAGGGGGCATCGATACACAGTCAATGTGCAGGGGCATAGGTTAGTCGAGGTAATATGTACATGTAAAGTTACTACGCACAGTCGAAATAGGAGTCATGATGAACTTCACATGGTGGTTTAGTGCACGGTGATGAAATTAATGCAAATTTCAAATAGATCCAGGTTATTATTTGTAGGCTGAAGACATGATGATCGGTGCTTGGCTGACTATTATAATATAAAATAAATTATCTTATCTTTGTCTCATCATACAACATACCCTGTCCACTTTACCAGCGAACTGTTGTCTAGAGCAGTGGTCCCCAAACTTTTACTGTTCCGGGGACCACCAAATCATTGTTAAAAGCTCGATGACCACCATTTGCAGAGTCACATTTTGAAACAAAATATCTTGCTGGTCGAACTTAGTCAATTATAGCAGTGAATGTAACAACTTAAAGGACTATTATTATTGTTATTATTATAATAATAAACAATTAGCATTGTGAAAAGTAATGTCAAATTGCTTATAATACCATTAATACTCCCAACTGTTATTATTTTTTTTTAAATAAAGACTACATTTGCAGACCACCTGCAGTACAGGTTGGCAACCACTGGTCTAGAGAGCACGCACCAAAAACAGCTTGGGAAAGTTAGCTATTTATCAAATAAGTTTTTGTAACAAAAGCATCAGCAGAGTAAAAAAAAAATAAAGCGTAGAAAAAGCTTTTTATGTGCACTACTTAACTCACAGCCTTCTATCCTCAACAAGTCAGTTTGATGGAAAACCACCTCTGCTGGGAAAATGCAGATCTTAGAATATTCACATGGAAAATCTGTCGCCAATTGAATGGAAACCTAGCTAATTTGGATTATTTCTATTCTGTCATGCTTTGGAGGTGAGGTACCATTCGTACTGTCACACTTTTAGGATACAAATTGCAGGAGAATATATTTCCAAATTTAAAAAAATTGGTTTATGAGATTTATTTATGCCTGCCAAATGTTGTGGCAGGGCCAAGTGTTTCTGGAGTTGCTAGACGAGTTCCAATGGAGTAGACCGTCAGCCTCTGGGGCGCTCGGTCTCAATCAGAGAGACTGCTTATAGACGCACTATCCCCAGTCTGATGGACTCCACGCCTTCTCCCCAGAGTGGGAAAATTGCTGCCTGGGTGTCAATTGATCTCCTGAACATATGGCGAGTATACCGATTTGTGTCATGTCATTAAAACATGTGCAAATTCTGAGCAAATACACATACCTCAGACAGCAGAACGATAATAGTCTGGTCTTATGATAAACTACCTCATTACATGGGATAATGACGGGAAGCCATAAAAACAGCGATCTGGAATTTGACGTATGCGCTGCAATGACAGCAAGGTCCAGATTTTGCCTTGACAAGCAGTCAGTTATGCATAATCCCAGGCATACTGTCTACCCACAGCAACGGCTATTGCACATCGGTTTCTTGACGATGTCATTTAATTAGTGAGATGAAAATAGGTCTAAAAAAAGACTACTTAAAAAGATAAAGGGCATTGGAATTACACACCAAAGCAGTAATACTTTAAATAGTAGCCTGCAGGCCTTATTCCCCCCATAGCCTATCTCCATTTACATAACTTTGCATAATTTAAGTGTCATGATATGATGGCACACACACTGAAAGAATGGTGGTATGCAAATCATTAAAGTATAAAAAGGTGTTATTCAGTAAAACATTTACATTATGCAGAGTTATAATTGAGATTGCAGAGTTGGTTTGATGTCACCTTTTCTAACCATTGTCCCGTGACCTCTTACCGTTTTGAATAAACAGCTCCATCTTACTGAGTATCCACGCACAGAGGGAGGTCTGAAACTTAAGTAAAAAGTGATTCATGTCGTGAAACAAGTCGTGAAGTGCAAATCTCTAAATCATCTCAAGGCTTTGTGGAATAAAATGCAAAGAAATAACACAGTAAAACAAGTATGAATACTGGAGTGTTGTCCACAGTGCCAGACAGTTCCTTCCGGTATAAACACCTGTAAAACACAGTGATGGTGTTCATAGGGCTAGCAGGTGGGCCTCTTGTTAGAATACCAGACATGGTTACTCATAGACTGGAGGTGCCGGGCTACTGTAAACCCAACTGCCTGAGAGAACGCTCTCTGGCTACCTTCCAAATGGCACCCTATTCCCTTTAAAAGGAATAGGGTGCAAAAGCTATCTGGTCAAAAGTAGTGCACTAAATAGGGAATGGAGTGCCATTGGAGACACGCACACGCTCTTCTTCAGAGAGGACTTTCTCACACTCCCACATTCTCAAATGGACATACTGTTCCAGGGCGGTCGAAGGGAGTCATTGGAATAAACACTTGTGGGGAAATGACAAAATGTGATGACCCAGAAAAGGCCTAGGAAGTAGTAGTATATTGAGTATGTGTAACACGTCAACTAGTATACTAGTCAGTGTGGCGGAATATGTACACACAAAAAAAGCCCTCCCACACCTCACCAGCACTGGGTAGGAGCTACCCGAGATTCAGCCTGTAGCTTGCTTCTGTGAAAAACACTGGGCTCCATTTTAACGACGGGGCAGGGAGCTACGACACCCGTGGTGTCAGCTCTGTGGCATGACTCACTTGAAACCAAAATTCATACGGGTTGCTATGGGTCATTGGAGAACACGCGGAAGCCGACAAGCCGTGAGATCCGAAAGATCCCAACGATGCGGGCCGCCTCTGGGCCGCCCTCTCGACGACAAACGTCTCTGAACAAGGAAAAAAATGACTATTATTCAAATGTCGGAGGGAGTTGAATACAAGCAGCTCAGATGGGGGGGGGGGGGCTCCCAAATGCAAGCCAAGGCAAAGAAATAGGCTGAACAGGCCCATGTACCGTTTCCTCAGAGACCCAGCACTTAATGTAAGTGTGGGTTATGCAGAAGAAGAAAAAAAGCACGAGAAAAAAAAACAGATCTCCCAACATGCCGGTGAGCATTGGTCGGTTCTTTCTCCCATTGGTTGTTTCTTCCTGCACCCACTCCCGTCTTCGCCTACTCCACAATGTATTTATAGTGCGGGGAAGGAGGGAAGGAAAAGTGGTGATGATGCCAGACATCCTCTTGGGCAAAGGAGGAGCAGAGGCAGAGAGAGGCTCACAGTGATTCTTTAACACACACACTCAATGTGATGTCATGGATTCCCAGTGTTGTGCAACAGCAGTACTTCTGGGTCAAAATGCTAGGCCAGTGCCTGTCAGTGATCGTCCAACTCCGACAGCAATGGTCACGAAGGCGCCCATTTCGAAAAGTACCCAGCCCAGAGATACTTTTGTATCTCTAATGTATGTG
Organism: Oncorhynchus kisutch; assembly: GCF_002021735.2. Lineage (NCBI taxonomy): Eukaryota > Metazoa > Chordata > Actinopteri > Salmoniformes > Salmonidae > Oncorhynchus > Oncorhynchus kisutch. The sequence goes on from NC_034174.2 coordinate 61,338,736, forward strand.
GACACCCCTTCAAATTAGCGGCTTTGGCTATTTCAGCTACACCCGTTGCTGACAGGTGTATAAAATTGAAAACACAGCCATGCAATCGCCATAGACAAACATTGGCAGTAGAATGGCCTTACTGAAGAGCTCAGTGACTTTCAACATGGCACCGTCATAGGATGGCACCTGTCATATTTCTGCCCTGCTAGAGCTGCCCCTGTAAGTGTTGCTATTGTGAAGTGGAAACATCTAGGAACAACAATGGCTCAGCCGCGAAGTGGCAGGCCACACAAGCTCACAGAAACGGACCGCCAATTGCTGAAGCGCGTAAAAATTGTCTGTTTTCGGTTGCAACACTCACTACAGAGTTCCAAATGGCCTCTGGGAGCAACGCCAGCACAATAACTTTTTGTTTCCATGGCCGAGCAGCCACACACAAGCCTGAGAATACCATGCACAATACCAAGCGTTGACTGGAGTGGTGTGAAGCTCGCCGCCATTGGGCTCTGGAGTGATGAATCACGCTTCGCCATCTGGCAGTCTGACGGACGAATCTAGGTTTGGTGGACACCCGGAGAATGCTACCTGCCCCAATGCATAGTGTCAACTGTAAAGTTTGGTGGAGGAGGAATAATGGTCTGGGGCTGTTTTTCATGGTTCGGGCTAGGCCTCTTAGTTCCAGTGAAGGGAAATCTTAGTAATACAGCATACAATGACATTCTAGACGATTCTGTGCTTCCAATTTTGTGGTAACAGTTTAGGGAAAGCATTTTCCTGTTTCAGTATGACAATGTCCGCATGCCCAAAGTGAGGTCCATACAGAAATGGGTTGTCGAGATCGGTCTGGAAGAACTTGACTGGCCTGCACAGAGCCCTGACCTCAACCCCATCGAACAACTTTTGGATGAATTGGAACGCCGACTGCAAGTCAGGCCTAATCGCCTAACATCAGTGCCTGACCTCACGAATGCTCTTTTGGTCATGTAGTGTTTTATACAAAATAGGTGATGGACATCCACAAATTAATACAAACCATACAAAACGTAACATATCATACTAAATATAGTGTCGAGGATTACTTACAGAATAATACGAAATGCTCTGAGACCAGGTTGGTGTGTCACAACACTCCTGCACAAGAATATGGAAACAGGGAGTGGGGTGACCACCGGTGTTCACATACTAGCGACTAACGTACGTTAAAAAACATTTTATAAAAGCTCTGTGCCGTCAATGTTGAGCACTCTGTGGGACCATTCCCCACCAACATGTTGTTTTAACGCAGGCACTTCCAGGTCAGCTTGTTGAGTAGGGCATTAACGAAGGTTCAGAATCTCCATCTGCTCAATTACATTTTTCTCCAGTAGTTTCCAGAAGGGAAAAGCTTTTGTTACAGAGTGAAACCCTACAGTCACACCCCTTGACTTTTCCCACATTTAGCAGTGTTACAAATTGGGACTAATTTCATTGTTTTTTGTTTTTAAACAGTCTGCCAAAAATACAGTAAAGTCAATGTGAAAGAACATTTAAAAAGATTATTTAAAAGATGAAAAATAAAACACAAATATTTTTTATTTTATTTTATTTCACCTTTATTTAACCAGGTAGGCTAGTTGAGAACAAGTTCTCATTTGCAACTGCGACCTGGCCAAGATAAAGCATAGCAGTGTGAGCATACAACAAAGAGTTACACATGGAGTAAACAATTAACAAGTCAATAACACAGTAGAAAACGAAGGGGGGGTCTATATACAATGTGTGCAAAAGGCATGAGGAGGTAGGCAAATAATTACAATTTTGCAGATTAACACTGGAGTGATAAAAGATCAGATGGTCATGTACAGGTAGAGATATTGGTGTGCAGAAGAGCAGAAAAGTAAATAAATAAAAACAGTACGGGGATGAGGTAGGTGAAAAGGGTGGGCTATTTACCAATAGACTATGTACAGCTGCAGCGATCGGTTAGCTGCTCAGATAGCTGATGTTTGAAGTTGGTGAGGGAGATGAAAGTCTCCAACTTCAGCGATTTTTGCAATTCGTTCCAGTCACAGGCAGCAGAGTACTGGAACGAAAGGCGGCCAAATGAGGTGTTGGCTTTAGGGATGATCAGTGAGATACACCTGCTGGAGCGCGTGCTACGGATGGGTGTTGCCATCGTGACCAGTGAGCTGAGATAAGGCGGAGCTTTACCTAGCATAGACTTGTAGATGACCTGGAGCCAGTGGGTCTGGCGACGAATATGTAGCGAGGGCCAGCCGACTAGAGCATACAAGTCGCAGTGGTGGGTAGTATAAGGTGCTTTAGTGACAAAACGGATGGCACTGTGATAGACTGCATCCAGTTTGCTGAGTAGAGTGTTGGAAGCCATTTTGTAGATGACGTCGCCGAAGTCGAGGATCGGTAGGATAGTCAGTTTTACTAGGGTAAGCTTGGCGGCTTGAGTGAAGGAGGCTTTGTTGCGGAATAGAAAGCCGACTCTTGATTTGATTTTCGATTGGAGATGTTTGATATGAGTCTGGAAGGAGAGTTTGCAGTCTAGCCAGACACCTAGGTACTTATAGACGTCCACATATTCTAGGTCGGAACCATCCAAATATATCTTGATTGAAGTATTCTAAGAGCTTTGCACACCAGGATTTAACAATATTTTCCCATTATTATTTTTTAACTCTTACACTGTCAAGTTGGTTGCTGATTATTGGTTGTTGATCAAGTCTTGCCATAGATTTTCAAGCTGATTTAAGTCAAAACTGTATCTAGGCCAGTCAGGAACATTCAGTGTACATTTGTGCAGTAACTACAATGTTGTTGATCCATCCTCAGTCTTCTCCTATCACAACCATTCAACTGTAACTGTTTTAAAATCACCATTGGCCTCATGGTGAAATCCCTAGGCGGTTTCCTTCCTCTCCAGCAACAGAGTTAGGAAGTACACCTGTATCTTTGTAGTGACTGGGTGTATTGATACACTATCCAAAGTGTAATTAATATCTTCCCCTTGCTGAAAGAGATATTTAGTGTCAGCTTTTTTATTTACCCATCTACCAATAGGTGTTGTTCTTTGTGAGGTATTAGAAAAGCTCCCTGGTCTTTGTGGTTGAATCTGTGCTTGAAATTCAGTACTCAATTGAGGGACCTTACATAGAATTGCAAGTGTGGGGTAAAACCAGAGATTGGATAATTATTTGAAAATTGTTAAGAACTACACTGAACAAAAACATGTAAAAGTGCTGGTCCGATGTTTCATGAGCGGAAAAACAAGATTCCAGAAATGTTCCATACAAACTAAAAGCTTATTTCTCTCAAATGTTGTGCACAAATGTGTTTACATTCCTGTTAGTGAGCATTTGGTGCTGAGGAGTCTGTCTGTCTGTAATAAAGCCCTTTTGTGGGGAAAAACAAATTCTGATTGGCTAGGCCTGGTTCCCCAATGGATGGATAATAATTACTTTTTTTCAAATGACTGATTTCCTTATATTAAACTGTAACTCAGCTAAATCTTTGAAATTGCTGCATATTGCGTTTACATTTTGTTCAGTATATTATTGCACAAAGAGTGAGTCCATGCAACTTATTATGGTACTTGTTAAGCACATGTTTTGTCCTGAACATATTTAGGCTTGCCATAATACTTATTGACTCAAGACATTTCAGCTTTTAATTTTGTATTAATTATTTTGAAAACAAAATTCCACTTTGACATTGTGGGGTTGTGTGTGTAGATCAGTGGCACACAATCTCAATTCATTCCATTTTAAATTCAGGCTGTAACAACAACAACATGTGGGAAAGGTCAAGGGGTGTGGATACTTTCTGAAGGCACTGTATATCCTGTCAATTCAATTTTCACATTCGCTCAGCTAAGACTTTAACGGAATGCAGGGTCGCTACTACACTATATAGCGGCACGGCAGCAGAACAAATGCATTAAGATATTAAATTGCTTTCTGTTCATTGCCAGTGGAGCGATTCTGACACTCATTTGTCACTTGCCAATGAGCTCCCTCTACTACTGATAAGCACTAGAAGTAAATGGGGAGGAAAATTTTAAAAACAAAACCTTCTCCGGAATCAGGAGGGTAACTTCGTCATCTAGGCCTATTCGCTCTCCTTCGTCCAGGCATAATAAGAAATGAAAGTCTGCTTTGATTGAGGCAGGACATTTTCTAAGTAAATGATGCACAAATGCCACGTCCAGTTACACATAGTCAATTTAGAACCTGATCAAGCATTGCCCTTTAAAAAATGCCTATTTTGTCTAGCTTTAATTTTAGGGGGAAAATAAGCGTACTTTCTTTATGAAACAATTTTACAACACCATTTTCAGACAATTCTGGATGTTGCACACCCTTGGCTGAACACGGTGTACATCCTAAATTGTCTGAAAATCCAAAATGGTTTGTGGAAAATTGTGTTTCATGAAGAAAGTATGCATATTTGTTATTTTTCTCCACCTTCTCGCCATTGAAGCTAGTTAAGTAGGAAAATTACATCTTTGCGGCCTGAATAGAGGATGCTTCATGTACGAGCCGGTCTACGGGGACACGTTTGTATTAACGGGAATGCACATCAAGCCTTGATGATTGTGCAGATCTAACGTAGCGCCCATGCACTATCGGTTGCCTAGCCTAGCACTTGGCACTGGCCTTGGTTAGCAATGTTCGGAGGCACTCATGTACACTGAACAAAAATATAAAAACGCAACATGTGAAGTGTTGGTCCCCTGTTTCATGAGCTGAAAAACAAGATCCCAGATATGTTCCATATGCACTAAAAGCTTATTTCTATAAAATGTTGTGAACCATTTTTTGTTTTTACATCCCTGTTAGTGAGCATTTCTCCTTTGCTAAGATAAAAAGTGTGGCATATCAAGAAGCTGATTAAACAACGTGATCATTAAACAGGTGCACCTTGTGCTGGGGACAATGTGAAAAAAAAATGTGAAGTTTTGTCACAACACAATGCCACAGATGTCTCAAGTTGAGGGAGCTGTTGCCAGAGAATTTAACATTCATTTCTCTACCCATGTTGTATAAGAGAATTTGGCAGTACGTCCGACAGGTCTCACAACCGCAGACCACAACAGATGCCCCATGGTGGCGGTAGGGTTATGGTATTAGCAGGCATAAACTACAGACAACAAACACAATTGCATTTTATCAATGGTGTGACGAGGCCCATTATTGTGCCATTCATCCGCCGCCAACACCTTGTGTTTTAGCATGATAATGCATGGCCCCATTTCGCAAGGATCTGTGTACAATTCCTTGAATCTGAAAATGTCCCAGTTCTTCCATAACCTGCACACTCACCATGTCACCCATTTTGAGCATGTTTGGGATGCTCTGGATCGACATGTACGACAGCGTGGTTCAGTTCCCGCCAATATTCATAAACTTCGCACAGCCACTGAAGAGGAGTGGGACAACATTCCACTGGCCACAATCAACAGCCTGATCAAATCCATGCAAGTAGACCTATTGCGCTGCAAGTGGCGGTCACACCAGTTACTGACACCCCTACTTTTTTTAAAGGTATGTGTATTCCCGGTCTTGTGAAATCCATAGATTTATTTAAATTGACTGGATTACTTACATTGTGTAGACTGAGTGAGTTGTAGCTCACTCAAGCTACAACTCACTCAAGGCCTACACAATATGCTAATAGCCTTACCTCTGATAGATTTAAGACAAGTTGTAAGGCACAAAAACTAATGTCACTGCCTACTGAGTGCATAAGTCAACTGTGCTGTTCATAAGGATAACTGTCAATTATTCAACAGACTTAAACTGGACATGCCATTGCACTTCACAGGTGAACTCAGCTTTCAATAACATGAAGTGTGTGTGTAGGCCTAATGAGTTGCTTGTTCAATACACTTGTACTTGACATTTCGACAACCAATATTATTGAGAATGGGATGTAGATCTTTGGACTGCATCATGCAATGTTTCTTTGCATTCCAAGACGTAGGTATTCATCGAGGACAGACAGGTCCTTGGGTCTGCCTGACCACATTTGGATAGCCTTCTATCATTTAAAAACAATGGTAGTGAATAATTTGCACACAGAAGGCTACACTTGGAAATTAAAAGTTGTGTACAGTACAATACAGGCAGTGCTCTGCAATAGCAAGGTCCACCGTTTTGTGTTTTGCCCTAGCACTACACAACTGATTACATTTAATCAAAGCTTGATGTGTTGGTTATTTGAATAAGCTGTGTTGTGGTAGAAACCAAAACGTGCACACAGGGGGGGCCCTGGGCCGAGTTTGGGAAACCCTGTGCTATAGTGACTAATGTCATCCGACCAAGACTACTCTAGTAGCTACGTAGCTCGAGCAGTTCACGCCACAAAAGACCGTAGCGCGCGAGTAGGCTTCCTGACACAAATGTCAATCTTCCTAGAGCGGACTCAGCACCGTAAACCCCCACCAAAAATAAGCGGGACATTTTGACGTGGTTTACCTGCAATTCGGCTCGCTCCACCTCCCATTGCGCTCTATCCACCTCGAAGCGGGCCCATTCGTGTTGCAGAAAGTGCAATATCCCCGGAATGTTGTAATGAGCCCTGGCCGCCTCTCCGCCACCGACGTCGCCAGGCTGATGCGGTCCTTTGCCAGCGCCAGGCAAACCAGAGTTGTTGTTGTTGTTGTTAAAGAACACGCCGGGCCCTGCCTGTTCGTCCATGCCCAGGCCAGGTGTGTGGATTCGGTTCGCGCAAACTGGCACGACCGTGCTCAGACGAATGTGTTTTCCTTTAGCCGCCCCTGTGATATGAAAGGAAATAGCTACCTATAGCTCTCTCTACTGGGCAGGCACACTCACGTCTGAGCAGCCAGTTGTCAATTGGTGACGTTCACACTGAGCTCCCACCCACATCCAGAGTTTTCTTTACCCATTGGTCGATTTCAACGATTCACACTGGACTAAGCCAATCGGAAATAAATGCTCGTGGTGTTGACAACTGCCGTATCCTACGCATGATGGAATTTGAAGTTCAAAGAAGATTAGAGCTGCATTTTTCACACTAAAATGCGCCTGTTCTCTTTTGCTGTCTTTTTCTTTAGTTGTTTGTATCTGAAATTGGAAATGTCATAATGTATGCTACAGAAGTGTATCTGTGGTAGCCATATTCCATATATTATAGCACATTCCATTCATTTATCGATGCATTCCATAGAGCCATTCATCCAGTTGTTTACATGGCACACACACACACGCCTATCACCCACGACCCCCTGACTGAAGTTCATGCCCTTTGAAATCCAAGAAAATACATGAAACTAAATGTTGCCTACATGATAGGGCGTACTTTAGTGTGAAAATATTATAAGGCCTCTATGTATAATTTGTGTGTAAGATATTTTAATTACCAAATTACCTCTATATAATGTTTAGTCATTCAAAATGTATTGTTTTTTTCAAACAATTATATTACATAAAACATTACATTCAGGTATTTCATTAGATCTTAAAGCATCTGGATTGGTTTTACACACTTCCCGACTCATTAATGAACGGTCAATTCATTAGCCATATGATGCGTGGGTGACACAACCCCATGGTAATCATGTGATACGTCACTGCAACCACACTATTTAATTTGAGTTCGCTAATCAGCGTGGTCAAATCTTATAGTCTAGATCAGACAGCAGGAATTGAAGAGAGGAGTCACTTACCCACATGATGCCGCCATTTGAGAAACCACAGCACCCCAAGTCCTTCAAGCAGAGAAAAAGCTTTGGTGATTAATTTTATGTAATGATTTGCATGTGTTAGGCTATGCAGTGCTTTATAATCTCAACCACGTTTTCCATCCCAAACAGCCACGAGAAAACAGGAGGTCGCGGGGATCCGAATGAAGTTTCCAACTAAAATCCCGGTAAATTCGCTTATTTCTAAAACGTTATTCTACCCTGAAGTTCCATTGAATTTGCACCTTCTAAAAGTGATCTTTCCAACCATACACAGGTTATAATTGAACGGTATCAACGGGAGAAGTACTTGCCGCCTCTTGATAAAACGAAATTCCTGGTCCCACAAGAACTTTCCATGACTCAGTTTGTTACCGTTATAAGGTGTGTCTCTTGATGTGTTTTGCTGTGAATATTTAACTTGTTAAGCGTGGATTATCATGACTGAAATTGACCTAAATCATCATGTTTTTGTTGGGAGAACTCGTGCGTAATTTCAAGCTTGGTAATCACCTGATCTGAATCAGCCACGAGTGCCGCGCGACTGTCACTTTTCTTAAATGAATCATAATGACTTGCGTTTGTGCATGAGAATTTCTACATTTGATTAGACTTGTCAATACTTGCTGCACGTTCTCGTTTCAGAAATCGTATGTCTCTGATGCAGAGTCAAGCGTTCTACCTGCTCATCAATAATAGTGGTCTGGCCAGCATGTCTCTTACCATGGCGCAAGTCTACAAGGACCACAAAGATGACGATGGATTTCTCTACATGACATACGCTTCTCAAGAAATGTTTGGTAATTGTGTTGAAATCCATGAGTCAGTGCCAATTGCTGGGAATGTTTGAGAAGATCTAAATTGCAGGATTGGATAATGTGAGGCCTCAGCTTTTGGCAGGCCCAATAACTGAACTTCGTGTATAGATATGAAATGCAATTTATATATAAGGATATTTAATATTACTCTGGAAATGTTTTTGTATTGTTTTTAAGGTAATAAATGTTTCAAACTTTATTGAGGATCATGCTCTGATTTACATGACTTTGGCCAGATTAATTTATGCGGAAATGTGTTACTTTTTGTGCGACCAGTCAAATTTGCAAAGAAATAGCTGTAGGTTTGTAATTCTCGTTCAAGGCATGTCTAATGGTAGATCTGTTCTGTGTGCTATAGTTTTTTTTTCTTTCTCCCAACTGTTTGTAAGCCAGCTTCAAACCGCTGAAGTTAAATGTTTGGTTATTAAAAGTGAGTTCACAGCGGGTTAGATGGTACATTGAATTAATTCTCTATTTGGTCACAAACTAAAATTGGGCAAATTTAGCACTCCAGCAAACGACGTGCAGCGATTTCCGCAACAAATATTGTCACTCAAATGCTCTTTATTTAATTTCTCTGAAATGTGTAGACTTGGACATTGCCTTCAATAGGAACTCTGAGGCATCAGTTATAAAGGAAGGACCTGTTGACAGATTGCACAAATCGACCCCTATACTACCTCAAGGTACTTGTACATATCTGATTGGTCGAAAGATCAGAATTGGGTTGCAAGTGTTAACGCAGAACTGTTCATATTCAATCCAGTATGAGTCCCTTCTTGCCATATGGGGCTCAGACCTCTATAGTACTATTTGAAATCTGTGCTTGACTAAACTTGCTTTGCTTAATGAACCAATCGAGGGTTTGGGGGCTATTCTACCTGCCAATCCAGACATTATTTGAACCAAGGTCTGAAGATTGAAGTGTCAGGACTGCATTCAAAGGGGAACTTCCCAACTAGGAACAATCCTCCTGAAATGGCTTATTGTTTCATTATCTTAAATCTGTATGGTTTGACTTGAGATCTTTTAAGGCTGAACTTCTTGTGTTTAATAGGTTGCATAGCGTACTGGTAAAAGACCCATTCCAACTTCTAGAAAACAATTTTGGTAGTGTATCTTAACCTAGCATTTGACTGGACTGATGAACACCAAGTCTTCCTGTTTGAAATACATGTTCATTGTGGCGTGGACCCTGTAGCACCTTCACTGACTTACTGAGGTCCTATTGATCTTAGGGGACCACTTTGTCAGGAACATGAAATGCCTTGATGTCACTTCCTGGAATGTAATCAAGCCAAAGAGCAATTAGACCATGCATCATCCTAATTTAATTTTTGTGCTTTTAGTCTTGGAGCTACAAATAGGATGAATGGGGCCCAATGTAGACTGACTCAGTGACAAGGGGGCTATATGGCAATGAAGTATGAGCAATACTACTGAAGCACAAAGTTTCAAAAGCAATGTGAGGTTAATATGATTCAGAGGTCCTATTGAGATGTGTAGAATGCATAGGATATTAAAATTGTCAATCCACTTTCTATCATGTGGAATAAAATGAGGAATCCCAGATTATGCACAAGTCTGTATGCAGTGCCTAAGGCTGCATTTACTTAGGCATCCAAATTCTGATATTTTGTCCTATTGGCAAAATAACTAATGATTGGTCAAAAGACCAATTTGTGGGAAAAGATCAGAGTTGGGCTGCCTGTGTAATCTCAGCCTAATTGTTGCAACTTGACTGGACATGTTCCTTGACAGGGCAGCGAGCTGGGTTAACCCAGAGATGTGACTCACTTTCTGAATTCCAAATCAACCACTAGCCCCTATTTCTAAGTCACTCCAGATCTAAGAGGATTGAGTTGTGTTTTTTGGGTTAAATAATACATCAATTTGATACCAGGGTATAGGCCTAATCACTTGAAACACATTTCCAAAATGGTCCTCGAGGGGTCATAGTGACATGAACAAGTTCATTTTCCTTGTAGAATAAAGGTGTCCCCCCCCCCCCCCCCCCCAGCTGCGTATTTCAGGTACATTTTTATTACTTTCTGGATATTAGTGAATATTGATTTCAAGCATTGTATGTGAATGGATTCACGTACAAGGCACAAAGCTTAAGTTACAAAGTATTACAAGGCATTATCCTAAACATGGTCAGAGAGAGAGAGAGAGCAAGAAATCAACCTGAAAAACCATGCCCCAAAAGTCCATTGGGTGTCCAGAGAAAGAAAGAGTATCCCACCACAGCAGATCAGGAACAACAAAAAAAAGAGAGAGAGCAATGAATCTAAGACCTTTTTCTAAGCATCTGAGTTGTTTGGATCCAAAAATCTGAGTTGACTAATAGTATTACTCTAAAGTTAACCTCCGATCCGATATCAGACCTACATGATGTAACCTCTGGACAATGGGGGTCGGAGACATCAACACAGAGAATGCTGAATTCCTATGACGACACAGAGGAAATTATTGCATACAGTTGATAAAAAGAGTCACTTCAAGGGCTGCCCTACAATACAGAAACGGATGTGCTTCTTTCTGCATGGAGACATTTAAGTGACTATATCACTGACCACAAGGGGGAGCCAAAGATCCATAGAATATGTTGAGCTGCTGTGACGGTTAAAGAAGTTCAATATCAGTCAGCACTGCAGTGCACCTGATATTTAGTCCTAAAATGCGGAAAGAATGGTTTCTTATTTTTCTAAATGTACAGCCATATTGGATTTCACACGTGAATCAGACTACATTACATGATTGCTTTCATCTTTGAAGACTTTGTAGAGAACACTCCTCCCAGTGCTGCATTGTCGAAGTCCAGGACATTGGATAGGCAGCATAAAGTTTTATGGTCCATTAACCGTAATGCGACTAACCAAGTGTATTACGTCCCAACGATATCGACCATCTCATTCTGACCGGGGAGCAGGACATTTTAATTTCCCTTAGTCATGCCCATGACTGTATTGAATGGCTTTTCTTTGCAACATTAAAACATCTCATTGTGACATTTAGCCATGGATGCTACCAACTGTTGACGGTGGTTAAAAAAAATTGAGACAAAGCTCTGTGGAATATAATCCGAAAGAACTCAGAGGAGCATTCAACAAATACAATAATTGGAGAGACAGAAGAGGTACAATTGTCTTTCCTCGTGTCCTCTCTCTTGGCCTTCCTCTCAAAACGCATTGGAGGAGAGGATCCAAGGTTCGTTCCCTCTGACCTTCTCCTTCAATGCGTGTTGAGAAGGAGGTCGAAGAGAGAGGAAAAGGGGTAAGAAATTTGAGAGGGAGAGAGAGACGGATGTTTGAGAGAGCGAATGAGAGAGAACCCTGGTGGACGGATGTAGAGAAGGAGAGTGGGAGGGGGCCATCGAGAGAGAAAGTGAGAGGACCACTTGATTCTCTGCAATCAGGACCACACTATATTATAGTTGTCATTTTTGATTCAAGTGGTGCTTTTGTGCATTACCAAATTACATTGATTCATTAGGGGACAAAGAACACACTCACGCACACACTGTTCATCACAAACCCCCTTTTTCCAATTCCTTCCTTTTTATCGGTGACTGGGGAATCGAGGACATCCTTTTCCGCTTTAAAGGAGGGGACGAGGGAGACATTCAGACCTATTTGTTTAATGGCATAAAGATCCCGGCTTAATGTGCCACCGCAATCAGCAAGCAAACATACCTTTTGGAGCGCCAATACTGAAAGTTAATGGGGCCTGTTGTTCAACTGAAGAGCTTTAATGTTCCACACTAAACTTTACAAAGTCTCATTTGTCAGATTTGCCAGACCCTTTGTTTTGGCAAATGTTTGAATGTAAGTGTTCCCGGTTATATTGGTCATCATATAAAAAGCAGTGTGCTTCGCTAAGAGCAGTCAAAGGATCGTTACATACATTGCCACCTGCACAAGCGCCCATATGCACGTACACGCACCAAGTCTGACTGTCCTACTGTCTGTCCTCATCATTGAGTTGTTCGGGGGCTATATGTCAGTACAAAATTCTAGTTGTCAAGAAAGATGGTAGGATTTCAGGATATTGGGCTCAGTTACCCCATGTCCTTCAGACTCTTTATACTGCTGTTTGGTTATGACCTAGCACAGCAGACAGGTCATGGAGAGAACTGTGACAGGTGACAGGCATCCTGCTGGTGTGTGTGTGTTTAATTGTCCTAAAATGCTCGGTAGCCCAGGAGGTGTACACACACACACACACACACACACACACACACACACACACACACACACACACACACACACACACACACACACACACACACACACACACACACACACACACACACACACACACACACACACGCACACCCACCACACACACACACACACACACACGCACACACACGCACACACACACACACACAGTGTAATTAGCAAGCTGCCATAGCAGTAATAGCAACCCTTCAGCAGGCCAAAGGGAGCCTGCTGTGTGGGGAGAAAGTAGGCGAAGCAGCATCTGGAGGAGAGAAAAGGGTTGCTTCTCAAGGTCGGAAAAGTCATCCAAACACTTTGCTAACTTTGTGATCAGGGCTTTGCCTCCCCCTCTTTAGGCTGTTGTTGTGAAAACTCTGTTTGTGATGTGTCATGTGACTTACATATGTAGGATCTTCATTTGATCACTCTTTTGTTGCTCAGAATGTTCCTGCATAGCATGAAATGCAAACTTGTAGTGTATTCGTTTGTTATTTCCACTTTAACATTTCAGACTTGATCTGCTGAAAAATAAACAATTCATCAACCTCTACAAAAAATGTCCATTCATTATAATCCACATAATAATTCACATTTTCTGTTGCTGCGGGATTATCTTCCCGCTGTAGCAAACTGGTTCATATTAAGATCATAAATCTATAGATTATAGGGGGTAGCAAAACAGTCACTGTTTTCCTTGTCTCCTTTTCTGTCTGACCACTGATCTAAATAGCCTTGAAACAGTAGGTGTAAGAAATGTGGTTATACCCAGATCCATATACGGAATGCTCTAGTGAAATCTATTCCGTTTTTTCAGTTATTTGTGGTCATGGGGGAGAGGACTCCAGGAACATTTCTTTGTATTTGCCCAATGTCATTTTATAATAAATAAAAATAAGCATCACTCATGTACAGTTCAACTGGCACTTTTTAATAAACCGCAAACACAATATAATCAGAGCTAATTAATATACTACTTTAATTAGCCGTAATGACATGCACGAAAAAGTGTTTCACAAGGTCTCAAAGTGCTTCAATAATTACTACACTGTTACGATCATAATCTGGCTTCACGAAAACCTGACGTGTCATCAAGGTATGATCTTAAGGGACCACTTTTTGGCAGGAACATGAAATGCTTTGACTTCACTTCATGAATGTAATCAAGCCAAAGACCAAATAGAATATGCATCATTGTAATTGAGTTTTCGTGGTTGTTATAGTCAAAGTGGGGTAAGGGGCCTAATCTAGACTGACTCAGTGACTACAGGGTCATATGGCAATGATGAAGTATGAGCACTACTACTAAAACACCAAGTAAAAGTTCCAAAATCAATGTGAGGTTAATATTTATGACCTTTTTTCTAGAAGTGTAAATTACCTGTCCAAACCCCAGAAAAATATATATTAGTTAATACATTTATTTGCCGAGACTAATTCAGATTAAATGTCGCAAAATTAACTTATTAGGACCATTAATGTTCCGCTTTATCTAACTGAACATTTGAACTGAACACAGTGGAATGATTTCTTTTTGTTTGAGAATGTTTTCTGGAAGCGCTTCGTTTTTTTTTTTGCATCAGAAGATTTGCTCTACTTGAATGTCAACAGGTGCAGGTTGTCATTCTCAGTGGTACACAGTGGAATTCCTAACCTGTAGTTGTTGAGATTTATACATTGTGTGTACGTGAGATTGTGGGTCCATCCATAAATGTGCGCACGGGGGGGGGGGGGGGGGGGGGGGTCCTGAAGTGAATGCATTCATCATAAGTGTCTCTCTATAATGTTATGTTGTAAGCTCCTGCCAAAGGCAAGCTATGTAGACATCCAATTTAGTCCAGACATTCCCACAGACAGTCTACGGAGTAGACTGCTAGCCTGCATCCCAAATGGTACTCTGTTCCTTACACAGTGCACTACGTTTGGCCAGAGCCCTAGTCAAAAGTATTGCACTCTACCAGGAAATGGGTGCCATTTGAGATGAAACTCTAGACTCTGCTGCATTCAAGTCATACATTATTACTTCATGTGATGTCAGTCTGGAGTCTAGACTCCTTGCTGGCTCTGATTTTCAGTCCCAAGTATGATCGATCAGAAGGATGACAACATAACCAAGCAAATCTGCCCTCTGGCCAGGAAGCGATGAATTACTACTGCACAATGACATCATACATACAGGTCAGGTCAGTTGGGCTATAAGTGTGTCCCAAATGGCACCCTATCCCCTGTATAGTGCACAACTCTAGACCAGCTCTGGTCAATAGTAGTGCACTATAAAGAGAATAGGGTGCCATTTGGGAAGCAAACTATACAGTATATTGTGCAGTCTGTCCCATATAGCTACATACTGTAGAGTCGATAATCCAGAATATTAAATTTTACGCCTCCATACTTGTAACATGTCTTATTATCTGAGTAAACAAACACAACATACCATAGTAATGTATCAGTTTGTCTTGTGTCTTCTTCTCCAAACTCATTGGAGATATCCAGCTACTCTTAACCATACCTATCTCTTATATCCAAAACATCAGACACTGCATGCAAATGCATCAGTTTGGCTATTCTTTACTAAACTCTCTATCCATATGTGACTTCCATATCAACCAGAGACACTGCCATGTGATCTCAACCTGACCACCTGACCCTTGACTCCTAATGATCCCCAGTGTGTGGGCGGCCATCTTTTAAAAAAGGATGAGGACCCTGAAGGTCTGGAAGCTTACATGGAGGTGAGTTCTGGAGTGATACATTTTTCAACCTCTCTCTCTTTTAAAGACAGCTAGCCGTGACATCACTTCTCCCAGCATGCAATTGGCCCCATCAGAGGTGGCTGTGGCTTCAGGAAATAGGGAGAGAATGAGAAAGGGGAGAGATAGAGAAACGGGAGATGGGAGGAGAGAGCAAGAGAGAAAGGAAAGTAGATATTGTGAATGAGGGAGAGAAAAAGGAGCGAGAGCAATGTAGCAAGGGAAAGTGACAAGGGCAGTGAGAGAGGGAGATCTACATTTTTTTGTTCTATTTTTGTGTGTGAATCTTTCTCAGAGCATGATAAATATTTCATAACTGTCCCTGCGTGCCAAACCACACCCTATTCCCTATATAGTGCACTATTACTTTTGTGTGGGTGCCGTTCTGGGACACAACCCATATATTCCCAGAGAGCCGTAAAAGGAATACATGAAAATGTAATAAGAGCTCAGGTTAAACAAGACGTTATATGTCCATAAATGGTTCATCAACGGATGGCTAAATGTTTGGTGAATAGCAATACGGTAAAGCGAGGCATCACACACACACACACACAGGGATGGGCAAAAATGACAAAATACCAGATCAATGTATCAAAATAAACATACCAAAATGAACTGCAATGCACACTGGGTATTATTATTGGCCTTGTTTCAGGGCAGAGCAGAGTGTACAAAACATTATGGACACCTGCTCTTTCCATGATATAGACTGACCAGGTGAATACTGGTGAAGGCTATGATCCCTTACTGATGTCATTTGTTAAACCCACTTCAATCAGTGTAGATGAAGGGGAGGAAACGGGTTAAAGGATTTGTAAGCCTTGAGACAAGATCACTGCTCACAAATCACTGCACCTGTACATAGCTCAACTGTAAATAGCCCATCCAATCTACCTCATCCCCATACTGTATTTATTTATCTTGCTCCTTTGCACCCCAGTATCTCTACTTGCACATTCATCTTCTGCACATTCTACCATTCTAGTGTTTAATTTCTATATTGTAATTACTTCGCCACCATGACCTATTTATTGCCTTACCTCCCTTATCCTACCTCATTTGCACATGCTGTATATAGACTTTTCTACTGTATTATTGATTGTATGTTTGTTTATTCCATGTGTAACTGTGTTGTTGTATGTGTCGAACTGCTTTGCTTTATCTTGGCCAGGTCGCAGTTGCAAATGAGAACTTGTTCTCAACTAGCCTACCTGTTTAAATAAAATAAAAAATATATACTGTATATGTATTCCAAAACATGCATCCTGTTTGCAACAAGGCACTAAAGTAATACTGCAAAAAAAATGGCCTGAATACAAAGTGTTATGTTTTGGGCAAATCCAATACAACACATTAATGAGTACACTCTCCATATTTTCAAGCGTGGTGGTAACTGCAACATGTTATGGGTATGCTTGTAATCGTTAAAGGCTGGGGAGTTTTTCAGGTAAAAAAATAAACGTAATGGAGCTAAGCACAGGCAAAATACAAGAGGAAAACTTGGTTCAGTCTGCATTCCACCAGACACTGGGAGATTAACTCATCTTTCAGCAGGACAATAACCTAAAACACAAGGCCAAATCTACACTGAGTGGCCGAATTGCAGTCTTGACTTAACCCATAATTCCTTGTACTCCTGTATTTAACTCTTGTATTGTCCATGTTTTGTTTTAATTGCGTTGCTGTGTTTTTGCCCCTTGGCTAGGCCGTTATTGTAAATCAGCACTGGTTCTAGGTTTACTGGCCTGTTTAAGGAATGAAAATGCATAGATTAACCCTAAAAAATCCAATGTGACATACTGTCTATGTAACATTTCATAACATTTTACTAGGAGGGGGAAAACATCTGCTTAAATCTGCTTGCACAATCCAGGCGTGCTAAGCTCTTAGAGACTTACCCAGAAAGACTCACTTATTTAACACTGCCAAAGGTGATTCTAACATGTATTGACTCAGGGGTGTGAATACTTATGTAAATGAGATATTTCTGTATTTCGTTCTCAATAAATCAGCAAAAAAACTTGTAAAAACATGTTTTCAATTTGTCATTATGGGGTATTTATTGTGTGTAGATGGGTGAGAGAAAAAAACTAACTAATTGAATACATTTAGAATTCAGGCTGTAATACAACAAAATGTGGAATAATTCAAGGGGTATGAATACTTTCCGAAGGCACTGTAAATGAAGATACACCTCACGTAGATGGTCCTCGTGTTCCTTTAAGGAGGTCTTCGACTGATAATGTCGTGCCTCAAATGCAAATAGTGCAATTAGCCAGATCTTATGCAAGGTACTCCTGAAATCATGGTAACCGTGACGACTGTCGTGGCAGTGAAGGATTAGTCCAAGGCTGGTCAATATATAACATAATTAGCATCTTACCTGGTAAAATATTTATACTCTAACCTCTAGAAACCATGAAAATTAAGCAGATTTTCTAATAACATGTTATGAAATGTTACATAGACAGTATGTCACATTGGATTTTTTAGGGTTAATCTATGCATTTTCATTCCTTAAACAGGCCAGTAAACCTAGAACCAGTGCTGATTTACAATAACGGCCTAGCCAAGGGGCAAAAACACAGCAACGCAATTAAAACAAAACATGGACAATACAAGAGTTAAATACAGGAGTACAAGGAATTATGGGTTAATAATGACATAAAAACGCATTTACCAACATCCTTCACTCATATTTTCTTTGCACGAATACAGTGTCCATATAAGGTCAGTCTCAGTCTCAACAGTACATGAGTCAGAGGCTGAGGCTGAGGCTGTCTTAGTATGGACACCATAAATTCATGATATGGGTGGAGAATGCCTATGCGTGCTAAACTGTACAGCTGTGCCCTTCATAGGATTCCAATCTTGTCATTTGAGGAGAATATCTGATAGCAGACCTGGGCCAGTCAGAAGAAAACTGACTGAAACAGGGAGGGACTTTCTGGATTGGTCCAATAAGAAATGCTCATTTTTGTTTCTCGTGTTAATTATTTTTGCATTATGTGTCCTAAAAAATACAACCTCGGCTGACGCGCACGCGTGCACACACACACACACACACACACACACACACACACACACACACACACACACACACACACACACACACACACACACACACACCAAATCCACCAATTCTGCATGCATGCTCACACACCGATACACATGCAAACATTTATACAAACATGCTATTGTTCCGAAAGTATACTCCTCTTCAGGTGTAACATCGTATCATTCATTATTTCTGATTTCTGCTTACAAACCTCATTTGAGGCCCTTGCAGGTCAGACGGTAGTACTGTACACCAGCCCCAGGGGGCACTGTTGCTCCAGGCTGAAAAGTGCACTCTGGAATTCAGACGTTTCCACCAGCATTTCACTTCCTCCTTAACAACAGTTAACCTCCACAATATCCGATTTCACTAGACTCTCACAACTGAAGCTGAGGTGGAAAAACAAGTTGCCCCGAAATTATTATTTTTCCTACTAAAAATTGTTGATGTTATTTAAGCAACCCCTGTAGTCTCTACAGCGCCATCAAGTGCATTGTTCAGTCGTGTTGGTGTCCACGTCCATATGTAAACTAGCCTGGTCGGAAATCTGTTTGTGCTGTCTTGCCATGCAACCCATCTGGCTTTCATCCTCCAGACCCATGCTAACGCTACAGACAACCTTGAGGAGGGGAAAGGCAAAGCTAAGGCCTTGTTGCTATGTTAACCGCACTTTACTTCCTCATGTAACCAAACCCCTATTGAGGAAAATTGATAATCGAAACACATTCATTACTATCTCATATCTCAAATCTCTTATTTCATAGCCTTGAGGTGTTGCAGAAAAAGCACAGGACTTGTGTGGTGGGTGAAACTCCTTTCTGATACATTATGTATGCAGTATATAAGAAATATACAGAAGTATCGTGTTAAAAATACACAGAGCTCGTAAAGTAGATATCATGTTCAGAGGCTTTGAAGTCTTTGTTGCATGTTACGGAGGACAGGGATACTTCGTAAGGGGGCCCGAGGCAATGTTTTCTGGGCATGTTCGGAAACGGAAGGTATTGGAAACATTCTGAACCGCACCTACTTTGTCTCTCCCTCCTCCCTTCTCCTCACTTCCCTCTATCCCTCCCTCCCAAGTTCTGAGATGATGAAAGGCACTCGCCTTTCTTTCCCTCCCTCCCTCCCTCCCTCCCTCCCTCCCTCCCTCCCTCCCTCCCTCCCTCCCTCCCTCCCTCCCTCCCTCCCTCCCTCCCTCCCTCCCTCCCTCCCTCCTCCCTCCCTCCCTCCCTCCCTCCCTCCCTCCCTCTCTCTCTCTCTCTCTCCCTCCCTCCCTCCCTCCCTCCCTCCCTCCCTCCCTCCCTCTCAGATTCATCATCAGCCTTTTTTTTGTTTCCTGTTTACATGGCTGGGGGCCGGCAACCTCCGAATGAAAGAGACGAGCCCTCTTATGATGCAATCTGCACTCGCTGCCCTCTTCTCCCTTCCCTCCCTCATTCCCTAGTCTGATGTCGACAGCACCAATAGAGAGAGAGCGAGAGAAGTGAGGGGGGGGGGGGGGATCTGTTTTTCCTTCTTCCTCTTTTCTTCCTCTCCTGTCTTTGATGTGTGACTCGGCTGACTGAGGTCTCGGCATGTGTAGGCACCACCCACTCTCTCTCTCTCTCTCTCTCTCTCTCTCTCTCTCTGACTTGAATGAGCTCAAACATCTGCGGGAGTTCATCTCTACGGAGTTCATCTCTACTGCACCCCCTTCAAACCCACACGCATGCACAAGCACCCACACACACACCTCTATCCCAAAAAGGTTGGAAGATTGAGCAAGAAGGTCCACTTGTGTGTTACAACAATACCCAAATGGGGATTTTAATTGAGTGGTGTAGTGGTGGATTTGGTGTCGATACTATAGGTTGCATTTTTGTTCCAATGCATTGAATTGAAAACATTGTAACAGGACAAAGAAGTGAGGTAGTGAGAAGAGGTCAAAGGTCAATGTTCTTTGAACATTTGGTCAACATTCTTAAAACATTAATTATTCTTGCCTTGTATTCAACCAGTTAGGCTATTTGACTTTGACCAATTTATCTAGATTCAAAGCAATGATTTTGAGAAATACAACTAAAATGGATTGTTGCTAGGCAGTTTCTCCTCTAAAAGACCAAGAGTGAGTCAGTACAACTGCTGCATTTGAACTTTATTCTCCTGAGTGAACATTTGTGGCAACATTATTTTCCTTTTCAAAACAACTTAGCTATATCCCTGTTGCTGTATTTCCACATACTTCTTTGAGAACGCTGACTCCACATTTTGATCCGTGGTATTCAGCCTTACTCGCTTTAGTCAAATGTCAAACGTTCATATTCAGCTAAATGTGACATTCTTTCATTGTTTTCTGTGCTTAGAGTCCCAGTCAGTCTTGGCTATTCTCCCAGAATGGGGTATACGCAGCTGCGTAGCGAACCACAATTAGCGTTAGCCTGAGACTAACCCATATCCTGATCTCCATGGTGAGATTAAGCTAATTTGAGGCCTGGTTCGTTGTGTCACAAACACAGATGGTGTAGCCGATCTAGAGGTAGACCGTATGTGTGTATTTTCATGCCAGTATACGTGCGTGATACTGAGAACCCGAGGAATTGGCATATTTTGATATTGGACTGGTTGAGCATCAACAGTAACACTATACAGTAGTCCTTTGATGGAGTATCTCACAGCTGTGTCTTCTCACTGGCTCCATGTTCCTGGCCGTCTACGACTTGGTATTAGATCCCACAGTCCACTGCTGCTGTTTGTCAAACAGCCCTTTGAAAATGGCTCCAAGCTGCCCATCAAACAAAAAGATGAGCCCAATGTAAAAATAGTCAAATAGTCCACCCTCTTCAGGGTTTCTGTTGCCAATGAGGATGAATGAACTGGAAGAGGGACTGGGGGGACAACTCCCTCACCCCTGACAAGGAAAGGGCAACTGAGTCGATATCCCTTTCCACATGGCCAGGGTTACACGGATCGGAGCATGCCCTGCCGAGCGCTCGCCACGTTGTCATCGGAGAGAGGGCCGCGGAGTGCATGTTACAGGAGAGCAGTGACAGATGCTGTGGCGTGAGTCGGTCGGACTATTACACACGGCAAGCCAACACGACTATACGCTATTATGTCTGACTAACATTTGTGGCTACTTTGACTATTCTATAGGACGAGCCAATGCGACTATTGTGACAATTCTCTATGATTATCCTGTATTGCTATTCTGTGTGACTATCCTGATTATCATTTATTGTGAGCCTCCATGACTACGTGACTATTCATCCCTATTCTGGCTTACAATTCCATGCGACTTCCCTATATTACAATTCCATGCGACTTCCCTATATTACAATTCCATGCGACTTCCCTATATTACAATTCCATGCGACTTCCCTATATTACAATTCCATGCGACTTCCCTATATTACAATTCCATGCGACTTCCCTATATTACAATTCCATGCGACTTCCCTATATTACAATTCCATGCGACTTCCCTATATTACAATTCCATGCGACTTCCCTATATTACAATTCCATGCGACTTCCCTATATTACAATTCCATGCGACTTCCCTATATTACAATTCGGTGTGACTATTTTGAATATTCAATGTGAGTAGTCTGTGTTGTATCAATTAGCATGAGCATCCTATGGAGTTGTTTTTGCACACAAATGAATAGCGTAAGCTAGGTTACCCTGGACTTAAAGCAGTTATGCTATGCTAGCAATGATGGTTCCTAAAATAGGGCTTTTATCGATGGTTATGGATGTCTTTTGGTTACAGGCTGCACCCTCGCTACCTTCTTTGGGGCACGTGGGTTTTACATTTGCATTTGCACACACACACACACACACACACACACACACACACACACACACACACACACACACACACACACACACACACACACACACACACACACACACACACACACACACACACACACACACACACACACACACACCCCTGACTCCCATTACAAATGAGCTGAACTAGATACTGCCCCTTCAGCAAACAAGTGTTGTTTCCCCCCGCACCCCCCATAATCCTATCAGCCCATTGTGAAAGCTTGACTAATCCACCCCCGTCCGTCAAGTTACCCCCCACCCCCTCACCCCATCCCCAAATAAGGAAACAAAAAGCCCCTCACATCCTCTCTTCAGCTGGTGTAGAGAGAGAGTGTGTGTGCCAATGAATAATTGTGACACCGTGGAAACATGTTTATTTTTGCACACAAGCGCAAAGAAGCGGCGCCTCTGTCCGCTGCCTGAAAACCCAATTTACATCTGAAAAGAAAATAACTCTCTTTTGATGCCTTTATCTGAGGCGCGAGAGCTTTGAAGCTTCCGACTGTAACCGTGTTTGTTTTGCCAATGTGATGGTTGGGGGAGAGGCGGGGGAGATTAGAGGGAGGGTAGGGGACGAGGAAAGTGGGGATCAGAAGCGAATCGCGAGTGGGCCAAATATTCAAAGCAAGACACGCTCTTTCCCTCTTTTCCTCCGTGCATCATCCCTCACTCTCTTCCTCATAGCTAATCTGTCTTCGCTAATTCGCAGCCCTCCTGAATTAAATTGACACAAAGCTGATTAACAAATCAATTAATGTGTTGTTTTTCCGATCCCGGGCCTGACGTCGATGTTTGACCCCCCCCCCCCCCGGCCCAGCGTAGTGGGTGATATAACACCCCAGAGAGATGACTAGTGGCAAGAGGTTCACGGAATGACATCAATAATTTAACAACACTTTGGTCTCGGTAATGACTTATTTGAGCCTCCCTTTCTGCCCTCTCTCTCTCTCTCTCTCTCTCTCTCTCTCAGTCTCTCAGTCTCTCTCTCTCTCTCTCTCTCTCTCTCTGTCTCTCTCTCTCAGTCTCTCTCTATCTCAGTCTCTCTCTCAGTCTCTCTCTCTCTCTGTCTCTCTCTCTCTCAGTCTCTCTCTCAGTCTCTCTGCCTCTCTGTCTCTCTCTCTCTCAGTCTCTCTCTCTCAGTCTCTCTCTCTCTCTCTCTCTCTCTCTCTCTCTCTCTCTCGTTTGTCTGTTGCATGGTGAGTTCGTCCCAAGCTGATGTTGCCATGGGGTGGCTACAGCATTGTTACATAGCATACCCCATTGATTTACAAGCTACATAAACAGACAGATAGTTGTGTTTGTGTGGGCTGTTATACAACTGCTGTCCAACACATTCAGTACAAAGATGAAGTGATTACTGCAAAGGGCTCATATTAATTAGGGCAGAAAAAAACGTTTCAAAATGTTGAACAACAGAAAACAAAAATGAACGGACAACTTCAGGTAGTACCTCCCCATTTTGGCCTGTTTTATAACCTAGCTGTCATATATCAGTTGTCAGTGAGTATCTCCCTGTTTGGTACGGGATTGTGTAAACACAAGCTGTGGAAAGAAAGTATGCGCCAGCGAGCTGCTACCTCCTTAGGTTTTTTTTGCCCATGGCGTTATCCCTCAGCGTTATAAGGTTAATCCCCAGTTAAACTCTGTGACTTGACTTTGGATGTGGAGATTGGGTAGGCTCTCACACACTTTAATGTCACTTGGGCATTAAAGACAGACTCATCTTTGGGAAATTTCGTAGAACATCACAACCAATTCCTGAATGAATCGTTGAATAATGATGAGTGAGAAAGTTACAGACACACAAATATGATACCCCCAAGAATGCTCTCACCATTATAATAACAGTGGTTAGCTATTTTTTGGGGGAGGGGGGGGGTGATATTTGTGCATCTGTAACTTTGTCATTATTCCCTATTCATTCAGGCTTACCCATAATCATAGTAGCATCTAGATTCACGTAGAAGTGTTTATAAACATATTCTATTCTTATTTAGAATAAAAGTGATTCCAAAATGACATAGAAATTAATGGTAAATAATGTACTATTGGGCACGAAATCATCTTAAACACAGCCAAAACAAAAAGCAAATGCATCCAACAAATGTGTCACAAGCTTGATGTAGTCATTGCGTGCTATAAATATGGGACCAAATACTTAACTTTTTATTACTGTAATACACATATACAGTGCCTTGGAAAGTATTCAGACTCCTTGACTTTTTCCACATTTTGTTACGTTACAGCCTTATTCTAAAATGTGTGAAATAAATACAAATCCTCAGCAATCTACACACAATACCCCATAACGACAATGCGATTTTTTTTTTTTTTTTTTTACATTTTAAGAAACTTATTTACATAAGTATTCAGACCCTTTGCTATGAGACTCGAAATTGAGCTCAGGTGCATCCTGTGTCCATTGATCATACTTGAAATGTTTATACATCTTGATTTGAGTCCACTTGTGGTAAATTCAATTGATGGGACATGCTTTGAAAAGGCACACAACTGTCTATGTAAAGTCCCACAGTTGACAGTGCATGTCATAGCAAAAACCAAGTCATGAGGTTGAAGGAATTGTCTGTAGAGCCCCGGGACAGGATTGTGTTGAGGCACAGATCTGGGGAAGGGTACCAACGCATTTCTGCAGCATTGAAGGTCCCCAAGAACACAGTGGCCTCCATCATTCCTCAACGGAAGAAGTTTGGAACCGCCAAGACTCTTTGGCTGTCCGGCCAAACTGAGCAATCAGGGGAGAAAGGCCTTGGTTAGGGAGGTGAACAAGAACCCGATTATCTCTCTGACAGAGCACCAGAGTTCCTCTGTGGAGATAGGAGAACCTTCCAGGAGGACAACCACCTCCGCAGCAATCTACCAATCAGGCCTTTATGGTAGAGTGGCCAAACGGAAACCACTCTTCAGTAAAAGGCACATGACAGCTCACTTGGAGTTTGCCAAAAGACACCTGAAGACTCTCAGACCATGAGAAACAATATTCTCTGGTCTGATGAAACCAAGATTGAACTCTTTGGCCTGAATGCCAAGCGTCACGTCTGGAGGAAACCTGGCACCATCCCTACAGTGAAGCATGCTGTTAGGATGTTTTTCAGTGGCAGGGACTGGGAGACTAGTCAGGATCGAAGCAAAAACTAACGGAGAAAAGTTCAGAGAGATCCTTGATGAAAACTTGCTCCAGAGTGCTCAGGACCTCAGAGTGGGGCGAAGGTTCACCTTCCAACAGCACAACAACCCTAAGCACACAGCCAAGTCTCTGAATGTCCAGCCAGAGCCTGGACTTGAACCCGATCTAACATCTCTGGAGAGACCTGAAAATAGCTGTGCAGCAAAGCTCCCCATCCAACATGACATAGCTTGAGAGGATCTGCAGAGAAGAATGGGAGAAACTCCCCAAATACAGATGTGCAAAGCTTGTAGCGTCATACCCAAAAAGACTCAATGCTGTCATCGCTGTCAAAGGTGCTTCAACAAAGTACTGAGTAAAGGGTCTGAATACTTATGTAAATGTGATATTTCAGTTTTTTTATTTTAATACATTTTAGAATAGGGCTATAATGAAATGTGGAAAAAGTCAAGGGTCTGAATACTTTCCGAATGCACTAAGTGAATTTGTCTCAACACTATATACAAAAAGGGCTGTAATTTACGGTTCACCTGACATGGATGAAAATACCATCACATTAAAGCTGACCGTCTGCACTCTACCCTCTTAGTCATTGTTTGATTTCAAATCCAAACTTTTGGAGTATAGCATACTTTGTTTACCTGCACATCCATCACACTATTGTTGGAAGTTAGCGAAGGGATAAACATTGATAGCTTGACCGTGAGAGTGCTAGGTTACCCCCTGATATGGCATGTAGGAAAGAGTTCTGAGGCGTGCCCTGGAAGTAATACCAATACAGAGTCAATGGAGGGTGGTTGCCAGGACAACCGTTAGAGAGCCGCCAACCCTTTGAGAACCTTTGAGCGAGAGGCTCTGTGCGCATATTTTAGTGTAGTGAAATTCTTCCCAGCAGGGATTGAGAAACAAGTGCCTTTCATATAGGTAGAAGTGAAAGGGTAACTAGATGAGACACAAGTTCATGTCTACAGGGAAGCAGGGGTTATTTTTATTCCTCAAAATGTGTAAGACACCAAGAATTCAAAATGTCTTAACAATGAATGTCAGAAATGGACTTGAGACCTAGGAAATATGAGTCATCTGGGGGATTTTCTGGTGTGGCGGTGTGTCGACAACATCCCCATGTGACCCTCATCAGCCTCGAAAGAACATCTAGAGATCAAACTGCAGTTGGAGGTTTGTTTCCCGCCCCTTGACAATAACTGCGAGCAGAAAACACCCCACTTGCACGTGAATTGCATTCTGTTGACATGGCAACGAGGTGTTCCATCCAGGAGCTGGGTTGCCAGGTAACGGCTGGTTTATGTGCGTGGGTGCATGAAGGTCGTTGGGTGGGGAGTAGGGCGTAGGAGGATTCACATGCTAGTACACCAAAAGGACAGGCGGGGGTTTGGAGTGAGTGAAATCGCTCCCAGAGTTACCAGACAACAGGCACTGATCAAACCCTTTTTTTTGTCTCTGTCTTCATTCTTGTGTAGCCTAGCCTACATTTGCTGGTATGAACAGACACTTGTGTCTCCATGCTTAGTGAATCGACGAGAACATATGCTTCTCATATGCTAATGCACTACATCTAGGTAACCTAGATTGAGCTAGCTGAGCTTGAGCAAGCTAAGCTAATGCTGGAGCTAGCTTAGTGACCAACTGTAGCAAAAGTAGCCTTGGCTAACAATCTTTTTTGTGCCTTTCCGAAAGGCTACTATTTTGAGTAGACGCCTTGCTTTGATGAAATGAGAAATGAACTGCTTGTGAAACTATACCTAAAAAATTTAAACAGCTAACATGCTCTAACATGCCCTGAAGCTAATGAGCAAAATGTTAGCGCTGTCAAGTATTACACTTGGCTGTGTTACCATATTAACCAACACAGTTGGTTTGACCTGTAGGTCAAATTCTTTCAGGTAGGCAAATCCATTTGGACATTGAGTTTTTCTTGCTGAGAAAACATTTCGTAATAGGCCATATTTGAATACGTTTAAAAGATATATATTTTACCCCTTTTTCGTGGAATCCAATTGGTAGTTACAGTCTTGTCCCATCGCTGCAACTCCCGTACGGACTCGGGAGAGGCGAAGGTTGAGAGCCATGCGTCCTCTGAAACACAACCCAACCAAGCCACACTGCTTCATGACACAATGCCCGCTTAACCCGGAAGCCAGCCGCACCAATGTGTCAAAGGAAACACCGTACACCTGGCAACCGTGTCAGCGTGCATTGCACCTGGCCCGCCACAGGAGTCACTAGTGCGCGATGGGAGAAGAACATCCCTGCCGGCCAAACCCTCCCCTAACCCGCACGATGCTGGGCCAATTGTGCGCCGCCCCATGGGTCTCCCAGTCGCGGCCGGCTGTGACAGAGCCTGGTAGGTGACATTTAAGATGAGGGAGGACAATAATTGTTTTTATGAGCATGGCCTTATTTCTATTACAGCATATTGGATGACTGTCATTAATATTCCTTTCACCCAGCTCAATATAACATCGATAGGTTTATTCTACTACATGATACTCACATTTTCCCTATACTCATAATGAGGTTGCTAAAACTAGCCTATGAATGAAAGTTTACAACGTAGGTGAACAGGTCGGGAGAAAAATGTAAGTAATCAAGGTGACAGACAGTGACACATTCAATATCGCCTTGCACACTCTTGCCTGCATCTAGCTGATCTAGGGTGTAATCATTAGTCCAACAGTTGCAAACAAGAGTTTCTATTGGACAAATTCAGGTATGTTTATCCCTGTTTCGTTCTGTTTGCTTCCATTTAAGAAATGTTTTTCAACAGAATCGGCGGAATGAATACACCCCTGATTCACTTATATAGCAGCCACATACAAACAGCATGAACATTTTGCTTATTGTATAATTCCTTCTTGAATTTGCTTGCTCTCCTCCTCTCACCTTTTCCCTTCGCTTGTGGACTTGTGGACATCACATCAGTTTTCTGTGACCAGGCAAAAAAAAAACTTTCCAAACTGAACCTTCATATCATAACGGCTAACCACTACACACAGCCTACATTGTTGTCACCAAATTAGCTAACGAAGTTAGCAACGTCATCGTCAACATAGCTACTAGAACAAACATGTTAGTAAACCCACTACAATCATGCAGTACAGTGTACAGTCTGCAAGCAGTTTAGCAGTTACACCGGCAGTTCCCGGTGGCAATAAATTAATAAAACCAAAAGCTTAACTTGACTTGGAAGAGTTCCAGTGTTGGAAAGCCATAGCCAGCTAGCTAACATAGCATCCCTCTCTGTTTGATCTGAGTGTTTGAGTAGGCTAAACCAGCTAGCTCCATCTATCTCTCTCTCTCTCTCTCTCTCTCTCTCTCTCTCTCTCTATCTCTCTCCTCCATTGCAGCGCTAGCTAGCTATAGCTTATGT
Source organism: Oncorhynchus kisutch (assembly GCF_002021735.2). Lineage (NCBI taxonomy): Eukaryota > Metazoa > Chordata > Actinopteri > Salmoniformes > Salmonidae > Oncorhynchus > Oncorhynchus kisutch. Next base: position 61,367,615 of record NC_034174.2, read on the forward strand.
GTTCAGTACTAGATTAATAATCTGATACTAACTAGGGTGGACAACATGTCAGTTAATGCTGCAAGAGCTCTGATAGGTTGGAGGATGTCATCCGTAAATTGTCATAATTACTGTGTAAGTCTATGTAAGGGGGTGACAACCATGAGCCTCCTAGGTTTTGTATTGAATTCAATGTACCAAGAGGAGGGCGGAAGTTAGCTGTCCTCCGACTACACCATGGTGCTACCATACAGAGTGCTGCTGAGGCTACTGTAGACCTTCATTGCAAAACAGTGTGTTTTAATCAATTTTTGGGTGACGTGAATATGATTAGTAAAGTTTTATCTAAAAAGGAAAACTTTTTTAATGTTTCACAATTTGTATTTTTATGAAATTCACTGAGGAGGATGGTCCTCTCCTTCCTTCTCTGAGGAGGCTCCACTTGTGAATACATGGTTTTCTGTAACTGTGCACGGAATGTTACGTCTGTCTAGAAAAATTATGACAATGACTTTTGACGGAGTAGCCTGCAACTTTTAAAATGCTACAATGTGTCTGTGTTAATATAGGCCCACAGTCTCTGTGACAAGTAGACAGTTGTGTGTACATGGATGTAATTCAAGTGAAACTGCTAGAGACCTGAGGCACTGACTCAATTGCATTTCGCTGTTAGGAAACAAAAGAAGAAGTTACTCAACCTGATGTTGCAATTCCAGAAGGTTCCAGAGAATGCTTTGTCATCGTCCCCTCTACACCATAGTTTAGAAGCAAAGCATGCTTACTGACTTGCCAAAAATGTAACCCTTTCCTACATACAGTGGGGCAAAAAAGTATTTAGTCAGCCACCAATTGTGCAAGTTCTCCCACTTAAAAAGGTGAGAGAGGCCTGTAATTTTCATCATAGGTACACTTCAACTATGACAGACAAAATTAGAAAAAAAATCCAGAAAATCACATTGTAGGATTTTTAATGAATTTATTAGCAAATTATGGTGGAAAATAAGTATTTGGTCAATAACAAAAGTTTATCTCAATACTTTGTTATATACCCTTTGTTGGCAATGACAGAGGTCAAACGTTTTCTGTAAGTCTTCACAAGGTTTTCACACACTGTTGCTGGTATTTTGGCCCATTCCTCCATGCAGATTTCCTCTAGAGCAGTGATGTTTTGGGGCTGTTGCTGGGCAACACGGACTTTCAACTCCCTCCAAAGATTTTCTATGGGGTTGAGATCTGGAGACTGGCTAGGCCACTCCAGGACCTTGAAATGCTTCTTACGAAGCCACTCCTTTGTTGCCCGGGCAGTGTGTTTGGGATCATTGTCATGCTGAAAGACCCAGCCACATTTCGTCTTCAATGCCCTTGCTGATGGAAGGAGGTTTTCACTCAAAATCTCACGATACATGGCACCATTCATTCTTTCCTTTACACGGATCAGTCGTCCTGGTCCCTTTGCAGAAAAACAGCCCCAAAGCATGATGTTTCCACCCCCATGCTTCACAGTAGATATGGTGTTCTTTGGATGCAACTCAGCATTTTTTGTCCTCCAAACACGACGAGTCTGACCATATGAAATTCTCCCAATCGTCTTCTGGATCATCCAAATGCTCTCTAGCAGACTTCAGACGGGCCTGGACATGTACTGGCTTAAGCAGGGGGACACGTCTGGCACTGCAGGATTTGAGTCCCTGGTGGCGTAGTGTGTTACTGATGGTAGGCTTTGTTACTTTGGTCCCAGCTCTCTGCAGGTCATTCACTAGGTCCCCCCGTGTGGTTCTGGAATTTTTGCTCACCGTTCTTGTGATCATTTTGACCCCACGGGGTGAGATCTTGCGTGGAGCCCCAGATCGAGGGAGATTATCAGGGGTCTTGTATGTCTTCCATTTCCTAATAATTGCTCCCACAGTTGATTTCTTCAAACCAAGCTGCTTACCTATTGCAGATTCAGTCTTCCCAGCCTGGTGCAGGTCTACAATTTTGTTTCTGGTGTCCTTTGACAGCTCTTTGGTCTTGGCCATAGTGGAGTTTGGAGTGTGACTGTTTGAGGTTGTGGACAGGTGTCTTTTATAGTGATAACAAGTTCAAACAGGTGCCATTAATACAGGTAACGAGTGGAGGACAGAGGAGCCTCTTAAAGAAGAAGTTACAGGTCTGTGAGAGCCAGAAATCTTGCTTGTTTGTAGGTGACCAAATACTTATTTTCCACCATAATTTGCAAATAAATTCATAAAAAATCCTACAATGTGATTTTCTGGATTTTTTCTCTCATTTTGTCTGTCATATTTGAAGTGTACCTATGATGAAAATTACAGACCTCTCTCATCTTTTTAAGTGGGAGAACTTGCACAATTGGTGGCTGACTAAATACTTTTTTGCCCCACTGTATATGAGAGTCGGGCATGAAGACTTGAAACACATTGATAACATTTGTGGAATTCAGCCTCTGCCATTGGTTTGCTAAACTGAAAGTTTAAATGCATATTAGTCTATTTATAAAGCTTTGGTAAAAAGACAGTGTTTTTTACATTGGTATTTGGTTTACATCACATAAAGTTCAGGAAAGATGAAGGGCAGTGACAACGGAAGGGAGGCAGTGACAACGGAAGGGATACAGTGACAACGGAAGGGAGGCTTGACAGAGGAAGGGAGGCAGTGACAGCGGAAGGGAGGCAGTGACAGCGGAAGGGAGGCAGTGACAGCGGAAGGGAGGCAGTGACAACGGAAGGGAGGCAGTGACAACGGAAGGGAGGCAGTGACAACGGAAGGGAGGCAGTGACAGCGGAAGGGAGGCAGTGACAATGGAAGGGAGGCAGTGACAACGGAAGGGAGGCAGTGACAGCGGAAGGGAGGCAGTGACAATGGAAGGGAGGCAGTGACAACGGAGGGGAGGCAGTGACAGCGGAAGGGAGGCAGTGACAACGGAAGGGAGGCAGTGACAGCGGAAGGGAGGCAGTGACAACGGAAGGGAAGCAGTGACAACGGAAGGGAGGCAGTGACAACGGAAGGGAGGCAGTGACAACGGAAGGGAGGCAGTGACAATGGAAGGGAGGCAGTGACAGCGGAAGGGAGGCAGTGACAACGGAAGGAAGGCAGTGACAACGGAAGGGAGGCAGTGACAATGGAAGGGAGGCAGTGACAGCGGAAGGGAGGCAGTGACAGCGGAAGGGAGGCAGTGACAACGGAAGGGAGACAGTGACAACGGAACGGAGGCAGTGACAACGGAACGGAGGCAGTTACGACGGAAGGGAGGCAGTGACAGCGGAAGGGAGGGAATACCTTTGACCCGGCCTTGGTGTAACTGAACCTTAGTATCCATAATGGATCCATCCTGACCCGGGCTACTAGACACACACAAAATACACAATACACACACATACCACATCACCCGAGTGGGGTTTCCGGAACTTTCCCTGGCCTTTGAGCCCTATGACGCAAACAGAAGCGCTAGGAGGGCCATTGCCCCACATCCAATCAATTAAAACGATGCAGCAAAGCTAACTGACACGGTTGTGCATGGCTTTATCAGCTGACCAACTGTCTCAACACACACACACAACCAGCCTCAGCTACATGACCTTCTCCCTGTAACTCATAACTGGCTCCACCCCCTTTTCTCAGAAATTGTCCTCTGACCAATGAGGTTCTCACATGTTTAATTATCCAAGCTCAGGCCACCAATTATGCTGTCAGCGTTTTTTCTTTGCCCCCGGGGTCTTTCTGTTTTATTTTGTCTGACCTTGTTTTTTTCACTCTTTAGACCATTGCCAGGTTTTGTTGATAAAGTTATGAAACACTGATTGCGATTTTTCCTCCCAACATACTTTTCTTTCTTTGTTGGATCAGATGGTGACCTTTAACTGCACCCTGTGTGTGTGTGTGTGTGTGTGTGTGTGTGTGTGTGTGTGTGTGTGTGTGTGTGTGTGTGTGTGTGTGTGTGTGTGTGTGTGTGTGTGTGTGTGTGTGTGTGTGTGTGTGTGTGTGTGTGCGTGTGTGCGTGCGTGTGTGTGCGCGTGCGTGCGCGTGCGTGCGCGTGCGTGTGTGCGTCTGAACGGCATACTATGTGGGTGTGAGCGCTAGAGGTGTGAGTGAAAAATAATAGTGGATAACATTGGCAGATGGCCATAAAAACAGTGGTACTCCTGGCATCGGGCCAAGCACTGTAGGAGGTAGAAATGTGTTTTGCCCTCAAATGCACACACACACACACACACACATACACATAAGCATTCAGTTTGTATATCTGCTCTCTGGAAACTGACACCTGTCAAATCCGACATACACATCCATATATTTTCTACACCTGTAACATACATTTACACTCCATAACAACTCAACTCTACTAGCCCGCAGGTGCGAAAACACAAACATAAATGTCACCGCTGTGTTGCTTAGTATGCCTTAACAACCAATGCCCTGCCAATGAAATTCAAGGCACATATCACCTCCAGGCCCATAGACGATGAATAGGGGGCCTTGTTGGAGGAGGATGGCTGGAGAGGGAGGGCCCCTTGATGATGGCCTTTGAAATGAGTGACGTTCCGGGCCGTGTGACCCTGCGCTCACCCGTAGTGTGGGCTGCCAATATGCCAAGGACGTGGAGATTAAAATCGGACGGCTGGATAGGACAACTACTTGGCTTGCAAGACCTCGTTCTGATTGGATTGCGAGCGCGTATCTCACGCTACACCTCGTGCATTTAGATAGAAAAGCACAATCCCCCCCTCACCCCCTCAGCTCCCGGGCCCCTGGGAGCTAGCTGTGTCAAAAATATCTCTCCGCTACAAGTTGTTCTCATGCTCTCTGATAATACGTGAGGCCTTGAAAAACGTTTGTCTGAGTATGATGATGTAACGGCTTCTGTTTATATACTCGAGGCTTGTCGACAGCTAGTCAGATCGTCGGTTTTGTTTATCCTTACGTGATTCTGTCTTCTTTCTCTTTTTTTTCAGGGAAGACCTGTTGAGGAGTATGCAGTAACAATGCAAACATTGACGCGCTCGCCCCCAGATAAGGGTTTAAGTTTGTTAGATAGGGCTCAGCAAATTCAACTGAACTTGACAAGTCGCAGCAGTCAAATAAAACGCTTTGTTCAAACAGGGAAACTGTCCCTTGGTGCGAGACATTCTTTGCCCATGATAGGGTGTGGAGAGTGGCCTCCGCTTCTATTCACTCACTCACTTTTTTTGTAGTCATCACACAAGAATGCAGTAACACTTCCAGTCCTGGGTTTAAATACTATTTGAAATCTTTCAAATCATTTGAGCGTTTGCTCTAGCCTGCCTGGAGTGCCAGATGAGAGAGGGTAGCAGTTTTGTGGCTATTCTAGTGGTCCATTATATGCCAGTCAAGCTCAATCAAGCACCAATAAATTATTTGAAAATAGTGTTTGAACCCAGGTCCAAACAATTCATCTGAGCTCTTTTCCTTCCTCCCTTGTCAACTCTGGCACACTAGAAACACTGATCTATCTTTTTCCCAGTGAAAGCGGATGACACGCTAATTCATTGAGTTGTTGAACCCCTCCCAATGTCTCTTTCCTCGCTCTGCTCCTGGGAGTTCTCTGGCCTGGCTTAAATTCTCTCTTCTTCTCTGTTCTTCTCCTCTTCTCATCTCTTCTCTCGTTCCACCCCTCTTACGATGCAAGCGTTGTGAGTTGGGGCCTTGATGTCAAAGGGCCTGGGGTCTATTTGGAGGGAAAGTACTCTCTCTCTCTCTTTCTCTCCCACCTCTTTCTTTTTCTCTTTCTCTCTCTTTGGATATCAAGGGGCTTGGGGACTTTTTGGAGGGAAAAAAACTCTCTCTCTCACTCTCTATCTCTATCTCTATCCTCCCACTCTCTCTCTGTTTCTCTCTCTCAGTCTGTCAGTCTCTAGCTGTTTTCTTTTCTTTTGCAGACATAGTTACGTGCCGTTGTTTCTCGGGAAGACGTCCTCCTGCTTGTCAACAATACTGTCTCCCTTTCTCTCTCTCTCTTTCATCTACTTTCCGCTCATCAACAGTGGCATGTTTGCCGGGAGCAGAGCAGGAGACCCCCTTGTTTTTCTTTCGCTCTCCTCTCCCTCCTTAGCTTTTCCTCCTCTGTCTATTTCTGTTTCTGCCTTTTTTGCGTTCACGGTTTCTCCCTCTGTTTTCCCCATCTGTTTTTGTTGTTTGATGAACTACTATCAATATTCTTGAATTGCGCTAAGTTTTTATCTTTTCATGCTCTTTCTTGCATTTTTGATGGATGATACTGGGTGACGATAATAGATAGTGCTTGTTACCAAGTAAACAAGCAGTAAACAAACTGCACTAAATCAAAGTTGAGGTTTTGAGTGGTAGAAAAAGAATCGATGCACAGTTCTCCAACACATGCCTCAGGTTCCCTTAAAGAAACCTTCTCTCCGGCGTTGCTATTTGGTTTTCCGACAGAGTCAACAGTTCACCAGCGCAGCAATGGGCAGTGAACATATGGACTTTTCATCATTAGCATTCCCCTAGTCCTGGCTGCGCTCCACCCTCCACCCTCCTCCACCCTCCTCCTCCACCCTCTGCCTCCCTCCCTCCATCCCCCCTTCAAAATGCAGACATGATACAGGCCCCCTCTTGTGTCCTTTTTTTCCGTTCAGTCGCTCCGCTCATCAACAATAACGCCCCAGTTTGTCCCAAGCTCTGGTTAAGTAGTGGTTTCCATTACTGCTTGGGGAAGAAAGGAGGGAAAGGGGGAGAGAGGTTGGAAAGAGGGTACATTTGCTGTGAGCTATTTTGAAACGGGTGCTATGCTGCAGGAGTCTCTCTCTCTCTCGCTCTGCCATGCCACCACCCTCCTCCTCCTGCTCCCTCCTCCTTGCCCTCATTACACCCCACATCCCCCCTTGGACCTTAGTGTTTGGGATGGAGTATGGGAGGTGGGTTGGGATGTGGGGTTGGGGGGGTACAATGAATTCCAGTCATCCAGGAATACCCTCACCAGTCCAGCCAAACACTTGAGAGGCCTTGGAGTGGTAGATCCATTAAGGTATTGTTTTCCAAGCGAGGGAGGGGGGGGGGAGAAATGGAGAAAGGGAGAAAGGGGCCGGGCCCTGTTGAGATGATAGGTCACAGCTGTTCCCACAGGATAGTGTGTGTTGTGTGTGTGTGTCTTTGTATGTGCCTATGCATATTTCTCTATTTTTCTGAGTTCAAAGGGTGGGTGGTGGTGGGGTGGTGTATGAAGGACAGTGGGAGTATCAGTAACATCAGAGAAACCACTGAGGGGTGTAGCCTCACGGGCCCCTCTGACGTTTTTCACAAGGCTGGGGTCTAACACACACACACACACGCAGCTAGAACCCAAACACAGAGGTGGAAGGGATTAAACACCGTGGCTCGTTTCTGGTGGGACCGATATAGTGGACACACTAAAAGGGGTGGCTAGTGTACATTGAAAGCTAATCAGCGTCTCGATACCATTGTCAACCTTTTTTGACTGAGTGTGAAAACTGTACATGTATAAATTCTAGTGACAATCTCAGGTTTACTTTCAGTGACTATCAGTGCTCAGCATGTGTTGTATGTCAGAAACAACAACTTTGGTTTAGTTTCATTTAGTGATCACACATGTACCCCCAAAGAAACCCAATAGACAGTATGGTACGGTACATACATTACAACAGTAGTTCTGAACACATCTACATGTTGTTACCATTGGTCCCATCTCAAAATGCTGCAGTCAAATAAATCAGAGGGTTGAGACGGGAAAAACTCTCGACGGACAGCTTGGCCTGAACATCTGTGGAGTCGGGTGGAGGAACTACAACGCATAGGGGGGGGGGACTCATTACGCAACACTACAGATCATGGTGCTCTGGGGGATGACTCTGCCTAGTGGAAGTGTGTGTCTGGACTGGAGAGGGGAAGGGAGACAGGGGGGAGAAAGAGGGGAAAGAGAGAGCGGGAGAAGAGGCATTTCATCACAGGGCTGAGGTATCTAAACATTGGGCTGACAGAAGAAGGGGGGCGAACCGGAAGAGAGAGAGAGAGCGGTGTAGAGGTGAAAACATCAAAACATACTGGAAGAGATAGGATTGGGGAAAGGGAGTGAGACAGGGAAAGAGCCACAGTCCATATGGAGTTCTCCAACCTCAAAATGCATTTTGGGAGAAAGAAAATACAGTAAAGATAGATAGAGTTTAGGAAGTACTATTGGAGAGCGTGCAAGAAAGAGAAAGGACAATGACAGGATATTGTTATAGAGAGAGAGACAGAGAGAGATTAGGGGATAATATTATTAGATCTCACAGAGAGAATGAAAGAGAGGGGGGGGGGCGGGGGGGTTATAAAGAGGATATTACTGTCTCCCAGCACAAACATTTATCGGGCTATCACCTGTCTGTTTTGAATGACTGGTATGCCCTCCTCTGTTATTCATGCTGTAGAAAGGGATTGCCCTTATAACAGCAGATCTAGGATCAGATCATCTGTGGCTGATCCTGAATCAGTGGTTAGGGCCAATTTACCCACTCTGTCTTCATGGTGTGTATCCTGGAGAAATGGGACAGCACACATACACAAACACACACACAGACACAGACACACACACACCTTCACCTGCTGAGTCCAATCTCTGTAATCCTGTCACCTGGTGTCAGCCGTAGAGTGCATTGCAGTGAAGGATTCTGGATAAGATGGGTTGATGTTGGGGATGGAGGGATTTTGGGGGGGTGGGTTTTGTTGCTAAGGGTACTATTGACAACCCAGATGGCCCATCCAAGCTGTAGGGTTGCTGTGTTGACAGGTTTATGTAGCCTCAAGGCCAAATCAAACGAAACACGAACGAGCGTGTACACGCTGGAATTAGAATGCACGGTAGTGAATGACAGGAAACAGACGAGCCGTGAGCGTCAACCGCGTCAAAAGCGCCATGCACATCAAATTACAAAGCAAGTCTACTTTTCTCGCGTTTACGCGAAGCAACGCTCGTTCGCGTTTCGTTTGATTTGGCCTTCACACAAACGCAAGACAGTCACACACACACCCCCACACACACTGCACAGACTGTTTGAATCCGTCTTTGGACCAGTCGACAAGAGCTGGTGCAGTAAAAATATGCATCATGTTCTCTACAGAGAGACTTTACACGGACACTAACTCGTAAGTCTCTGCCCAAAAGAGAAATGTTGATTTTATTTGAAAACGACACTTCCTTTTTATTGTATTTTACACACCAACCCAAACATTCAGTGCACTTAATTCAAAACTCCTCCACTTGCGAATAGGAAAAACTCGAAGGCGACGCAATATACTGTAAAAATGTTTTATACATAGTCGGCCTCTGTAGCTTCTCACATAAACATGCTGGCTCTTGAATATATGGCCTACAGAAGTTATGGCCCCTTGGTATACTAGGCCAAAACCAGGCTATTACAGGAGGGTGGAGCCTCTGGGTGTGTCAACCAATAGACCACAGGTGGTGACTTTGTATGATGGGAAAACATGTGAGAAACCAATAGGGTGTGAGAGTGGCTGATTCCCAAATATAGACTTGGCCATGATTTTAAAAGTCTGATAAATATCAGAGTAGAAAACCAGAGAACCCCAATGGCTGCGTCCCAAATGGCACCCTATTCCCTATATAGTGCACTACTTTCAACCAGGGCCCGTCGGGTTAACCAGGAAAGAGGTTATCTTGGTAAAGAGGGCCTGATGCTGATGCTTTGATTTAAGGGTTTCCATGTTTCAGCTATGGGGGTTGGTGTGTATGTGTGCGCTTGTGTGCGTGCATTCCTGCATGTGTGTGTGGGTGTCTGTGTGGGAGGCTACCAAAGATCTCATAAAATAGGACTATGTCGGGCCATGGTGTGACATGGACGGACACAAGGGCCCGATCAGCAATACTGATCTTCTGTTTTCCCCAATTTAATATTCATGAGGCACATGTAAGTGAATGGGGGGTGGTGTCGAGAGCAAGTAGTCATGCATACTGAAGTTCTCGCCACCACCTCACTGTGTGGATATATATGAGAGAGAGAGAGAGGATGATTTTGCCGTCCATGGACCATAGGAGAGAGGGAGAAGGAGAGTGGGGAGGGAGGATTATTTTGCAGCCCAGTTTGTAACAGGGTGAAGAAGAGGTTAGGAGGACACAGGAAAAAGCACGAGACATCAACAGCAGCTGTCTGGGGGCTGTGTTTATGTGTGTGTGCTTGCGTGCGAGTGTATGACTATTCATCTGTGCATTCAAGTGTAACTGTGCACTCTATCTGTGAGAAACGAATGTGCACGCACTCGAGTGTGTACCATACATGTGTGTGTGAGTAGTGAGTGTGCATTCATGTGTGAGTGTGTGCACTGTCTAATACTATGTGAGTATGTGTGTGTGTACTGTATGCGTGTGCGTTCATATGTGTACTTTACTGTAAACGTGTGTGAGAGAGTGTGTGTGTGTGTGTGTGTGTGAGTGTGTGTATAACAAAGGCACTTTTTGTGTTGAGGTTTGTTGTATTGTGCCTGCCATTGGTTGAGACAACATGCTCTTGAATACAGGGTGGGTGTCATTTCATTCATAGAAGGAGAGACTCATAGAATGGGCCTAACTCGTCAGACTACTTCAGTTTAGCTGGTACACCATTGAAATGTAAATTGAATGGTCATCTCTATTCTATTGACTGTATTTCTATGATTTCAATAGGTTTCCTATGAAGGATTCCCCCAGAACTTATTAAATAGTTAGACCAGGGGTTCCCTAACATTTTCACTTGGGGCCCCCCTTCCAGCATTAGGGAACATTCCATGCCCCACCTGTGCACGCCACATCTATTTCTATGGGCACAACCACTGTTCATGACACAAACTGTTCACACAACTCTTGTTGATAGAGAGAATTTTGTGGGTTTAAAGATTATTTCCTGCATATCTACACATTTTGTCATGGGTGCTAAGAACATTTAGCAAGTTTTAAAGCACATTTTCTTGCAATTCTATTCATTATGCCATGTTTAAGGTGTATTTATGTGATATTTGAGTGACAAAAAAATTACAATAATCTCTATGGACTAAAAAATAAAATAATAATGTTCGCTGACATGGGCTAGTTGATGTGGACATTTCTGAGACGTTGTAAATATTTCTCTAAGGTTTGCAATGACTAACATGACAAGAGGAACTGATGATGCACTACCTCACTTCGAAATTGCACCTTGTGCATTCTACTATTACAACTTTCAAGAGTAAGTTGAAAGCCAGACTGAGTTCTTTGAAAAAACAACTGTGGACTTCTGCACCCTCCCTGCCGATTCCTCACAGAAACACGCACGCACGCACGCACACACACACACACACACACACACACACACACACACACACACACACACACACACACACACACACACACACACACACACACACACACACACACACACACACACACACACAATGGTGTGTGCCAGGCCTTTCTGGTGACCCCATGATGTCAGGCTGCCTCGCTGAGCATGCTCTGTGGGGTAGAATGACACACGCACACACGTACGCACACACACACACTAGCTTGTCGCATGATAACAAGAGAGACCTCATCATGTCAGGCTGCCTTACATAGCATGCTAGGTGGGACAGAAACACACACACATACACCCACTGGCGTGCGGGTGCACCACGCTGGCCCGCCCATCTGCTCCAGCACTGCAGGCCCCTCCGGCACATTTCCATTCAGTCTGCCGAGCAGTCCCATCTCCATATAGTACAGTACACACACGCACGCTCGCACGCACACACACACACACACGCACAAACGCACGCACGCACACACGCACACACACACACACACACACACACACACACACACACACACACACACACACACACACACACACACACACACACACACACACACACACACACACACACACACACACACACCTTTGCAGTACAGTGCACCCTGAGCACATGACCTAACACTGTACAAACACAACACATACAGTACATAAAATATGGACACTCTACACATGAATATGTTATATACTGTAGAACTGTGTGTGGGTAGGGGGGAAGGATTGTGTCTGTGTGTTCATGTGTGTATGTAATTGCACGTGTGAGTATGTGTGTGTGTATGTGTGTGTGTTCTACAGGCTCATATTTTCCTCCATTAGCTGTGTCTGGACTGGAGGAGGAACTGTGACACAGTTCTTGGGCTGACGAGCTGTCTGAGCCGTGGGTGTGAAATTCTGACTTGTTTCCTCACAAAGACTTTGCAGTGTGTGTGTGTGTGTGTGTGTGTGTGTGTGTGTGTGTGTGTGTGTGTGTGTGTGTTTGCGTGCACATGCTTCTGTGTATGAATGTGTGTTTGTGTGTCTGTGTGTGTGAGAAACGAGGAAATATCTGCCTCTATTCAGCCGGTCGAGACACCAAACCACAAGGTTTAAATGAAAAGTAAACACACACACACACACACACACACACACACACACACACACACACACACACACACACACACACACACACACACACACACACACACACACACACACACACACACACACACACTTCCTTGCTTAAGGTAGGTACTGCTTGTGTGTTCGCTGATCAATCAATCAATCAATCAAATGTATTTATAAAGCCCTTCTTACATCAGCTGATGCCCAAACAGCAAGCAATTCAGGTGTAGAAGCACGGTGGCTAGGAAAAACTCCCTAGAAAGGCCAGAACCTAGGAAGAAACCTAGAGAGGAACCAGGCTATGAGGTGTGGCCATTCCTCTCCTGGCTGTGCCGGGTGGAGATTATAACAGAACATGGCCAAGATGTTCAAATGTTCATAGATGACCAGCAGGGTCAAATAATAATAATCACAGTGGTTGTAGAGGGTGCAACAGGTCAGCACCTCAGGAGTAAATGTCAGTTGGCTTTTCATAGTCAATCATTCAGAGTATCTCTAGCTCCTGCTGTCTCTATAGAGTTGAAAACAGCAGGTCTGGGACAGGTAGCACGTCCGGTGAACAGGTCAGGGTTCCATAGCCGCAGGCAGAACAGTTGAAACTGGAGCAGCAGCACAGCCAGGTGATGACTGCGTAATCCGATGCGGGATGCACACCTTCTGCCACGGACAGAGCACACAAAGGCCTGTCCCATTGAGGCCAGTGCAGCATGTTCATGAGTCTTTTTTTGCACTCCTTGATGCAGAGGCCGCACCAGGTGGAACGGTCCGCAGCAACAGTTTCAAAGGAGGATGAGGTCTGTTTGACCCGATTCTGGATATCCTGGTCGATGTTGCAGTCTTCCGAGAGGATATGCTTCCAATACATTTAAAGTGTGGTACAATGGCAAGTGATGATTCTGAGATGGAGAATGCGGCTGTTTCAGTTGACCACCTAACATGGGGCCTCTGTTTTTGGGATGTTAGCAGACATTCTGCTATACGCTCTCACAGCCGCTGTGGGGTTGGCTTGTAAGCGCTTCAGGGCAATCATCGGTGTCCTGGAGCTCAAGTATGAGTTCAGATTTGAGCTTTGTGGCAGCTTGGATCCTCTTCATGTTGAAGAGGTTCCCGTCCAATCGGAAGTCCAGGGTCACTCCACTCTCTGTTTCCATAGCCTTGTTGTGACACACCGACCTGGTCTCAGAGCAATTCTGTAAGTACATCCGAAATACGTTTCGTATGGTTTGTATTCATTTGTGGATGTCCATCACCCATTTTGAATGATACACTACATGAGCAAAAGTATGTGGACATCTTCTCATTGAACATCTTGTTCAAAAATCATGGGCATTAATATAGAGTTGGTCCCCCCTCTTCTGCTATACCAGCCTCCACTCTTCTGGGAAGGCTTTCCACTAGATGTTGGAACATGGCTGCGGGGACTTGCTTCCATTCAGCCCCAAGAGCATTATTGTGGTCGGGCACTGAAGTTGGGGAATTAGGCCTGGTTCGCTCCAATTCATCCCAAAGGTGTTGAGATCAGGGCTCTGTGCAACCCGGTTAAGTTCTTCCACACCGATCTCTACAAACCATTTCTGCATGGACCTTGCTTTGTGCACGGGGGCATTGTCATGCTGACACAGGAGAGGGCTTACCCCAACTGTTGCCACAAAGTTGGAAGCATAGAATCGTCTAGGATGTAATTGTATGCTGTAGCGTTAAGATTTCCCTTCACTGTAACTAAGGGGCCTAGCCCGAAACATGAAAAAAAGACCCAGACCATTATTCCTCCTCCACCAAACTTTACAGTTGGCACTATGCATTCGGGCAGGTAGCGTTCTCCTGGCATCCGCCAAATCCAGATTCGTCCATGTAATTCAGCGTGCTTCCACTGCTCCTGAGTCTTTACACCACTTATGTGTGGCTGCTCGGACATGCAGTTTGGAACTCAGTAGTGAGTGTTGCAAGTCCCTGAGCTCTTCAGTAAGGCCATTCTACAGCCAATGTTTGTCTATGGAGATTGCATGGCTGTGTGCTTGATTTTATACACCTGTCAGCAACGGATGTGCCTGAAATAGCCGAAACCACTCATTTGAAGGGGAGTACACATACCTTTGTCTATATAGTGTATATGGTCTATACACGCTCTGGCTTTTACTAAAGCTATTCTGTTCATCAGCAAGCTGACCGGACAGTTCTAGATAGTGGGAGAGCCTGTTATTTAGAATGTAAGAATACAATTGCTAGTGAGACTTATACCTCTATAGTTCAATAGGATTTTAGGGTCGTTTTTGGAGGATTTGGGGATAGGCTTGCTTATGGTTATGTTCCATACAGATTATCAAAACAAGCCTGGAAGAGTTCAAATAGTATTTGGAACGATTTAAGTTGCTTCAAAACTTCATTAGATAAATCATTAATTCCTGTAGATTTCTTTGGTTTAGCACCCTTGCTGACCTCTTCTAGGGTAAGACTGACATTCAGATACTGGTTAGGGGAGTATGACTTCCGTTGCTTTTCCCCCTCCAACTCATCTTTACGAGAACATGTTTCTTTAAAAAATTATCATCAAACATAGAAGGTCTGTCAATGCCTGAAAATAAAAGTGCAAAATCTCTTTCCCATTTCCCCAAAACAATATCAGTTTAATAGCGAAGTTCTCCATTTTCCAATACCATTTCCACGGGAATTTGCTTGACCTTTTTGGGGCCCAACTTGTTTATCTCACCCCGAAACGATTGTGGGTTGTTGGTCTGTAGCTGCTCCAGTTGTAATGCATTCAATCTACGGTTTGTACACCGTAATCTTTTATCAAATGTATGTTGATATGCTTTAAATTCATTTCTTAGGTCTTCCGTACAACTTTTCTATTTCCTATTTTTAGAAAACTTTTTTTTCGGACAACCTCATCTGTGAACATAACACATCTAGTTCCTTATTCCAGAAGACTTTACCCACTTTTGGCCCTTTATTTTTTCTGGAAGCATTTACAAATTTAGCCTTGACACAGTCATCCAATTCACTATATAGCACATCACAGAATCTGTCATACCAGGAGTCAATACCATCTTGAGTTTTCTGGTGTATTTCAAGTTGATCAATAAGTTCCAGCAGAACATTACAACACATATTGGATAAAAGGAAATTACCAGGTAGGTTTCTGGGTCTTCGCTTGATACGTACATCAGTCTGGCCTTCAGATATATCATTACAAACATTCTAACAAGATTGAACCCCAGCCAGAAATGTGAGACAACATAGAATGGTCAGGTACAGCGATCTCAATTTAAAGTGATACTCCCATACTCCCACAAGATCATATACACCTTGCTTCTGTTCTTTCTGAAGCTACAATGGGACTCTGGTAGCAGGTCAGTCTGCGGAGTATGACCTTCGGCAGGACTTTGCCAGCAACTGGAGGGATATGTTGCCGCAGATGGATTTGTTCCCTTGGTTCTTGTATATAGTGACAATGTTTGCACCCCTCCATTGATGGCGGATGCTCTCTTGTCTCCATATCTCAGAGATGAACAGGTGATCTGCTCTGGTACAGAGATACCCCCCCCCTGTTTGGGTTGGGTGCTCATCCGGGACTGAGAAGTCAACTGGGTTCATCTGGTTTAAGAGGGCTTCAAAGTGTTCACCCCACCTCTGGACTATCTTAGTTCAGTCTTTTATGAGAGTGGATTCATCTGCACTTCTGAGGGGACAGAGAAAGCAACTTCTTGGGCTGTGCGTGGTCTTCAGGGAATCATACAAGTTGTGAATGTCATATCTGTCCGCACAAGACTGGATTTGTTGTGCATTGGTGATCCACCACTCATTTTTTAGATGTCTTAGAGCACTCTGTGCCTCCCCCCGCTGCACTTGCCATTGCTTTTTGAGGGCCTCGGAAGTGGGGTTGTTCAGTGGGGCTTTTTGTGCCTGGTGTATGCTGTCATGTAGGGTGGAGATGTACATGGAGTTTTCATTGAACCAGTCCTAATGTTTCTTTCTTCAGTAGCAGATTGCATGGGCTCCTGACTTATAGAGTGATGTGCTAAGCGAGGACCATTTGTTGTCAATCAGGAGAATCTCAATGCCAGGACAACAACCTCTCCTTCAATGTGAGCAAGACAAAGGAGATGATCGTGGACTACAGGAAAAGGAGGGACGAACATACCCCCATCCACATTGACGGGGCTATAGTGGAGCAAGTCAAGAGCTTCAAGGTCCTCTGTGTCCAGATCACTAAGGATCTATAATGGTCCAAACACACCAATGCCTCTTCCCCTCAGGAGGCTGAAAACATTTGGCATGAGCCCTCAGATCCTCAAAAGGGTCTACAGCTGCACCATTGAGAATATCTTGACTGGCTACATCCCTACTTGTTATGGCAACTGCTCTGCATCTGACCGAAAGGCGCTACAGAGGGTAGTGAGTATAGCCCTGTACATCACTGGGCCCGAACTCCCTGCCATCCAGAACCTGTATTACAGGGGGTATCAGAGAAAAGCCCTGAAAATTGTCAAAGACTCCAGTCACCCAAGTCATAGACGGTCCTCTCTGCTACTGCACAGAAACGGTACCAGAGTGCCGTCAGGGACCAAAAGGCTCCTCCTGTATTCAGTGCATTCGGAAAGTATTCAGACCCCATTACTTTTCCACAATTTGTTACATTACAGCCTTATTCTAAAATAGACGAAATATATTTTTTTTATATAAAATTTACACTCAATACCCCATCATGACAAAGTCGAAAACACGTTTTCAGACATTTTAGCAAATTTATATAACAAATAAAACTTAAATATCTTATTTACATAAGTACTCAGACCTTTTGCTATGAGACTCAAAATTGAGTTCAGGTGCATCCTGTTTCCATCGACCATCCTTGAGATGTTTGTACAGCTTTAGTGGAGTCCACCTGTGGTAAATTCAATTGATCGGACATGATTTGGAAAGGCACAGACCTGTGTATATAAGGTCCCACAGTTGACAGTGCATGTCAGAGGAAAAACCAAGCCATGAGGTCGAAGGAATTGTCCGTAGAGCTCCGAGACAGGATTGTGTCAAGGCATAGATCTGGAGAAGGATACCAACAAATTTCTGCAATATTGAAGTGGCCTCAATCATTCTTAAATGGAAGAAGTTTAGAACCACCAAGACTCTTCCAAGAGCTGGCCGCTCTGCTAAACGGAGCAATCGGGGGAGAAGGGCCTTGGTCAAGGAGGTGACCAAGAACCCAATGGTCACTCTGACAGAGCTCCAGTGTATCTCTGTGGAGATGGGAGAACCTTCCAGAAAGACAACTTCACTGCAGCATTCGACCAATCAGGCCTTTATGGTAGAGTCACCAGACGGAAGTTACTCCTCAGCAAAAGGCACATGACAGCCCAGTTGGAGTTTGCCAAGAGGCACCTAAAGGACTCTGACCATGAGAAAGAAGATTCTCTGGTCTGATGAAGTCAAGATGGAACTCTTTGGCCTGAATGCCAAGAATCACGTATGGGGGAAACCTGGAACCATCCCTAAGGTGAAGCATGGTGTTGGCAGCTTCATGTTGTTGGGATGTTTTTCAGCGGCAGGGACTGGGAGACTAGTCAGGATCGAGGGAAAGATGAACACAGCAAAGTACAGAGAGATCCTTGATGAAAACCTGCTCCAGGTGCTCATGACCTCAGAGTGGGGCAAAGATTCACCTTCCAACAGCACAACAACCCTAAGCACACAGCCAAGACAACGCAGGAGTGGCTTCGGGCCAAGCCTCTGAATGTCCTTGAGTGGCCCAGGCAGAGGCCGGACTTGAACCCGATCGAACATCTCTGAAGAGACCTGAAAATAGCTGTGCAGCGACGCTCCCCATCCAACCTGACAGAGCTTGAGAGGATCTGCAGAGAAGAATGGGAGAAACTCCCCAAATACAGGTATGCCAAGCTTGTAGCGTCATACCCAAGAAGACTCAAGACTGTAATCGCTGCCAAAGGTGCATCAACAAAGTACTGAGTAAAGAGTCTGAATACTTCGGTAAATGTGATATTTCAGTTTTTTATTTTTAAGACATTTGCAAACATTTCTAAAAACCTGTTTTTTCTTTGCCATTATGGTGTATTGTGTGTAGATTTATGAGGGGGAAAACAATTTTATATATTTTATAATAAGGTCTGAATACTTTCCGAATGCACTGTATATAACCAAGCTATCATTGCTCATTGTTTATTTTTTGTTTTACTATTTGTATCCTATTATTATTTGATTTGAATCTCAAGTTTTTCTGCTAGAGAGCGACGTACACTCTTAGAACAAAAAGGTGCTATCTAGAACCTAAAAGGTTTCTTCAGCTGTCCCCATAGGTTCCTTGAAGAACCCTTTTGGTTCCAGGTTTAACCCTTTTGGGTTCCAAGTGAAAAACCCTTTCCACAGGGGACAGCTGAAGATCCCTTTTGGAACACTTTTTTTCCATGAGTGTAGGTTATTATGTGCCTCTGTTTCCTGAAGTTGAGCACAGTGGCTTTTCTTGGTGGACATCTTAAGGCGGATAGCTGGGCGAACCTTTCTGAGCTTGGTTAAGATCATCCGATGATTTGTCCAGCACCGCTCCTCTCAAGACATCCGTAATGAGGACATCCCTGATATCATTCATCAATCAAAAAGGAAATAAAACTACATTTGTCCCCTTATGACTTGCAACATTGAACATAAGGATGTGCACAAATGAAGGACTGCACTCATTGCGGCAGAGATGAAGCGATATAACACCGACATTGCTGCTCTCAGTAAGACCACACTCCTGGGTAAAGGGTTGCTCAGGAAGGAAGGAAAGGGCTACACCTTCTTCTGGAAGTACCCAAAAATGTAAAAATCTTGTTTTTGTGTGACATCAAGAGAGATTGTGAGATATGGAGTGGAGACTTTGTGCTGAACATCAACAACACCATGTTCCATATGAACAACAAATAAAAAAACTTCCTGGATGCACCCACGACCAAAGCACTTGCACCTCAAGGACTACATGATTGTCAGGCGCTCTGATATCTTCTACATCTGCATTGCTTGCTGATTGGGGTTTTAGGCTGGGTTTCTGTATAGCACTTTGGGACATTGGCTGATGTAAAAAGGGCTATATAAGTCCATTTGATTGGTAGATATATGTGTTCCAGAGTAGACACACCCACAGTAGCCACTGTAATTGCGTACTGGCAGTATCTGCTGTGGCAGGGGGGAAGGTGCAAGATACCTGAAAAAGATATAATCTCGCAATGTTCTAATCTCTCAATGTTCATCTCAAAGTGCGCCAAATTCATGCATCCTTCTTTTTTTGCCAGGGGAGGATGCCCTCAGACCCCCCTACTGGCTTTGGACTAAGCACACAATATCTTGAAATCATAGAAACGCCCCTGATCCACAAGCTTTATATTATGGTTCTCTCTGGAACTGGAGATTAAATATGAAGTGGGTGAATATTTTAGATGTTCCTCCTAGTTTGTGTGTAGCACACAGGGTGCTGTGTAGAACATGCCTACTTCCCACCTGCTTGCAAATCTCTCGCTTACAGCTCGCTGGCGCTGGCTAGCCCTTGTGGTGAACCAGGAAGCAGCTACGCGTGTAAGCCTTCCCTTGCCAGTACACAGCCTCTCCTTCACTAAGACTCCTGCCGGGCCTCCTCGTGGCAACACACGGTAACTGGGCGTCCCCCCAGGCTAACTCGGCAGGGGATCTCGGAGCAGCAGTGGTCCCCAGAGGTGCGGTGCGCAGGCCTTGTGGCTAAGTCTGGGAAGACAACGGCTAGGGGAGCACAGCCTGAGAGAAAAGCAATGTGCTGTCGGCAGGAGGTCCTCCAACAGACTGGAGTTCCGACAGTCTCCTGCAGCTGTGGGGAGGTGCTGGTCGTCTTGGATTTTTTTCCAAGTCCATTTTCCAATAGCAAAGAAGTGATGTTGGGACACGCGCATCACCATGTCACTCTAAATCATTTCAGCGCACAGGTATCCACCTACATTTCTTGCACCATTAAAGTCTATTGGTGACGGGGTGCTAGGTAACGGGGGCAGGACTGAATGACCTGGAAGCTCCTAGCTAGGCCCCTGCACAGCAGTGTCACAGGGCTATTGGTCATCAGCAGCTGGGATTTGAGTGGCAGCTGATCCTGGCAGACCACTGTATGTCTGAGCAGCCCTATTTAGGAACGGCACTTCTCACCCCAGCTGGGGAAAGGCCTAGAAACGGTAGCATGAACATTGCACACTCTAACTCGCATGGATTTCGATATCGGTGGCTAGGAAAAACTCCCTAGAAATGCAGGAGACTAGGAAGAAACCTAGAGAACAACCAGGCTCTGAGGGGTGGCCAGTCCTCTTCTGGCTGTGCCGGGTTGAGATTATAACAGTACATGGCCAAGATTTTCAAATGTTCATAGATGACCAGCAGGGTCAGATAATAATAATCACAGTGGTTGTAGAGGGTGCAACAGGTCAGCACCTCAGGAGTAAATGTCAGTTGGCTTTTCATAGCCGAGCATTCAGAGTTAGAGACAGCAGGTGCAGTATATTGCCAAAAACATTCATGCCTCTCAACAGCTTCAAACATAGACTGACTTGTTCAATGAGCCAAACTGATTAAGGATCAATCCTACAGTGCCCAAAGACCCTCTCTCTCTCTCGCACCACACACACACACACACACACACACACACACACACACACACACACTATGCAGTAATTAGAATCCGTAGAGCAGCTTTAAAGGTGAAATATGCAGAAATCACTCCACCATTTCCTGATTGCAAAAATTCTAATAGTTTGCCTAATTTCAAATATCATACCCCCCCCCAAAAAATGCTAACCTCCCTTGTTATTGTAATGGTAAGAGGTTAACATGTCTTGAGGGTGAGACATTTGTGTGTCTGGAACTTTTTCACTCATCATTATTCATGATTTATTCAGGATTATCTGTAATCATGGTAGCATCCAGATTAATGTATAATTGTTTAGAAATACAGTACCAGTCAAAAGTTTGGACACCTATTCATGGAATCATGTAGTAACCAAAAAAGTGTGAAACAAATCAAAATATATTTTATATTTCAGATTCTTCAAAGTAACCATTAACCACCCTTTACCTTGATGACAGTTTTGCATTCTCTCAACCAGCATCATGAGGTAGTCACCTGAAATGCATTTCAATTAACAGGTGTGCCTTGTTAAATGTTCATTTGTGGAATTTCTTTCCTTCTTAATGCATCTGAGCCAATCAGTTGTGTTGTGACGTGGTAGGGGTGGTATACAGAAGATATCCCTATTTGTTAAAAGTCCATATTATGGCAAGAACAGCTCAAATAAGCAAAGAGAACATTTCTTCATGTGCAGTCACATGTCACGTGTGCCGAATACAACAGTGAAATACTTACTTACAGGCTCTAACCAATGGTGCGAAGAAAAAAGGTATGTGTGTGTGTGTGTGTATAGGTAAGTAAGTAAAGAAATAAAACAACTGTAAAAAGATATTTGAAAAAAGTTAGTCAGGCTTATTGAGGTAGTATGTACATGTATGTATCGTTAAAGTGACTATGCATATATGATGAACAGAGAGTAGCAGAAGCGTAAAAAGATGGGTTGGCGGGTGGTGGGACACAATGCAGATAGCCCGGTTAGCCAATGTGCGGGAGCACTGGTTGGTCGGGCCAATTTAGGTAGTATGTACATGAATGTATAGTTAAAGTGACTATGCATATAAGATAAACAGAGAGTAGCAGCAGCATAAAAGAGGTGTTGGGGGGGGCACAAAATCCAAATAGTCCAGGTAACCATTTGGTTACCTGTTCAGGAGTCTTATGGCTTGGGGGTAAAAACTGTTGAGAAGCCTTTTTGTCCTAGACTTGGCACTCCGGTACCGCTTGCAATGCGGTAGTAGAAAGAACAGTCTATGACTGGGGTGGCTGGAGTCTTTGACAATTTTTAGGGCCTTCCTCTGATACCGCCAGGTGGAGAGGTCCTGGATGGCAGGCAGCTTTGCCCCAGTGATGTACTGGGCCGTACGTATGTTTTTCGTTTCCTGAGGGGGAATAGGCTTTGTCGTGCCCTCTTCACGACTGTCTTGGTGTGTTTGGACCAATCTAGTTTGTTGTTGATGTGGACATCAATGAATTTGAAGCTCTCAATCTGCTCCACTACAGCCCTGTCAATGAGAATGGGGACGTGCTCAGTGCTCCTTTTCCTGTAGTCCACAATCATCTCCTTAGTCTTGGTTACGTTGAGGGATAGGTTGTTATTCTGGCACCACCCGGCCAGGTCTCTGATCTCCTCCCTATAGGCTGTCTCGTCGTTGTCGGTGTTCAGGCCTACCACTGTTGTGTCGTAAGCAAACTTAATGATGGTGTTGGAGTTGTGCCTGGCCATGCAGTCGTGGGTGAACAGGGAGTACAGGAGGGGACTGCGCACACACCCCTGGGGAGCTCCAGTGTTGAGGATCAGCGTGGCAGATGTATTGCTACCTACCCTCACCACCTGGGTGGCCTCTCAGGAAGTCCAGAATCCAGTTGCAGAGGGAGGTGTTTAGTCCCAGGATCCTTAGCTTGGTGATGAGCTTTGAGGGTACTATGGTGTTGAACGCTGAGCTGTAGTCAATGAACAGCATTCTCACATAGGTGTTCCTTTTGTCCAGGTGGGAAAGGGCAGTGTGGAGTGCAATAGAGTGCATCATCTGTGGATCTGTTCGGGCGGTATGCAAATTAGAGTGGGTCTAGGGTTTCTGGGATAATGGTGTTGATGTGAGCCATTACCAGCCTTTCAAAGCACTTCATGGCTACAGACGTGAATGCTACAGGTCAGTAGTCATTTAGGCAGGTTGCCTTTGTGTTCTTGGGCTATGGTGGTCTGCTTGAAGCATGTTGGTATTACAGACTCAATCAAGGACATTTTGAAAATGTCAGTGAAGACACCTGCCAGTTGGTCAGCACATGCCCGGAGCACACGTCCTGGTAATCCGTCTGACCCCACAGCCTTGTGTATGTTGACCTGTTTAAAGGTCCTACTTATGTCGGCTAAGGAGAGCGTGATCACACAGTCGTCCGGAACAGCTGATGCGCTCATGCATGCCTCAGTGTTGCTTGCCTCGAATCGAGTATAGAAGTGATTTAGCTCGTCTGGTAGGCTCGTGTCTCTGGGCAGCTCGCGGCTGTGCTTCCTTTTGTAGTCTGTAATAGTTTGCAAGGCCTGCCACATCCAACGTGCGTCGGAGCCGGTGTAGTATGATTCAATCTTAGCCTTGTATTGACGCTTTGCCTGTTTGATGGTTCATCGCAGGGCATAGGGGGATTTCTTGTAAGCTTCCGGGTTAGAGTCCGGCACCTTGAAAGCGGCAGCTCTACCCTTTAGCTCAGTGCGAATGTTGCCTGTAATCCATGGCTTCTGGTTGGGGTATGTACGTACAGTCACTGTGGGGATGACGTCCTCAATGCAGTTATTGATAAAGCCAGTGACTGATGTGGTGTATTCCTCAATGTCATTGGAAGAATCTCAGAATATGTTCCAGTCTGTGATAGCAAAACAGTCCTGTGGTTTAGCATCTGCTTCATCTGACCATTTTTTTATAGACCGAGTCACTGGTGCTTCCTGCTTAAATTTTTGTTTGTAAGCAGGAATCAGGAGGATAGAGTTGTGGTCAGATTTACCAAATGGAGGGCGAGGGAGAGCTTTGTACGCGTCTCTGTGTGTGGAGTACAGGTGATCTAGAATTTTTTCCCTCTGGTTGCACATTTAACATGTTGACAGAGATTTGGTAGAACTAATTTAAGGTTCCCTGCATTTAACGTCTCCGGCCACTAGGAGCGCCGCCTCTGGGTGAGTGGTTTCCTCTTTGCCTTTTTCCTTATACAGCTGACTGAGTACGGTCTTAGTGCCAGCATCTGTCTGTGGTGGTAAATAAACAGCCACGAAAAGTATAGCTGAGAAATCTCTAGGCAAGTAGTGTGGCCTGCAATTTATCACAATATACTCTACTTCAGGCGAGCAAAATCTAGAGACATTTCGTGCACCAGCTGTTGTTTACAAATATGCACAGACAGCACCCCCCTCGTCTTACCGGAGTGTGCTGTTCTATCCTGCCGGTGCAGCTTGTATCCCGCTAGCTGAATATCCATATCATCATTCAGCCACGATTCCGTGAAGCATAGGATATTACAGTTTTTGATGTTCAGTTGGTAGGATGTTCGTGATCGTACCTTGTCTAGTTTATTGTCCAATGATTGCACGTTGGCGAGTAATATTGACGGTAACGGCAGCTTTCCTTGTTGTCTTCTACGGGTCCGGATGAGGCATCCAGCTCTTTGTCCTCTGCGTCGCTTCCTTTTGTGAATAATTGGGATGTCTGACCTGTGGGGTGTTTGGAGAATATTGTGTGTGTCCTGCTTGTTGTTGTTGTTGAAGAAATCTTCGTCTAATCCGAGGTGAGTGATCGCTGTCCTGATATCCAGAAGCTCTTTTCTTCCGTAAGATACGGTTGCAGAAACATTATGTACAAAATCATTTACAAATATCGCAAAAAAAAAACACATAATAGAACAAGTGGTTAGGAGACCGTAAAACGGCAGCCATCTCCTCCAGTGCCATTATCAGAAGAAAAAAACCCATCAAACACTTTGATGAAACTGGCTCACATGACAGCCACAGCCACAGGAAAGGAAGACCCAGAGTTACCTCTGCTGCAGAGTATATGTTAATTCGGGTTAACTGCACCTCATATTGCAGCTCAAAAAAGTGACAGACACATCTCAACATCAACTATTCAGAGGAGACTGTGAATCAGGCCTTCATGATCGAATAGCTGCAAAGAAACCACTACTAAAGGACAACAATAATAAGATGAGACTTGTTGGGCCAAGAAACACAAGCAATGGACATTGGACTGGTGAAATCTGTCCTTTGGTCTGATGTCCAAATGTAAGACTTTTGGTTCCAACCAAAACGGATGCATGTGTGGTTCCCACCATGAATCATGGAGGAGGAGGAGGTGTGATGGTGACACTGTCTGTGATTTATTTAGAATTCAAGGCACACTTAACCAACATGACTACCACAGCATTCTGCAGCAATACGCCATCCCATCTGGTTTGCTTAGTGGGACTATCATTTGTTTTTCAACAGGACAATTACCCAAAACACACCTCCAGGCTGTGTAAGGGCTATTTGACCAAGAAGGAGAGTGGTGGAGTGCTGCATCAGATGACCTGGCCTCCACAATCACCCAACCTGAATTGGACCACAGAGTGAAGGAAAAGCAGCCAACAAGTGTTCAGCATATGTGGGAACTCCTTCAAGACTGTTGGAAAATAATTACTCATTAAGCTGCTTTAGAGAATTCCAAGTGTGCTAAGCTGTCATCAAGGCAAATGGTGGCTACTTTGAAGAATCTAAGATATTTTTTGATTTGTTGAACACTTTTTTGGTTACTACATGATTCCATATGTGATATTTCATAGTTTTGATGTCTTCACTATTATCCTACAATTATCCTACAACCCTTGAATGAGTAGGTGTCCAAACTTTTGACTGGTACTGTATATTCAATTCTTATTTACAATAAAAGTGACTCCAAAGTGACACAATACATTATTTACCATTAATTTCTATTTGGCACAAAATCATCTGAAACACATCCAAAACAAACAGTTTTGCACTTTAACAGTATAATTTCAAATCCAAAGTGCTGGAGTACAGAGCCAAAACAAAACAAAACTAAATGTGTCACTGTCCAAATATTTTTGGAGCATACTGTATATGTGAGGGTGTGTGTAGAGTTTAGTGAGTGTGCATAGTTCCAGTACAAAAAAAATGGGTCAATGCAAATAGTCCGGGTAGCCATTTCATTCAGGAGCTGTTCAGGAGCCTTTTGGTCACAGACATGGCGCTCCGGTGCCATGCTGTAGCATAGCTCTTGCCATGCTGTAGCAGAGAGTCTATGACTTGGGTGGCAAGAGTCTTTGACAATTTTTAGGGTCTTCCTCTGACACCACCTGGTATAGAGGTCCTGGATGGCAGGGAGCTCGACTGCCATCCAAGACAACAATAGCTAAGTGAATAAAATGGGTGATAAAAATTAAAGCTCAATAAAATAATTTAAGAAATTTAATAAAGGGCAGGTTTAATTTTTTTTTTTTTTACAAATAGTTACATAGCCTAGCATGTTTAGCAGGAGAATGGAATAGATTATAAGCCTTTGATGATTCATTTAATTTGGTCACCTCAACATTGCCCATTTTAAACAGGGTTAAATGTCAATTTGTAGTAAAGATCAGCTTCAAGTCCACAGGGGGACACTGTGACACTGTCAGAAGACATGCGCTTCAGTCATAAAAATGTTTTCTCATCTCTTCGGTCTCAGCTAGCAAAGCTAGATACAGAAACGAAACCCATCAACTACACTGGCGGGAAATAAACCCTTTACCTCATGACTTATTTCAACATACTTACCTTGTCCATTCACTAAATATACTGTTAAATAACTGTTAAATAACCCAACATCCAATAGCTTAAGGATGCTGAGTGCTAATGCTAGCTCATTAGCATTAGCTAAACCTTATGCCGAGCGAGACTAGCTAGCTCGTTAGCTACCACCAACCCTGCACAAACCTGTGGCTAACTCTGCTGCTGCTGCTGCACTTTGACTTTATGGCTGTTCTGCCCTCTCCACCTCATTCACTGCTGCCTGCTCGTGCTCAATTTGCTCAAACAGATCGCTTTTTTGCTTATCTTTCTGAAGAAATTCAGAATATTGATATTTGCTCTGTGCTATGCTGTAGACTGACTGAGTTACAGGAGTTTTGCTTAGTGATGAAATTGACATCGAATCGGTGTTGTAGGGGTGGGGAGGGGTTAAGGGACGTGAGCATCCAGTGCATTGTGAAATCTCGACCAATCACAGCAGGAACTGTGTCACTCCAGAGGCACTCTCCGCAGAGTCGACAGAAAGCAGAGTAACCTGTTTTCAGGGACAAAGTATTTTCAACCTAACGTACGTTTCTTTTATATACTGCATAACGCATTTGGTTATAAAAATTCATATCAGACAAATTTTTTTTTTTTACATCCAGGGCTGGACCAAAATCATCCATGGCTGAATCCTGGAAGCCCAGGACTAATGATGCCACTGTTGTGGACGCTATCAATGCTAACATATTCACTCCTAGCCCCAACCTGGCAAATAAGCATATCAATTTGAAAAGGGACCTTATTATTTTACTTTATATTCCCTCTGTTAGTACAAGGGTTAGCTATAAAACCTGCAGTCCCAGGATAAGTGAACAACACAACAAACAACTCCATTCATTGTCAGTCTGGAGTTAACGCTATGCAATGCTAAGCTAGTGTTAGCTGGTACACCTTTACCCTAGAATGACCCATCCCCATCCCTTCAATGCCCTGTCTATCTACCTCTCTGTGCAAGGGCCTCTCGCCTGTCTCTCCCCATTGTCCTGTCCTATTGGGGAAGACGGTAAACGGACACCGTCGCACTCATTCAGCCAATTCAACATGGCTGTCACCCGATCCCCTGTGAAGTTGTGGGTCAGCTTCTCTCAGCGAGATCCGGTTGCTTCAGCAAGAACAGGGCGATAGATGGGTGGAGAGATCCATTTCACCTGATCATGGGAGATGCCTCATTGTTAAACACTGAAGAGAGAGAGAGGGATGAAGGGAGTAGAAGAGAGGACAGGAGAGGACAGAACAAGGTGGTTGAGATTGAGGAAAGCTGAGCTAAAAAAAATAGGAATGTCAAGAATAAAATAGATTTTTCAGACAATGGTGTGAAGGTGGTTGAACATGTGAAAGGAAGTTAAGCCTGGTCCTAGAACAGTTCATAGATAAGAGTGAATGAGGCCATCTGGGAGGATGAGAATAGAGCTTTAACATTGTGAGAAGTCAGTGAACTTGAGCTATACTTTTTTTTTTTTTTTGCATAGGCCTCAAGATAACGAGGTGAAGAAGCTCATTACGTTCAGGAGAAAGTCTATCTGTCTCTCCACAATAGACGTTTCACCCCCTGCTACTGTATAAGCCGTAGAGCGAAGTGAACTATGGCCAAATAAAAAATTCCCATTGGTAGCACTGGTGCTCCCAATTTTAAAAAGTTAGGAGCACCACGTGAAATTTAGGCGAATTGATTAATATACAGCCTATATGAATTTTGAAGCACATGTTGTGCCCTAGAAACTAATATGTAACACTGTGAAGACATCTGTTTATTATAAAAGATAAAATGTTGATATGAATACCTGTCATTGAAATGCGATAGTTTTTATGGAATATTAGATTTTACATTGTGTAAAAGCACAATTTTCCTATTGAGATGCATTACAATGAATTGTACAATGTCTCTTTAAAAACGTCAGCTTTGTGATGACAAAATGCAAGAGATCTGTCATTCATTCATTGCAATGATTGTTGATCTCCAGAAGAAGCTATCCTTTTCCTTTCTTTTTGTGCCCCCAAATGTTTGGATATACTGGTCAAGTTGCCTGAGCTCGGTTTCCTGAATGCGATGGATTTTAGGCATATGAGTATTTTAACAATGCATCTTTCCTACAACGGCCGAAGATGTAACATGCGTTTCCTAAAACACCACGCAGATGGAATGTCTGCTAAGTGTGCCATTGAGGCATGTGTCGATACTAATACGAAAGACAGCTCTGCTCTCAAAATTAAACTCTTGGTCGCACAGCAAAATATTTTGTTGCACTTTAGAGCCTTGACTCTGGCTCATGTTAATTTAATTATTCAGAAACGATTAAAATACAGACACTATGCAGCGAAGCTACAGTCAGGTCCATAATTATTGGGACTGTCATGGCCGTCATGGGAAGTAGACCAAGGTGCAGCGTGGTGAACGTACATTATCTTAAAAAAAAAAAATGTTGCCAACAAAAACAATACAAAATGACCGTGAAGCTTAACAGGGCATAAGAGCCACTAACAAAGATAACTACCCACACTAAAATGAGGGAAAAAGGGCTACCTAAGTATGATTCCCAATCAGAGACAACGATAGCTGTCCCTGATTGAGAACCATACCCGGCCAAAACATAGAAATAAAGAAACATAGAAAACAAAACATAGAATGCCCACCCCACATCATACCCAAATAGAGAAATAAAAAGTCTCTCTAAGGTCAGGGCGTGAGGGACCTTGGTAAAGATGAGCAAAAAAAGACTGTATTAAATTAATAATAGAAATACTGAGCTACGTAGTATGCAAAAAATAAGGGCAATTATATTATTTAATACTAATACAATTGCTTAGAGAATGACATTGGCAGCCCTGTTTTCAATACTCTGGCACACTCCCTTTCCGAAGATAACGACACTGAGCCTTTTCCTAAAAAGGTTTTACGAGATTGGAGAACACAGAAGGGATCTTAAACCAATCCTCCAAACAGAATCTTTCCAGAACCTTGATTTCCTTTGTCTGCTTTTATGGACTGACCTCTTCAATTCAAACCACAGGTTTTCAATGGGGTTTAAGTCCGGACACTGAGATGTCCATTGCAAAATGTTTATTTTGTGGTCAATGAACCAGTTATTGTTTTGCTGTAAAATTGATTTGAGGCCAAGTGTTAGTCTCCTGGCAGAGGCAACCAGGTTTTTGGCTAAAATGTCCTGGTACTTGGTAAAGTTCATGATGCCGTTGACCTTAACAAGGGCCCCAGGACCAGTGGAAGCAAAATAGCTCAATAACATCAAAGATCCACCACCATGTTTTGGCGTAGGTATGAGGTACCTTTCTGCACTGGTGTGCATGGCCAAGAATATATGTTTTCATGGCATCTGAACACACCACTGGTGTGCTGAAGTACTGAAAACAGGGGTGCCAATCATTTTGACCCTTATCTTTTAAATGTTTTATTACTTGTTAAACAAAATGTCTTTCTCTGAGCAATTGTATTAGTATACAATAATATCATTTAATATAATATAATATAATATAATGCAATATAGCTCAGTAATAGTCATTTTTATTTTATACAGTTTCTTTTGCTCATCTTTCTCAAGGGTGCCAATAATTATGGACTTGATGTATATCGGAGCCATTTACCAAAGTTTGGTCTATTTCTGAAATTTGTGCCACCTCCTCGTCCTCCTCATACAATTGATTTATGTTTCACTCACTCAGACAATAGTGCTGCGTTTACACATGCTGCCAAAGTCTGATCTTTTGTCACCGATTGGTCTTTTGACCACTTACTATAGAATTCTGTAGTATACTGTAGAATACTATACTACACGCCGTAGTACTCAATCATGTCTAGTACATACTATAGAATGTTGATGTATACTCTAGAATACTATAGTAAATACCACAGTATTATCCACAAATAAACACTGTAGTAAATATTACAGTAATGCACACCAAAACACTAGTCTGTAAAAACACTACATTTTGTAACTATGGTAAATAATACAGTATTTAATTAGCATATTCCATTCCCATTCCCCTCCTCCATATACATACGTGAGAAACCTACATGCCAAGTATAGACCATATATTGTGTTCCCTACAGGTTATAGAAAAGAGCAGAAGCTATCTAAAGACCTATACTATCTGTTTAGACCCCTTACCTACAGGTTATAAACAATTGTCTCTTTTAGTATTTCTCCAGTAGGTTTCCTCAATGAGAAAGCCTTCACTTCTATGTCAAAGATAATAAAACAAAAACACTATAGTAAATACTACAGTAATGCCCGCAAAAGTATACTACAGTCTGCAAAAAACACTACTGTAAATGCTACAGTGCACTACAATCCGCAAAAACACTACATTAATTGCTATAAAACAGTTTTCTTTTAGTACATTATTTATACTGTAGTTGACTGTAAATACTCTAGTATACTACAGTAAATACTACAGTAAAGTCAGCTAAAATACTAGAGTGAATACTATAGTATTTATACCATAGTATTTATTCATGTGCGCTGTTCCAGATAAATCATCCACTGGAGTGTTGCGTTACTCACAAAGCAAAACCACTCTATCCTGAGTCCTTTTAAGTCCTTTCTCTGCCTCTTTCCCCCCTCATCCCCCTTTCCCTCCCTCCCTTCATCCCTGCGTGCCATCACATACACAATTGGAGATCTGGGTCAACCCTGTCTGCTCTCCCGCTGTGACGGAAGAGGGGAAAGAACGAAAGAAGGGAAAATAAAAATAAAAGGGAAGGAAAAGGAAAGGAGAGAAGGGTGAAGTGAATCAAAAGGATATTGAGGTGACATCTGGTTGTGCTTCCAGGACGACAAAAACAACAACTCAAAGCAGCAGCAGGGACAAAGATGGCTGCCATGATTTGACCTTTGACCTGAGCGACTTGTAAACAATCACGACACACAGCAGGCTTTTTTCCCCTCCTTCTTCTGCATGGGGCTGAGGGAAGAAACAATATGTTTTTTTCGTTCTTGCCAGCTCTCTCTCTCTCTGGCCTCAAGGCCTACTCTCCCCCTCCCCCCTCCTTCCCCCACTCTCTTTCTCTCTCATGCCAAGCTTCCTGCTTTCCTGTCAGGCATATATCAGGCCAGTCAGCTGTGAAGGGTCTGACGCACCTCAGGGCTATTCAGTGGGGCCGGCGCGACGCAATTCATTTAAAAAAAGAGCGATTGAAATAAGCCCTGGCACAGGAGTTGCTGAGTAAGCAGGGGCTGTCTGAGTCTCATCGTTCTGTAAACCACCCTCACTCACTACACAAACACTGCTACACACATGAATGCACACACACAAACAAGCACATACACATACAGACATATACGTACACACACACACACTCACCCTGTGGCTAGCCTGGGTGTCCACCCCCATTCTCTCTCTATTGTCCTCAGCACATGGTGTTGATTTAGTGCTATTTTGGGGGTCTGCCATTCATACACTAGTGTGTGTGTGTGTGTGTTTTTCCTTTTCTATTTTCTATTCAATGTTTTGAGAGACAACAAAGGTAGGGAGGTTTGTGTTGGGTCACAACTGATGTCACAAACCTGCATTGTGGGGGTTGGGGGTTTTCTGCCTTTTATCAAAGGGGAAGTGTGTGTGTGTGTGCGTGTGTGTGTGTGTGTGTTTATGTGTTTGTGCGTGTGTGTGTGTTTATGTGTTTGTGCGTGTGTGTGTGTGTGTGTGTGTGTGTGTGTGTGTGTGCGTGTGTGCCTATGCATGCGTGTGAATTTGCTTGCCAGAAATTAACCATGACTGACAGTTGAGTTGATGCAATTAGGGTCATGCGGGTCCATTTCATGCCAAGCCATGGTACATGACATCTATGACTACCCTTTTATACTGTGTAACATGGGCCTCAAAAGGTCACAAACCATCAACAACCCACACTGTATAACTGTATATAAGCTCTCCTTAGACAGAGTATGACTGCCCATATTGTTTAAAAAATGATCATTGACTGTGCACCTTTTTTTTTTTAAATATTACATTTACATATTTTCCTCCTCTTCCCTTTTTCCTAGAAAAATGAGCTAGCTGCTGATTCAGGTCAAAAGGCAGAACCTTCACACACACACACAACAGACCACTAAACCCATTACAATTTCACCGCGCTCGAAAAGGGGAGGCCTACGCTCTGAGAGGAAACATCTAAACTCTCACCCACACAGTGGCAGTGAAATATCAAAGTGAAGATCACAACAGGAGCAATGTTCTGCAATGCCTTTAGTCTATAAAAAGAAAGCCAGCTTTGCCTTTCTTGATGGAAAAATCAGGCTAGATATGCGAGTAGCCCTATTCAACTCGTTGCATCATTTCCCATCTCTAGCTGGGGGGCAGCATATGCTAGCAGAGTTGCTAATCTTGCAGAGACGCTGCCAACTGGGGACCTAGCCAAGTGCCTATGGGCACTTCTAGTGGAGTGGAAATGCTGCAGAACTCTCATAACCCAAAATGCAGTATCAGGCCTTGTATTGTGTCTTGCTGACTCTCATTACATGATGCTACTCATCAGTGCTTCAACCAAGCTTGCAAACCTGGTGACTGTTCTGCAGCCGAATGATGATGATGCTCAAGTTGTAGAACCTGGAGTTGGATCAGTACATCTTTATCTCCTGAGTTTGGAGTTCTACCTTGTTTCATGTTTTGGGGGGGACATTAGATAGACTTTAGGGCCTTTGTATATACACTGGATACACAAAACCCCTCACATGCTTACACACACACCTCTTTAAGGTTAGGCTACATCATTTCCCAGATAATGTAGGGATGTGAAGGAAATGGTGAGGCATTGTTGTGGTAACATAATATGTTTGTGTATTTTTTCACTGTGTATCCAAAGTCTAGAATATAGCAGGTAGAAATCAGTGTTGGGAAGACCGAAGGCCTTGGAGGGCAGCGGAAGAGCAGAGACGGCCTCTTTTCTCCTGCCTTTTCCTGGAATTGTTCCCCATTGTTAAAAACGCAGAGAGCTCGGACAGAACAATCGAGCAGAAAAACAGCTGGCTACCTGCTGTCAAGATGGCAATAGGCGGAAATCCACCAATAAACACTTGGCTTTGTTTCAACTGTGGTCTCCCTTAGGCTATTCAGCCTTAAGGGCCTCGTCCTATTGGCTATTTTTTCAGCCATGAGGTAATCTGCTATGCTAAGCACAGAACATAATTCCAAAGCAAAAGGTAATTTCCGCACCAAAGTCATGTTCAAATTCATCTGTTTTCCAGGTTAGGTGTATGTGTATTAGAGAATTATAGTA
The DNA here is from genome assembly GCF_002021735.2 of Oncorhynchus kisutch. Classification (NCBI taxonomy): domain Eukaryota; kingdom Metazoa; phylum Chordata; class Actinopteri; order Salmoniformes; family Salmonidae; genus Oncorhynchus; species Oncorhynchus kisutch. Next base: position 61,401,652 of record NC_034174.2, read on the forward strand.
GAAATCGATAGACAATCCAAGGTCTTTAACAAATCTCTCAAAGTGACAACAACCAGTTAGATAACTCTATCGATTGCACTGTTAACCATTGTGAAATGTCCTACTGAGCGTGTTAGATATTTCACTCGGACCATCTAGGCCACACCATAGTATTCCTATTTGCACATCGTAAATACCTTGTCTCGTTGAGATAAAGTCTTGGCCCTTGGACTGGTGTGCTTATAGCATCAATGGGGCAATGTAACTTCGGAAGGCATGTGACCGGTGCACAGCGCCCTTGAACTCGGCATCGCCTAATTGCCCATTGTGACACTCCAAAATTTTACGGGTGGCAATAATTGGTGTTTATCTCTCGTCAGATACGACCTCTAACTATGAAATTAGTCAGGACCTACTAAAGAGTACCACACATAAGGGGCTGTGAACTTTGACGGGTCCCTTTGTACAGGGTAGTTGTGCAGGGTAAATCACTAAGGATAAGCTTTTTTGTCTAATGTTTATTCCGTACACTCATTGGACTAGTGCAACCTAGCTACATGTTTACAGGTTTGTTTTTTACTAGGAATTGTTCAATTCCTTTGACAAAGGCATTTCAGATTAGTTTATTTTTAGGGGTTCACAGCGAATGTCTTTGAAAACTTTTTAATTGACATAGTCAAATAACTCAAGCATAACTTTTTTCCTAATATAGCACACAGAAACTAGTGGCCATGAGTAATATTGGTCAAAAAGAATGGCAAAGATTAGCCTATAGGTGGCACTGTTATAAGCAGTCTCACTTAAACCCTCATATCCACCGCCCTGTTTGACCTAAAGACTTGAACTTTGTATGTAGGTGCCTTTTATTTGCCTCAAGGACCCATGAGTTCCATTAGGATAGATTTTTTTAGAGTGCTTGTGTAACGGCAGATCTCCTCTTCGTCTGAAGAGGAGTAAGGATCAGACCAAGATGCAGCGTGGTAAGTCTTCATAATGTTTTTAATAAAGACAAATGAACACTCGAACAAAAACAATAAACGATAATGTGAAATCTACAACAACCGAAACAGTACCGTTTGGCGACAAACACTCACACGGAAACAAACACCCACAAACCAACAGTGAAACCCAGGCTACCTAAGTATGATTCTCAATCAGAGACAACTAACGACACCTGCCTCTGATTGAGAACCATACTAGGCTGAAACAGAAACCAAACATAGAAAAACAAACATAGACTGCCCACCCCAACTCACGCCCTGACCATACTAAATAAAGACAAAACAAAGGAAATAAAGGTCAGAACGTGACAGCTTGCTTTGTTATTCAACTGATCTTGTGTCCTTTCTGTTATCCTGTGAACCCCGTTTATTGCTGCTCGCAGCTATATTTTGAAAATATAATTTTTAAAGTATTTTGTATGTTCATTGGATAGATAGAGATAAAGGTGAAATGAGGAAGGGTGCTGAAAGAGCAGTGGGATGGATTCAAACCCATGCTGGTAATGGTACATTGTACATGTGCTCCAGAGGCTGCGGCTTAGACTGCTAGACAACCCCAGGGCAGGAATGGTTTCCATGTGTGTGTAGCACATCTTTTTCTGAGTAAGTCCCCGTTCTTGGAATCATCTATGACCTTTATACTTGTGTCTATCATTATGTTCTTACTACCTGTAACCTCTAATAGTTTACTTTTGGACCTAACATTGGGTTAATGGCTAACTTTGATGGAGTGAGGTGAACATGGTCTGATGGATCAGTAACTCCCTTATCCAGCACATTGGGCAATCTTGTGACACAGAAACAGTCGCGGTGGGGCGTTACCCATGAGTACTGATTTTGGCATGAAGGTGAAAACAGTGCTTTGTGGTGATGTAATCCAACCTGGGAGTTGGGTGAGCCAATCAGAGTGCAGTATATTTGACAACACCTTATCGTACGTGTCACTGAGGTTGCCTCAAAAAGGAGACAGACCAAACAATCCGGAAAATTATGAACTTGTCAGGCTTAAGTACACGTCGACTTCAGAAATGAGTTTTTTGTCTTTTTTATCAATGCAAAAAACATAAAAAGAAAGTAGCAATTGTTTTCCACCTGTAAAAAGGCTTAAAAAACAATATGACTACACTGCTTCTTGTTTCTAGGGATAAAAACCTCATTGCTTACTTAGTTAACTATTGATAGACAATTACTTGAGCATGTGTATTTACGTATACATGTTTTTAACGCCTCAACATTATAATGTGTCCTTGAAATTCACTCAGTGTCTTGCAAAAGGTCACTATTCCCAATACATTGAAAAACTATTAAAACATCTATATGTAAAGGTATATACTGTAAACATGTGAGTGGGAGGATTCTACTGTATATCAATTGCTATTCAGCTTGCTGTCGACCATTTCTCCGCCTGCCTTGAAAATGATTCATCTCTGTTTGACCTCCAAAGAATGACAAATTCATGTTTGGACTTGGCTCCCCATCCTTTCTAACATAGGAGCAGGTTGGCTTGGCACAAATAGGAATTGGCAGGGAGCTGAAGCCACACAACTCTATCTCTCTCACACATAGACACACAGACACACATGCACAGGCTTCCCGCCAAGTTGTTCTCCAATAGTCCGACTGAATATGAAGGAACGCTGAGTGTGTGTGTGAGTGTCGAACCACAAGGTCATCCAGTCCAGCCCAGCCCCTCGTACCCACACAAATGGCTTTACACCCCGCTTCGGTCTCTCAGGGTCGCCTGAGATGTGATTCCTTTCCAAATTAATTTCCAAAATGGCTGCCCCGGGCGAAGAGAGGATAAGCCGACCTCTCGCTGTTACTGCCTTGCCAAGTCTAGCCGAGTGCAATCGGCTTTGCAGTCAGGAGGAGTGTTACTCATAGGTTTACTTGCTGAACTCTTACTTGTTGTGAAACTCAAGGCCTTTCTGTAATGAAATCATGACATTTACATAATACAAAACAATCATGTAGATGATTTTGTGTATTTGCCAGTGCAGCATGGTCTTTGATCAGTGTAGGATTTGCCGTTATCAGTCCTGTTGGCCGAACGGCCTTCGCTTTTCATAAAAATGTGCGTCACTCGTGTAAACGAGTAGTAAAAAAAAACACGCCACTGCGGTCGGTCCATGCTCCGAGTGTAGGCTTTACCGCCTGTACACCCCCCCTCCCCGAATGCTGACCTGCAAAAGTGCTAACCCTCTCCCTCTTGTCTCTCTCTCTTTCCGCCCACACTAAAACATGCACAAGCGAGCGGCACTGCAATTAAAGCTGAGTGTGAGTCATGGGTTGCACAATAACGCTGCGCCACGTAATCATATAACACCGGTTTATCTGTCTTGCCAAGGGCACCTAGTGTACTCTGCCCCGCCGCCCAGGGCTGTGTTGTGCTCTGTTGTGACAGAAAGAGATGAACGATACAGAGCTAGAGAGAAACCAGAACAATTAAGAGGAAGAAAAGAGAGAGAGAAATGGCTTTGGTGGGTGTGTGAGAGGGAGAATGGAGTTAGAGAGGTGTAGAGACAGAGAGAGGGAGAGGAGGGGTGTCGACAGGTGGGTTGTGGCTGGGGAGACAGCCCAACAGATTGGCTAAAGCCACTGATGTTCTCTAGCCCACTCAGCTCGTCTTAGCTCAGAGAATACAGTCTGCCATGTGCCCTGCCTAACCTCTGGGACACGACATACTAACACACACACTACTCACACACGTTCAAGGCTTACACACACAAACACACAACTCATACACACGCTCACGTAAGCCTTGAATGAGTGTATAAGGCTTACGTTAGTTGTTTATTATTGTGTGTAAGTTGTGTGTACGTGTACATGGGTTGTGTGTCAGTGTGTGAGCTGTTTGTTAGTGTGTGTCATTCAAGGCAGTCGCGGTGGGGCGTTACGTCTGCAGGTTATGGCACAGAGCTTTTAGATGTACTACGTACGTTTAGGCTCAAAGCGGTTAATGCTGTAGCTGAACCTAAATGCTGTAGAATAGACTATATGAATGGCCTATTATCAAGCACGTTGCAGAGAACAGTTTGAATGTGCACTGACACTCTCCAGCCTTGCTATAGTCTAGACCCGAGGCTATGAACCAAAAGCAAATTAATTGGGACTGATGCATTGTTGCTAAGCGACACTGTCACACTATGAAATGTTTGTTTGGAGATCAATGCGCTCGTTGGTCCGAATCTCAGCTTGAACAGCACAGACGTAAATCCAACATTTGTGTAAACTATGCATTGCTGCCTTAGGGAGATATAGGGAGATATGTGTACTTACAAATTGTATATTTACACAAATCTCAAGCAAGTATTCGGCCCCCGTGCCTATAAAAAGCGTTGTATTCTCTATGAAAAAAAAAACAGAAGCAAACAGACCTAAATGGTGAAGGACTTGCTAAGGTGTTCACGAATGAATACAACCACAGACAATTACCAATTGCATCTATGACCTCTTCAGGACAAGTCAGGACACAGGGGGTGTCGAAAGGTTTAGGCGGTGGCTCAAAATAGGGATGGAAAGTGGAATGGGAACAATGCTATAAAACAGATTACAGGAGGAAGAGGGAACATAAAACAACACAGGTATAAAGTTAATATGTAAATTATCCAGAGAGAGTGAGAAAGAGAGGCCAAGGCAGCAGCTACTCTTCCTGGTATCCGGCACAATTAAGGCAGTTATACAATTTTAAAAACATTACAATACATTCATTACAGAATTCACAACACACTAAGTGTGTGCCCTCAGGCCCATACTCCACTACCACATATCTACAACACAAAATCCATGTCTACGTCTGTGTAAAGTGTGTATGTTATCATGTGTGTGTATGCATGTGCCTGTGCCCATGTTTGTGTTACTTCATTGTCCCCGCTGTTCCATAAGGTGTTTTTTTTACCTGCTTTTTAAATCTGATTCTACTGCTTGCATCAGTTACCTGGTGTGGAATAGAGTTCCATGTAATCATGGCTCTATGTAGTACTGTGCGCCTCCCATAATCTGTTCTGGACTTGGGGACTGTGAAGAGACCTCTGGTGGCATGTCTTGTAGGGTTTGCACGGGTGTCCTTCAGCTTGTCAACACCTCTTACAAAAACAAGTAATATGGAAGTCAATCTCTCTTCCACTTTGAGCCATGAGAGATTGACATGCATGTCATTAATGTTAGCTCTCTGTGTACTTTTAAGGGCCAGCCGTGCTGCCCTGTTCTGAGCCAACTGCAATTTGCCCAAGTCCCTCTTTGTGGCACCTGACCACACGACTGAACAGTGTGACAAAACTAGGGCCTGTAGGACCTGCCTTGTTGATAGTGTTGTAAGGAAGGCAGAGCAGCACTTTATTATGGACAGACTTCTCCCCATCTTAGCTACTGTTGAATCAATATGTTTTGACGATGACAGTTTACACTCCAGGGTTACTCCAAGCAGTTTAGCCACCTCAACGTGCTCAATTTCTACATTATTCATTACGAGGTGTAGTTGAGGTTTAGGATTGAGTGAATGATTTGTCCCAAATAAAAATATTGTAGTTTTGGAAATATTTAGGACTAACTTATTCCTTGCTACCCATTCTGCAACTAACTGCAGATCTTTGTTAAGTGTTTCAGTTATTTCAGTTGCTGTAGTAGCTGGCGTGTATAGTGTTGAGTCATCCGTGTACATAGACACACTGGCCTTACTCAACGCCAGCGGCATGTTAGTAAAGATTGAAAAAAGCAAGGGGCCTAAACAACTACCCTGGGGAATTCCTGCTTTTACCAGGATTATGTTTGCGAGGCTTCCATTAAAGAGCACCCTCTGTGTTCTGTTAGACAAGAAACTCTTTATCCCCATTATAGCAGGGTTTAAAAAATATATATATATATTAACCTTAATTTAACTAGGCAAGCCAGTCAAGAACAAATTCTTATTTACAATGACGGCCTACCCCAGCCAAACCCGGACGACACTGCGCAAATTGTGAACCACCCAATGGGACTCCCAATCACGGCCGGATGTGATACAGCCTGGATTCAAACCCTTGACTGTAGTGACACCTCTTGCACTGAGATGCAGTGCCTTAAACTGCTGTGCCACTCAAATAGCCGACCAACCAGCCTGTTACCAACTCTTAGTAAACTTCTGGAAAAAATTGTGATTGACCAGATACAATGCAATTTAACAGTAAACAAATTGACAACAGACTTTCAGCACGCATGTAGGGAAGGACACTCAACAAGCACGGCACTTACACAAATTACTGATGATTGGCTGAGAGAAATGTATGAAAAACTTATTGTGGGGGCTGTCTTGTTAGACTTCAGTGCAGCTTTTGACATGATCTATCATAATCTACTGCTGGAAAAACGTATATGTTTTGGCTTTACACCCGAGTGGTGCAGTGGTCCGAGACACTGCATCTCAGTGCAGGAGACGTTACTGTAGTACCTGGTTCAAATCCAAGATGCATCACATCCGGCTGTGATTGGGAGTCCCATAGGGCGGTGCACAATTGGCCCAGCATCGTCCGGGTTTGGCCGGGGTAGGCTGTCATTGTAATTAAGAATTTGTTCTTAACTGACTTGCCTAGTTAAAAAAGGGGGCTTAACTATTCTTGGGTAGGGGAATTATTTCAGCTTCCCTCCAGGCCTGAGGGCTCACACTTTCTAGTAGGCTTAAATTGAAGATGTGGCAATATTATCTGCTATTATCCTCAGTAATTTTCTATCCAGATTGTCAGCCCCCAGTGGCTTGTCATTGTTGATAGACAACAATACTTTTGTCACCTCTTCCACACTGACTTTACGGAATTCAAAGTCTTTCATAATCTGGTCAGATATGCTTGGATGTGTAGTGTCAGCGTTTGTTGCTGGCATGTCATCCCTACGTTTTTTTTTATCTTGCCAATGAAAAAGTAATTAATAACCTCTTAAGGATTGGACCCTTTTTTTCCCATTTTTGACTTAAATGACATACCCAAATCTAACTGCCTGTATCTCAGGACCTGAAGCAAGCATGTATGCATATTCTTAATACCATTTGAAAGGAAACACTTTGAAGTTTGTGGAAATGTGAAATTAATGTAGGAGAATATAACACATTAGATCTGGTAAAAGATAATAAAAATAAAACAATGTGTTTAAAAAATATGTATATTTGAATCATGTTTGAAATGAAAGAAAAGGGCCACAATGTATTATTCCAGTTTAGGGACAATTGAGATTTTGTCCACTAGATGGCAGCAGTGTATGTGCAAAGTTTTACACTGATCCAATGAACCATCACATTTCTGTTTAAAATGTTGTATCAAGTCTGCCCAAATGTGCCGAATTGGTTTATTAATAAATGTTCAAGTTCATAACTGTGCATTCTCCTCAAACAATAGCATGGTATTATTTCACTGTTAATAGCTACAGTAAATTGGACGGTGCAGTTAGATTAACAAAGAATGAAAGCTTTCTGCCCATATCAGATATGTCTATATTGAAGATCCTGATTAGTTTATTATTGGAGTCAGGTGTGTTAGCTGGGGCTGGGGCAAAAGTGTGACACCAATCAGGCCCCTTAGGACTGGAGTTGCCCAGGCCTGGTGTAGAAGTTGAAGTAGTTGTCAATATCAGTGGGTTTTGTGATAAATGAGCCATCTGATTCAATGAAGGATGGAGCCGAGTTGGCTTGTTCCCCCAAAATGTAATTTAAGGTGCTCCAAAGCTTATTACGATTCTTTAGATCATTTATCTTTGTTTCATAGTATAGTTTCTTTTTATTTAGCTTATTCACATGATTTCTTAATTTGCAGTATGTTGGTCAATCAGTTGGCTGCCAGACTTATTTGCCATACTCATCCTCTCAACCATACAATTTTTCAATTCCTCATCAATCCAAGGAGATTTAACCGTTTTTACAGTAATTTTCTTGATGGGTGTGTGCTTATTAGTAACTGGAATAAGCAATTTCATAGCTCAGATAAATAGCTTCTCCGCTGCCGTTGGCGGTTTGAAGGGGATTGATAGTTTTAGTGCGGCAGTGACCGCATGGCGAGGCCTCTCGAGGAATATAGCGGCTGAGGCCGGATGACAAAAACAGAGGGGAAGCTGGAAAATGTCTGAAAATGTTGCGCAGATGACGGTTTGATTCATGTGCTAGATGTCGTAAAACCGTTTCCTTGACACAAGAACTAGCGAGGCAGGCTTGTTGTTTTGTTTTTTACGAGTCTCTCATCCAGACCAGGCAGAAATAGATTGATGTGCACATATGGGCTCTGCTAGCAATGAATCTATTACCGGTTAGGATATATAAGTAGCGGAGGTTGTGTGTTAGCTCCCAGAGTAAGCTTAGTGACCTAACACAGTCTAGCAGAGAATCTATTACCATTTAGGATAAATATGTAGCAGAGATGGTTCTCTGAAGTACACTTGCGTGATGGGTAAAGACTTAAGTGTTACCTCCCCGAGCAAGGATTTAGCTTAGTGGGCTAACACGGTCTTCTGTTGGGTAGAAAACCTGTTTTTTTAAACCTGCTAGTGTACTCTAGGATACTGGACCCTCTTGCTGCTCAACTTTCAACTTGCTAGGTGGTTTAAAAGGTAACCATGACACAGTTGGTCACATGATCAACATGTTGCATCACATGGTCCTACCATTCCTTAATCATCATGTTGTGTCATTTCTGAGTGGGTGGGCAAAATTCACCTTTGGAAGGGGCAATGGCCAGCCCAGCACCATCCCCTAGAATCTGCCTTGTTCCTCTGTGAGACACTGAAAAAAGCTTGAGTGTCAGGAAAAAATACATCTTCATCTCCTGTCATCCAGGAACCTGACACTTCAGACTGTTAACGTTTTTGCCCTATTATCTTTTAAAGTCAGAATCTCCCCTTTAATGGGCTTGCTGCCTTGGAGTGGCCTGAAAACACTGTCTGTCTGGACATTACGTAAACTGTCATTATTTGCAGTTTCTTGCTTCAGGGCTTAGTTACATCACGGTGAACTTTGCTGTGCGACGCTGATGTTATTTCTGGCAGCCCTGTGTTACGTACCTGAATGGAGAATAGCTGGCTTAGCACCCGGGCCAACTAACTGGCGAGGAGGAAAAACAGGGAAAACAGGAACCAAAAAATGTTTTCTCCCGTAACGGCCCACACTGTAAAATAATCCGTGACATTTAAGCGGCACTTCGTTGATGAGTTTCCCATTCTCTCCCCCCGAAGATGCATGTGGATATCGGAAAGAGTGAATCGAGGGGAAACTTGCAGAGCGTGTGGCAGAAAATAACCCAAGACACAGGGTTGCATCAGAGTCGGGATAGCCTACATGCAATAAGTATTGTTGCAGATGCTGCTACTCAAAGATAAGCAAAACAATGTTATTTTGCACCAATGCACAAACATGGTCACTTTTGGGTTTTGCTTGCCTTTCTCCATCAGGAGAAATGTGCAATGGCCTAATATTCATTTGTTTTGGTTGAGGTACTGTCGAGTTGAGGAACGTTGGCTAGCATGATCTTTGGATCTTCTTTATCCAAATAAATGAAAGCCTTGTTTTTGCTGGTGTCCACTAGTGTAGCTTCTCAGTTTGCATATCATATGATTTCACTCTTCTATCCTCTTAGGAATGTGTGTCCTCAACTGCTTTGCAATTTTGCTCTCCATATTTTCCCACACTGGAGAAATTGCGGGGGAGATTCGAGCAATTTCCCCACATGCTTGTGAAGAGCATGCGATCATGGGCTCGGTTGTTTGCTATTTTTCTAAATGTTCCCTTACAGTATATTAGTGAATGCAGACTATTATTTTATTAAATGCCCCACGTCCCCCGTTCCTTCTCTCACCCATCCTGCTTAACTGCTAGTCCTCTCCGCCCATCCTCCCCAAACTCCCTCCCCCTTAGTGTGGCGGCTTTGCAGATGTGGCACATCTGGCTCCAGGAGTGACTCATTATTATTCGCTCTGATGTTCCACTCCTCTCCCTCTCTCCTGCTGCCATGGCAACTGATGAATGTTTGGCAGGAAGCCCTAGTCGAGGGATACAGGGATGAATAAGAGCCTAGCGATGGGTGTTTGTGTGTATGTGTGTGATAGAGAGAGTGGGAGGAATGGAAAAAGAGAGAGAGAGAGAGAGAGGGTATAGAGAAAAAAGGGAGGGAGGGAGAAGGGAGTAAGCTCTCAGTAGTTTGGCTTCGATCCAGGGCAACCATAATGCCTGGCTGAAATGAGGCCCTTGGCAGAACACCAGGTCTCAGAGAACAAAGATGTGTGCTTCTAACGCCGGCGACAGGGCCCCGCTTGGCAGCCTCTGCGTTTTCCCAGCAGCCTTTGCCTTGGCAGCCCGCCACCTTTTCCCTCCAGGCCTGCAAAGAGGATTAGGGTGGAGTGAGGGAGGGAGGGAGCGAGCGAGCGAGAGAGGGGAAAAAGAAAGCCTTGTTTTTCTCTTGTCTCCTCACTTTGCCCCTGTGACATCACCGCCTCTCCTCCGTTTCCAGATGCACACCGTCCAAAAGTGTTTTTCCCCTCTCTCTCCAAACGCGCCATTTTATTTGAGTTGGCCTTCCATTTTATAAACAGTGTCGTCAGTCGCTATATTGAGGGTAAGCCTGAGCGCCTAAAATGGCATCTTTCGCTGTAGTCTGACTAGCTGCACTTGTAAGGACTAGAGGACTAGATCTGCACCAAATGCCTATGCAGTTTCCAAGCGTTGACTTGAATGCAAACCCTGCTTTTGTGAAAGTGATGCAAAAACATCACACCCCTTCCTATACAATAAAGTGCTCGTGCTGTGACATTTCCAGGATATTGCATCACTCCATACTGCAACACTGCATCAAAGATCAAAGCACTGCAGTCAACGGCGCTTCTCGAGACTGTCGCCGCTTTAAGAAAGCTGCAAAGTCAATGCTGCAGCACCCAATGTGTTGTTCTTTTTTCAATCAGCATTTGTTACCTCTGCTTATTGATCTGCCAAAGAAGCATTGTGGACAATCAATAGGGTAGTACATTTTCCTTCTGCGCCGTCCAAGAAGCTATCTCTTTAAGTGGCATATGCCTCAGCCGTTCGAACCATAACAGGCTGTCAGGGTCAGAGAGTGGATTCATTGCAGCAAAGCAGGAAGTGATTTGGCGATTTAGTGCATGCACACTCAGCGAGCTGTGGACAGTTGTCTGAAGCGTAGACCACACTATTTATTCACGTCTGTGTGCACACTGTAACCCAGCTTTAAGTGCTATTTAGGGGAGCAGTGAAGAGGGCTTTAAATGTGGGATATGTTTTCTATGTAAGGCAAGGGCTTAGATTGTGTCAAGCTCGGATGATTAAGACGAGAGAGAAAAAAACACGTCTGTAAACAGGAAATGGTTCATTACTTAGAATATCCTGATAGGAGTGATCTCCATAGTAACCCTTTCCTTCCTGCACTGACAATAAAAACATGAAAGTATAATGATGATGGTGATGATTTGTTTTCCCTTCCATTGCGCCACATTTAAAGTCAAATGTTGATGACGATAAACTAAAGTGTGATTTCAGGGAATCGGGAATAAGTCATCTTTTGTACATCTTTTTTTAATAATGTTTTTCGGATGAGTTTACACAGCATGTGGATTTTGTGCCTGTCAGAACCAACTGTGACTAAGCAAAATAGCCAATAGTGATAGGTCAGTGCTCCAAGCTTAGTAACAACACAATGTCATCGACCCCACTCTAAAATAAGTCCATTAGGTCTATAACTAGCTAATGGTTTTCAGTTAATAACATAGGAATAGGGCCGTGTTGCAACAACCTCAGCGCACAAGATGAATTCCCCTAAATGGGAGGTTAGGCGCCACTGTAAGCCTACACTTTCTTGGCAACTACCGAAGTCGTCCTCTGACAAAAATACTAAGAATTTTTTAGAACGCATGTCAATTAAATGCACACATTCAATCAATTACCTTGGAAAGGAAATTCCCTTTGGTACTATAAAGCTAATCATTTATAAGCATTGGGAGCCAAACAGCTATTTATTTGGAACTCTGTCAGTTGCTTCCCGACAGAGGCAAAAGTAAAAGGCCATTTGTTTTCTTTTTGCTCTCGAGAGCAACATGCAGCAACATGTGCTCATAACTTCAAAGTACGTGTGCTGTGTACAGTAATGCTTAATTCACGAAAAGTACTGTTTAAAAATTGAAAGGCTTAAACACATCAAAGAGAAGCCACTACAAAGGCATTTGTTCAATTATTAAACGACTTCCATGCTGTTAATTTGCCTCAGTCACATACTGGAAGGCTTGCGCATATAACCACCTAGTTACCGAGTCTGTCTACTGACAGATTACAGAGGAACAAAAGTCCATTGACTGAGTCATAAGGGGGGTTTGCCGAACCGTAAACATTCCTGGTCAAGGGCAAATTGATAAGATTCATTATTTTTTAAATCAAACATATCCTTCCTCCCTAGCTTTGGCAAGCAAATGCATGGAGTCATGTGGTTCAGTTATTGTCTTTATTTGTTTTTGCCATCATTGGATACTTTTGCGAATGACCAGGAGTCCATCTGAAAAAAAGCTGGACACAGTGCTACAGTGTGACCTCAATGTCACCTTCTCCAGTCTGCTTTTCCTGGGTTTCTTTCCCATCGAGCAGACTTCCTCCCATGTGAAACGGCTAAGCTGAATAAACTGACTCTTTTGACCCTCTTCCTCGCCATGAGGCCATGTCTGCAAATATTACATCTGACTAACTCCAACCAACTGGGAAACTTTTCAAGGGCCCAAGAGTCATGCAGGCAAGGAATGGCTGACTTGAAAGAACTGACACTTGACTTTAAGCCAGCAGGTATAATGCATTTATGACATGGTCATAATGCACGGTAGGACTTGTCATATGACACTCTTATTCATGGGTTGCACGTTTCATCACAATATTGATTTGAACGTTAGTTTTAGGATTGATGCCCAGCTGAGTGTTCTACTCATTGCAGTCTCATTGAATGCTGATGAAGATTTAATCTAAAGTGCATTACTGTGGCTTGGTAACCCCATGACATTTCAAAAGGAGGCAAAGACTTAGTAGGACAAGCTTTTGTCATCATTGTGACATTGGCAGATTTACTTTAGATACATTATAACTTTGGCTAGTTAAGACTGAGAGGAGAGCACCGACATTTTAGCTAGCTAATGTTAGCATTGCTATCTATTTTTAACGAACAAGTCAACTTGACAACATCATAATGATGGCAAAGTTGTTTTCTACTAATTATTTGTCTACTTTAGCAATGTCATCGTATTTCCAAGCCACTATAGTGTAACATTGACGAAACAGTCATTAGGCCCCTGTTCAGAAAGACATGACTAACCATTAGTCAGACATTAATATGCTGCGGCATCTGTAAAACATTGATAAGAATGGCAACGATGCAAGTGACGGATGTGCAACCGATGAATAATGTCTTAGTATCATATGTCATAATGATCCTGAGATGTTGCCAAAAACAACACATAAAAAAGGCATACAGTAAGATATTAGTTAATAATCTAATATTATAAGGGTAGCTTTAAGTTACCCTAATTTCTCTTTAACCACACTTGCCACTCTCTTCCTCGAACCATTAAGAAGGAAGATTAAAAGTAACAATAGCAGGCTCATGTCAAGACACTGTGGCAACCTCTGATTGCGTGACATGTAGTCCTCTGTGTTTGTGTGTTAGCCGCTGTTCAAGCTGCCACCAAGTCAGAGCACCTGGGGACGCTGAGCGATACCAGCGTGCCACATAAGCCACCAGAGTGCCGTCACCCCCCTCCTTCATCCCTCCCTCCCCATCCCATCAGCAGATCAGCAGGTCTTAAGGTCTTCCAACCTTCGTGACAAGCCACAATTGATGCTCAAGTGGATTGTTATGCATGTGTGTGTGTGTGTGCATGTGTCTGTTACTTTGTGTTTGTGTCTGACTTTGAGTATGTGTGTGTAAACTGTAATCACACCGCATAAGGGGGAATATTTGTCTTCACGCCGGCCCAGCTCAAGACAAGGCCACCAGCGTAAGTGATGTTCCAACTCTAATTAACCAGCTTACTAAAGAGCCTTAATTGAAACGAGGGTTACCTTGCTGCTCTGTAGATGTCTTGGCATAGTAGCGGGGTAATGTCTAAGCTGAATGGCAGCCATGATGATGAGACACAATATTGTGTTAGCTTGAGTATGTATTTTGTTAGAGTCTAGATACACACACACACACACACACACACACACACACACGTGCGCATGTGCACACTCATATTGTGTGTGTGCTCTATTATTAAATACATACTCAAACGTACAAATCACAATGCAAACTGCACCACATCCAACCTATCTGACCTCCAAGTACATTCTTATTTTGGGTCAAAACTTTTCCTTTCTATTTTAATAACTACAGTATCTCTCCCAGCCATCGCATGGGATTTGCTTATACACCGTTCACATGGGCACATTGTCCTGGATGCAAATAGCCCACACTGCTATTACTGCTCAGTGCTCATTTGCCTCTTCTGCCTTAGGCTGCAGAGAAATAGGACACATTGTTCACTGGTGCACCTACAGTAGCCTACGTGTCCCCCTTGTGTCTCTCTCTCTCTCTCTTTCATTCTCTCTCTACACAGCTGACTGGGCAAGCGAGACAGGGCATGTGTGTTGCAGCCAAGAGAGAAGGACGAGACAAGATGGGCCACGGCCACATCAAGTCAGCTGTCTGGTCGATGCAGATCCACACCGACGTGATACAGTCATACAAACCATTGAGTAAGAGATGACTGTGTTGCTACTGTTAATGCTGAGTCATTGTCAGTGGTTCACTGCTCTCCTGTTGGCCAGTCCTCATTCCACAGCCAGTTTGTTTACATTCAGGGGTGTCATGCACCCCAAAAATCTGAGGTGGCATAAAGTACAGGAGGATGGCTGGGGTATGGTCCGGAGAAGGGCTATCCGTAAATTTGATAATTTAGCGTTTTTCAAACACCTGAAACAGCTTTTCTCTGCAATCTATAGCCATAATCATTATGCTTAATTTGATGTTCAAATATGTTTATTTTTCGTGAGTATTATTCCACATTTAGTTATTGCTTTCTTAACAAACATGCAAGTAGTTATGCCAGCTAAGATAGTTAGACAAGATAGCTACTGTTAAATTGATTGATAGCCCGGAGATTGGGAACCTGGTTGGGATAGCTCAGTGGTGTAAAGTACTTAAGTAAAAATTCTTTAAAGTACTACTTAAGTCGTTTTGGGGGGTATCTGTACTTTTACTATTTATATTTTTGACAACTTTTACTTCTCTACATTCCTAAAGAAAATAATGTACTTTTTACTCCATACATATTCCCTGACATTCAAAAGTACACTTTACATTTTGAATGCTTAAAATGGTCCAATTCACACACTTATCAAGAGAACATCCCTGGTCATCTCTACTGCCTCTGATCTACTTCATTTGTAAATTATGTCTGAGTGTTTGAGTGTGCCCCTGGCTATCCATACATTTTAAAAACAAGCAATTGGTGCAGTCTCATTTGCTTTATATAATGAATTTGAAATGATTTATACTTTTTACTTTTGATACTTAAGTACATTTTAGCAATAACATTGATACTTAAGTATATTTATAAACAAATACTTTTAAAGTTTTACTCAAGTAATATTTTACTGGATGACTTTTACTTGAGTCATTTTCTATTAAAGTATCTTTACTTTTACTCAAGTATGACAATGTGGTACTTTTTCCACCACTGGGATAGCTAAAGCCAACTTCATACAATTGCTAAGTGGCTAGTAGTATTACAGAGTAGAGGTAGCACCACAGGTCCAGGAGTCCCCAAAATTCTGGGATCTGTAGTTTTTCTTGATCTGGTAACCAACCTAACCAGCTAAAATTCTGGACCTTAGATGGTATGATTACTCTGTTGTAAAATGATTTGATATGGGCTATGATGGGACCAGAGTTTTTCTAATCAGGTCACATGTTGTTGTTTTTTATCCTGTGAAAACTTTCTGGCCTTGTTCATATGAATTATATTTTCAAGGGAAGGGAAAGGGTATATTTAGTCAGGTGCACAGTGGGGTTTTGTACACACAGAGAAAGTAACATGATTGGACAATACAACTCACAGGGCTGAGCTTACTTTATGCAGGTATGCATCATGTAGTCCTGTCATATGCAACTGTAGGCCCAATTAAAAATGTACTCAGTCTCTGTCAGTGTTTGTGTTTATTGATTAATTCCAGTTAATCATTTTGGATTGAAAAAGTCTAGGTAGCCTAGACCGCTGCACCACTCAGGAGCCCACTATACAATGAATAGCTGCCATTTCCCATGTCTAGCCTATTAGAAACAAATAGGTGTAGCCAAAAATGAAACTATTCATCACATTTAGGCGACTGTCTATTTAACAAAGAGCATGCTTTCTTTCAGAAACCATTTCCTTTGGTATTTGGCTTTAGCTTGCTGTGACTCGCTCGTCCTACCCCTCATGTCTGTGATCTTTGGCAGCGAGCCAGGATGGGTAGTTTGTTTTTCCACGGATGGGCGAGTTAAGAGGCGAGTACGTGACTAAAAACCACTTCCTGTTTGGAACGTCATCATAAAGTAGGCTACATGCTTGCAAAAAAAAAAACGGCTTTGTATCCGCAGGTCTCCTAAGCGGTATTGCCTCACACTCTACAATTGTGTGGCTAACCCTAACAAATAGAGAAAGTAAATTACGGAAAACTCCTCGGTCGTTTTTTGTCAAATCTTACAGTGAGCTATATAAGCTACAAACACCGTTCATGCAATAGCAACACATTTTTTTTATTAGGCCTAAGGCAATTTTGTTGACCTTCCTCACAGTCTAACAAGACCAGACTGGAGTGACATTTAGGCTCTGTGGAATTATTATCAAAGTAAATGAACTATCCACACGAATAGCCTCTAGACTTAAGAATTGAAGGAGCTGTAATTGAAAAAAAGTTGCAAACGATGTCTCGGTTTGTGACTTTGATCTGGGGGTTTCCGTATTCGCCAGTCAGACAGGCTGTGAGTTGTCGAGTTTACTGAATCACGAGGCGTCGATTGGTGTGAGTTAGTCATGCTGAACTTCATCCAATATTTGGACGATGAGGGAATTCACAGTCGCTCTTTGTGATAACGACGGAGAACATCGCTATCAAACGGTGGTTAGGCGCTATATTCTCAAATGTCGAAATACAACAATGTTGTAGGCACGCGCCACGTCATAGTATGACTGCAACAAGGTATCAACTACATCGTTATGTGATACATTGTTGCTTAGAATAAGGGGCGTGTGTAAACAAGCGATTGACAAAGTAGCCCAAACACAGTTGATCATGGATATTTCTAAAATGATAAACATTTCGACGTTAGTTTTCATCATGCAACTATTCTAATCTATTTTTATGTCTAAACAAGCCGAGTGTGCAAGGCTGAACTCGTAAACTATAGATTGGAAAGAGGCTATCCCATTTTAAAAGGACGAAGGAAGGGGGGTATAATCTGCCATAGTAACACAGAGTCGAATTGTATGGTTGGGTGAAAGCTATCTGCCTCGTGACGTTGTGCTGGCAGTGTGACTGGAATGAGGATTTGCTAAATAGGGCTCTAGTGCCAGCCCGGGAGAGCATGCATAGGCTAACTAAAGGCGCGAGATAGGTGACGCCACTTGTTGAGTTGCATGCAAAGGCATTATATATTCGTGAGACAATTTAGGAGCCGCAATAATTGTTGCTTTGAAATCTTTGGATGTTGATTCTCAGTAATCAGAAGCCTATCATCAACATATGATACAATTTACCTTGACGTTAAATAACTACTTTTAGCAGCAGGGCTCAACTGCATCTAACCAGTTTCTCTTTAGGGCTTGCTGGCAGTTTAACTCCTTGTACAAGTGGTGGGGCCTACGGATAGAGGGAGAAAAAAAGGTGAGCATGCGCTGGAGGGGCTGTCGAGGAATCAAGTAAATAGAATTGGAGCTGCTGGAGGCACTCGTGGTGTGTCGTCGGTGACGTCACCGCCCTACATTGAGTTCGAGCTGTGAGTTGTAGTGCGAGATAGATAGAGGCGCGCCGTAGTAAAGTACACAACTGCAATGAACTTCTCAGTGTAACTTGGCTGTTTTAAGGCTGCTTGGCTAGAGGGAAAATACACAATTATTCGCGATTCCTTTTTTTTCTGCAGAATAAAACGAATCACAGGGAGATTTGGAGAATTTGGTATCCACTTTTCACGAAAACTATGTCGTCCGCGGCTGTAGCTGCTTCGAGGAGGCAGTCATGTTATTTGTGTGATTTGCCCCGCATGCCATGGGCGATGATCTGGGATTTTACCGAACCCGTTTGCAGGGGATGTGTCAACTACGAGGGTGCCGACCGGATTGAGTTTGTAATTGAGACTGCCCGACAGCTGAAGAGGGCTCATGGATTCCAGGACGGGAGATCTCCGGGTCCAGGCAAACCTCAGCACTCAGGGAAGGAAATTCAGTCCCACAACCATTCGGCTGGAGACCCCGGCTCGCGTCCGCCTCAGCCTCTGGATCGCTATCCCCTCTCTGACCGACCGCCAAGGTTGGGACCGGAGTACCAACCGGGGAGGCAAGTTAACGGCATCCCTGTGCCAAATGGATTTCCAAAACCTGACGACCCACCGGAGCTGAACCGCCAGAGCCCCAACCCTCGCAGGACTAGCACGGTTCCTCCCAATCTGGTGCCTTTAGTGAACGGAAACATGGGTCCAGTACACACACTCAATGGTCGGCCAGCTCAAATGGGTATGCCGGGCGCGTTGAATGTTCCTGGTCAAGGCGACCACGGCAAGCGCGGGGAGGATATGAAAGACAAGCATAGACCGGATAGCATGTCGGACATGTCTGAGAGCCACAAGCGGGCGGAGGATTGGATGGGCAAGGGCAAAACAGTGAGGGATTTGATGGCTCTCCACACATTCGACAGCAGGTTCAAGAAAGACCACGCGGCGATGCAGCGCGTCATGGGATATGAGACAAGTGCAACTTCTTCAAAACCAGGTAGGATTGTATATACTTTTTCACACAGGAATACATTCATTTGGAAGACTAAAACAGGAACTGGCAGTGTTCTTAGTCAGCTACTTTTCCACTGTGTTGACGTGGGTTTTCAGTTGAATGGTTGTTTATGCATGTTTACATTTCCCCTAGTCAGATCCCCAGCAGGCTTCCGACTAGACAACTTGTTTTGTTTTACATATGAAATAACATAACTTTCTGAGATTTTTCATTTACTGTACAGTGCATGCACATTTGCTGCTGTGGTTGTTGGAATGTTTGTTAACCCTTAACTCCTCTCTCTACCCCCTACCCCTCCTTCTTCTCCAACAGACAGAGGGAAGCACCCGCGGAGCATGAAGAGGAAAGCCTCCCCCGAGCCCGACGGCGAGGGCTCCACCCCCAAGATGAATGGCGGCGAGGGCCAGCCTTGGTTGCCGTCGCCCTCAGAGGTCCTCAAGATGCCCCCGGCCTCCCTGCCAGGCTTCTCTGCCGCTCCACCCTCCACCATCTCCCCCCACAGTCGCACCACCCCACCGGAGGCGGCCACGGCACAGAACGGCCAGTCGCCCATGGCAGCACTCATCCTCGCCGCTGACAATGCCGGCAACACTGGCTCGCCCAAGGATGCCAACCAGGTGCACTCCACCACGGCAGCAGGCCGGCGCAACAGCGGGAGCCCACTGTCCCCGTCCTCTGCAGGCCAGCGGCGGCTGACCCAGAGGGAGGTGGTGGCCACGGCCCATTCGCAGGGCATGGACCCTCACGGGGCGCCGCCGCAGAGCATTCCAGACTCGTCGGTGCCGGGCAGCGTGCCACTGTGCTGCACCCTGTGCCACGAGAGGCTGGAGGACACACACTTTGTCCAGTGTCCGTCAGTGCCCTCGCACAAGTTTTGCTTCCCCTGCTCCCGGGAGAGTATCAAACAGCAGGGGGCCACGGGAGAGGTGTACTGCCCCAGCGGGGAGAAATGCCCACTGGTGGGCTCCAACGTACCATGGGCCTTCATGCAGGGTGAAATAGCCACCATCTTGGCAGGGGACGTGAAAGTAAAAAAGGAGAGAGACCCTTGATTTTACCAGCGTTTTTTTTTTTTAACTACCACAACAACAAACAAAAACCAACATGTACACCATTACAACTGAATATAAATCCTCGTACCATGCATACCATCCAAAAGAAACTGATGGACGTGTACATATTGGACACAAGGGAAGTTGTATGCTTCGTAAACATGGCTGTATAATTTTTTTATTTTTATTATTTTGTTTTTGTTTTTCAATACATTGTGTTTCTATATTATTTTTTTTTGAAGATAAAGGTATGTACTCATCATAACAGACTACTTTCCTCCTCCCCCTTTTTTTCGATGTACTTTTAGTTCTGGTGGCAGTCCCTGTTAAACATAGAATGTGACTAACTAATATGACTCTACGAGCACTTGGCAAACTGAATTGCTTCTAGCTGTACTTGTATGCACTTGTTTAAAAAAAACTTGCCAAATACAATTTCTGACCTTGTAATAATAACTAGTGTCTGGTTTGCTTATTTCCCTGCAATTAGTAATGAGTGAAGCCATAGAGAGAGAGAGAGAGACATGTCCCGATTATGAATCACTCATGGGCAGTGATGCAATACCTTTGACAAGAACAAAATGGGACCCGGGGAGGATTGGGGGGTGGGGTAGCAAAAGCGAGGGAGTAGAGGGAGGAAAAGAAGTGAGGGGAGATTTTCTATACAGCAGTAAACATACAGTTGAATATGCCAGCATGAAAAATTCCTCAGATGGTTTTAATACTCGTGATTTACTTTGCTTACAGCAGTTATGAGGCTATTGTACATTTAATGACCACTAAGTTAGTCAAATCTACCGCATGTCTCCTATGCTGGTAAAAACAAAAGTATTCTTAGTATGTCATACTAATAAGTACAGGTACGGTTAACCCAAAAGGGCTTAAATGTTAATTTAATCCGTTCACTAAGGTAATTCCACACCACTGTTTATTGGGGATGTTGATTGTAGAGTGATTCTGCACAATTGAAACAGCCTCTACTGTGCATTATCTCTTGCTAAGTCAGCCTGAATGTAGGGAGTTGTTTCAGTTCGTGTTCAAAGCTCTAGCGATGGAGCTAAAATGTACGGGAGTCATGTTGATCAATAAGATCGACACAATATTCAGTTAAATCTCTTTCAAATCTATTCTATTGTCACTTCGCCCCCAGGGCCATTGCCTTTGACACATTGAACCCACGCCCTAATACAAAACAAAACATAGTAAGGATGTGAAGTCACGAATGATTACGTCATGTGACTACTTGTGAGCTCAGCACATGTGAGCTTTGATTGGAGCTATTGGCTTTTTCCTCAACTCAATGCTGCATGCTTGTCAAGAAGTACGAATGCAATCCAGAGAAATAGTTTTGACGACATTCGTTGAGGCTACTGTAGAAGCAAACATGTAGCGTGCACTGTGTGAAAGGGATTCTTCCATTCGAGCCGGGTTAACCAGTTTTGGAGATAATCTCTTATTCATCTGCAAGCCACAGCCAATGTCGACTGCATACATATTTCATTTGGTGATAACCTAGATATCTCCCTAGTAACCCAACAGCATAAACAACAATGCATCATTTGTAGATGCTGATTTTTGTTCATTTCCCCTCTGGATCAATTGTTTATTGGCAACTATCTGAAAATGAATATATAATCATCCCCTCTCTAGGCTACAGTGCACACATGAACAAAACACACACGGGCGTTTGACATGGTTCGCCATCAGAACCCCATTGAGTCAATGGCTGCATTGTAGTCCTCAGGAATATCATCCTCCACAAAAGAGGGCATAAAAGAGGTGCTTGGTCATGTGCACGCCTCAGTGGAATTCCTGAGTCACCGTCCCCCCCCCCCCTCCGTCCCCCTCTCATCTCTGCTGCTGCCTGCCCGGGACCTCCGGTGCAATAACACGCCTTCCACTGTTCAAGGTTGGTCACACGGTGACGAGATGAATGGAAGGCTTGTGTTTTTCTGCGGCCTCGCCTCGCATTCACCCACCATTCAGGGGAGCGGCCAAATCCAGACTTAACCCTTTACTGACCCAGTTTGACGACAACACGGTCCAAGGTTGGTATAGAGAGCAATAGTAGTGCCGTTCTTTCATAGGCACTAACTCCGCCATGGTTCGTTGGACACCGTCAATAGGAAAATGAATGGAGTTTTTGGATAAACGCCAAAAATACGGTCTGTTGTAAACACAGGTTTAGGAGATTTGTATACATTTTGTTCTATGAGATAATCTTCATCAGTTAATGTCATTTTTCATGAATTTTGAAGCATTTATGTTACACATTTTTCTTCATAAAAGTCCAGTTAAATCGCTGATATTATCTCATAGAACAAAACGTATAAGATACTTTACGCCTGCGATAGCCTCAGCCCTTTATCTTCTGCGTTTATCCCAAAACCATATTCTTTCCCCATAGGGATGGCTGAATTTACCACAGGTAAACTAATTTCTAGTTTTTATAGACTACAAGCGAGCAAGCTCTATTTTGGAAGGAAATAGGTCTAGATATAGCCCTACATAGCACACCTTGCAGCTGTACTTTCAATTCATGTCATTTTTAAGAGACTTAGCAAATTCAACATAAATCAAACATTAGCCCACTGTTGTTTTTGTAGAATTACATTTTATTGGTCAGTAAATGGAAATCATTCACTGATAATGAGTAGGCTAGACCTACATTGCAAAAAAATAATTGCACTTATTTTGTATGTTCTCTCTTTCCCCTCCAATGTTGTGGCGAGCACTTTAGGCTCATGTAATAAAATGACTGATGCAGTGATTCACCCAATGTGCACTGTAGCTATTTCACAGTAGACCTACACAGACTTGGCCGCAGCCGATTTGTCAGGTTCCATTTTGTGCGGATCGATGTTGATTCATTTGATGTCTAGGGAGGGAGGGGAGCAGACGGTTCGTACCTGACCCGGGCTTTCTGTTACATTGGTGCCAGCTCATCTGCAACGCTGGCTGGCGCTCAGCTCTCTGCTTCGAATTCCAGCCGTGCCAGTTCATTCCTTTTCATGTGTCACCGAAACTCAACACCCTGAGGGCGAAAAAGGAGCCAGTCGTCCGAGATTAATAGGTTTGCTCAAATTACGGGGCACACTCGGAAAGAATTTAAGACTTTTCCCTCCTCTCTCACTCCCTTTGTTTGCTCAGCTGCCCCCCCCCCCCACCAATCAGCCTCCCCTACTCTTCCTGACTCCAAAATACATGATGGTTCCTGTGAAGGAAACAGTAGATGAAGTTGGAAGGCCGCATGATAATAAACACACAAGGAGTGTGCGCACAGGGTCGGCCATGTGGAATTTGCAACAGTGAACTTTCCAATACAGGTTTGTTGAACGAATGTTACCTAGCTCTGTATTAAAATAGCCTCAGAAGCCATAACTTTTATGATCTGTACCACACAGCTTTCAACATAGAGTTATCAAATAACAACATAAATTAAAAGCGCATGGCCTACATTCAATTGAATGAGACCTAGGGAATGGTGGGTGTTTTGGAGGAATATAACTACATGTATTTTACATCCACAATTTGGTTTTGAATGACACAAATGTAATATCAAACTAAAAGCCAAAGCTGTTCCACAAAACAGTTTCAAAATGACTTTGAGGACGTTCGTCATTCCATGTAGCCTACAATAGTAGGCCTAGTTAATCTGGAGCAATTCCAAACAGAGCAGCAGACTGTATCCTCCCTTTAAACACTTTTATAGTAAGTCATTTTTAACCATTGCCATGTCAATGTTTGTCTCTGGAGGTTATATGAGCCTCTGCTGCTTATAAGTCTCCCACAAATTCTCTTAAAACATTCACCCCTGTATTTGTAGACCTGAAATGTCAGGGCTTGTCTGAAAGGACGGACGCGTCGGACAAATCGCTAACAACAAGTGCCACTAACATTTCCATATTTTTGTTTGTAAGGCCCCGAGGTTGTTTAAGGTTGTGTTTGCCGTGTGCATTTTAAAAGTGATCGCTGTGTCCAAACGACCTGCCTAGGCTAACTAGGATAGCATAATCTCATCTGGAGGTAATCCAAATCCAAACTCTGCCCAAAAGGTCACCCAACAGCCCCGCATGACAAATGGCTGCCGGTCGTGGCACATGCACAATGGTCTGGGCCCTGGCCTGCCACAACAGCAATATAAAAGATCTCGACTTTTGGATTTTGGAAATCCAGTGTGGGGGCCACTGTGCTTTGCCGGGTGTGTTATACGGCTGCAAGCAAGCTAGTGATGTGGGGGGAGGGGGGGGGGGGACCCGTGCTGACATTCCAGGGTCCTTTGCTGTCCCAGTAAAAAGAAAGAAGGTGTGTGGGGGAACGCTGGGGAGTGGGGGAGGTGAGAGGGAAAGAAGGAAGGGTCAAATCCAGCAGCTGCTCTCACTATAATTAGACAGAAAACAGGCAAGCTTCTGCTGCCATTAATCACCCAGCAGCCAACACCAAGAAAGGAACGCGTGTTCTGTTGACTCTCCCAAAGCCTTTATCTGGAAAATAGGTTTTATGGACGGTCCAAATATAGCGATCGACACACAGAGAGTGAACTTTGTGTATATCGTGAAAGTGGGCCCCGCTGCCTAGTTACCGCTCTCTGGCGAAAAGTAAACACCAGGCAATGTGGATGTGCCACGTCAATCTGCATGCGGAGGAAATAGCTACCCGCTAAGTGGGGCCCATATTGGGCGTTTATGACCTAACTGCTGCAGGAAAATGTTGAATTGCTTACTGGGCGAGTGTTCACAATGGTTAGGAGGAAAGGTAAATTGAAGCAAGTACACAAAATTGGCCTTCTACAGTTCTAGACCTTGTTTTATTGAAGGCAAAGTTGTTGTTTTTTTGTCCAAGTACCAGATTGATTCTGCTATTGCTCATATGTCATTGACTTGTTGGCAAGACGACGATATCGGAGAAGCAGACTGGTCTGGAACATACTTTTATTGTCCATTGGAAATGTTTTATTGAAGTGACTATCAACAGTTGGATGCCTAGTATCTGATGTTACCAATTTAAGTGAGATTTGGCCTCGCAAAAAAAATGAAACAAAAACCTAAATAAGCATTTGAAACCACTTTTTACAGTCTCTATTGAAATATATTTTATGCAGGACAATTTAATCAAATTGCGAGACGATTTTCCATCAGACAATTTTCTGTATTATGTATTAAATATAACTTTTCTCTATCCCATATTTCAAAGCCATGTTTTTTTCTCAACTTCTATCAATTCTTAATTTGTGGATGCTTTAATGTTGGCCTTGATGTTCTGCTTTTCAAATAACCACTTTGATTAGTCGTCTTCTAAAGGGACGACGAGGGCCGTCTTGTCTTATACTGCTTCAAGAAAGAGGGTGCTCGGATTTGGAGTGTTGTTTTCATCTTCTGCTCTCTGGCAACGTTGAAATGGGGATCCCAGCCCCCCAGCCCTCCAGCCCCAAGGGTTGTAATCTCTGAGATTCTGACTCTTTAATGTAGATATTTCACATCCTTCCTGTTCCTCTGTGTTGTGTTCGGCTTTGAAAAAGCTTTAAATACAGAGCGGCTTTGGCGCCACATGGGTTTTGCTCCTGATAGGGGGGCATGTATTATCTCCCTCAGGTCTGTGAAATGAACTGCTTTGTAATTAAATATCCCTACACAGCATGGCACGCGGATGGCTCGTCCCCTTTAAGAAAGGAGAGCCCACTTCCAACCCCGAACCTCCTTTGGTAAATGTGTTACAGCCTTGTTGGCGTTTGACGAGCGTTGCACAACCTTTTGTTGTGAAACCAAAGTAGGCCCTTGAAATCCACCCCACCTCTTTCCAGTTTGAGCCAATGATCCAGGGATTTTGGTTGTGTGTGAGTTTGTGAGTATTACATTTTTTGAGTGTGTGGGGGGGGGGGGGGGGGGGGGCTATTTAGGTTTTTCTGTTGTCTAAATCTTCCACATTATTGTTGGAGCAGAGAAAGCTCTCTGGCCATTGGACTTATTTCTCTTCTGTATCATTTTTATTGCAAACTATTAACCTTTGTCCATGCAAGTCGGCAAAGTAAAAGAATACATATGTTATCTATGAAATTCCGACATTCAACGTCGGGCAATGTACACTGGGGATGATGAGTGTGAGTGGAATGGATCGCTGCAGAGACCAAGTCTGTTCTCATTTGTTTATGTGTGTTGTCAGTACACTGTAGAACACACACACACACACACACACACACACACACAGACACACACACACACACACACACACACACACACACACACACACACACACACACACACACACACACACACACACACACACACACACACACACACACACACACACACACACACACACACACACACACACACATACACATACACATACACATACACACACAGACACAGACACACACACACACACACACATACACACATTCAATTAATCTCCTCAGTACTTAGAGAGTAGAGACAGTTCCATTCTGTGTGTGGTTCAGTATTCAGTGAAGCGCATTTTGTCAGTCGTCCAACTGTTTATGCCACGTGATTCATCCGTTCTTACATGATGTACTCAGACAAATGAATGTGACTGCAAATGAGTAGGTGGCATATGGCCGGAGCAGCATTATGCATCGGCTACAATCCAGCATTGTTGTGTAAGACCTATAGTAACAAGTGGTTTAGCCAGAAAGAGGGGCGGACAAGACAACAAATCCAAACGACCTATGACCTGTGTATCCCATCCATGGCGGGATGGCGTGGAAGAGATTCCCTCATCCCTGTCCATCTGATCCAGAGTCAGCTGATAAGGGCGCTGGGATAATGGTCACCACTGCCAGACAAGCTGAGCGAAATCAGGTCATCACTGTTCGGAAAACAAGAACACAGTTTCTCTTTTTTTTTCTTCTCTCCGCTTTAAAAAAATAATGGAAAACAGGGATTTATAGATTGGGCTATTTTCATTGGAGTCATGCAGTTCCTGTCAGCGGTGTGGTTATTCTTACTTTGATTCCAGCAGTGTGTCACCTATTAGGTTCCAAGGGACAAAGACGGATGTCACAGAAGTGCTTTGAGGACCTTGAATTGTAACGACCAGAATGAGAAGTCCTATGTTTTCAATCTTGTAATAGTATAAGCAATATGACATTGTTGGGTTAGGTAAACACATTTTTTGTTATTTTTAGTGAGAAACAGAGTCGGGCAAAGTGCACGGCCACCTATCTCTTCATGACCTCGTCTTGAGGGTCATTAAGACAGTTTCGTATCAGCCCCAGACGGTATCACAGCTTTCCTGTTTCTCTTATCAAATGGGATAACGTGATACTCTAAACACCAAGCTCTCGCCAACACGATAAGTGAGAGGGAGGAAGCCATTTTGTGCCAGCATCAGTGCCAAAAAGCGTCCATCTCTTGACGATTGGATCGTTTAATACGTGGCATCCAACTTAGTCAAATGCTTTGTAAATCCCCCTGTCATCCAACCTCTCCATTATTTCCTCCTCTCTTCTTCTCTGGTGCTGGAGATACCTAATTAAGATGGAAGCGGGAACTGGGAGGGCTCATTCCTCCACTACCCCTGTTTCTTCTTCTACTGCATGATTAATGTCCTGCAGCGCTGCCACGGCGACATCTATTTTTAGACAGTGATGTCAAGGGGTGCCAGGATCCTTTGTTGGCCACGATTCACATGATGGATGAAATCATTTCAAAATCCTCTCCCTCTCTCCCAGACTCTCCTTTGCTCCCTCTCTCTCTCTCTCTCTCTCTCTCTCTCTCTCTCTCTCTCACTCGCTGATATTGCAGTGAATCGAGGCTGTGAAATTCACTTTTTTTTTTCTCCCCCACATGAAAAACGACACTGCCTCCACGCCTCAGAATGTTTTTCTCTCAGATGTTGGAGCGCCGTCCAATCACAAAACTGGAGCAAGTTGTGAGAGCAGAGATGAAGGGAGCGAGAGAGAGAGAGAGAGAGCGATAAAAGAGAGCAAGAGATGAGGGAGGAAAAATGAAGGAGACAGGTAAAACAGGTTTAAACAAGAGAAAGGGAGAAGAAAGCGGAGAAAAAGCTAACCACAGTTGACAGGAGTGTCTTTTGTTGTGCAACAGACATTACTCAGGATTTGCAGCCAGATTGGAATCAGCTGATAAAGTGTGTCAATAAGGTAAAAGCTAGAAGCTTCAGTGTCCCCCTGTAAGCCAGACAAAAGCAAAGCAAAGGGGCATGGGGCTTTTTCGCCTGGAGCAGTTTCCACGTATATGCTGATCTTGGGTCAGTGTTGTATTTCCCCCTCTAATGGTTAAGGATAGGGTAGGGGAGTGGAAGCTGATCCTAGACCTGCGCCTAGGGGAAACTTCAACCAGGAGAGCACAACACAGGAAGTTGAGCAGCAGCAGCCCGCTGACTGCAGTGTGATCCTGGCGTCATTCCAGGACGTTGATGTGTCATTGATTGTGTCACCACTCTCTCTCTCAACAGCCATGCCTCAGGGCGTCTGCAGCTCACTGTGCAGTCTTTGGTGCAGCAGCTAGCTATAGCCCCGGAATGCCTGACTCTACAGTTTACTCACACCTCCAAATTAGCCCTGATTCACCACTCCTTACTTAGACACACAGACAGACATACATATAGACACATAGACACAAAGAGGACACACAGTCGCATGCAGAGGAGTAGGACATACATGCACACAAACACAGTGTACAGGAACACACATACTCCAGATATCAACTCAAAGGTTATTTGTCACGTACACATGGTTAGCAGATGTTAATGCGAGTGTAGCGAAATGCTTGTGCTTCTAGTTCCAACCATGCAGTAATATCTAACAAGTAATCTAACCTAACAATTTCACAATAACTACCTTATACACACAAGCGTAAAGAATAGGAATTAGATGAATAAGAATATGTACATAAAAATAAATGAACGAGTGATGGCCGAACGGCATAGGCAAGATGCAGTAGATGGTATAGAGTACAGTATATACATATGAGATGAGTAATGTAGGGTATGTAAACATTATATAAAGTGCCATTGTTTAAAGTGGCACACATTCAGAGAAGGATACACGCAATCACAAGCACACAAACACACGCACAGACAGATCAGCTTCGCCTGCCGGGCCCCCAAAATAGTTTTCTAAGCTGCAGCTCCCTGCCTCTCGGGTGTCCATTATAACACATGCCATGTGGCACCAAGACCCTGTATCAAATCCACGTTCATTTTCAACACACACTTTTTACTTGTCACGCAGGACAGCTCGCAAATGAAAGTGAAACGGACATGTGTTTCAAGAGGGAGACTCGTTTGAAAAAATAAAATGAAAACAGACATGTTCCTAAATCCAACAGCAGGTTTAAGAGGTGCAATCGTTTGGCTTCACTTTGTTCATTTCAAAAGGGATCGGCAGCAGTAAACACACATCGCAAAATGAAGCAAATGTTGAAATGTTTGCCCTCCAGCTCTCTTTTCTTCTTGTTGTTTTGGCCTCGCCTTGTTTTGTCTGGGTTGTGTCAAAGGAAGTAAAAAAAAAAAAAGGGTCCAAGGACTGTGTCCCAAATGGCACCCTGCTCCCTATATAGTGGACTACTTAAAAAAAATGTTTATATCAGGGCCCATAGGGCTCTGGT